>NC_084827.1:66575321-66878351 GCF_033115175.1 Lepus europaeus
AGAGCAGGTTTGGGCTGAGCTGTGAAGGATGAAACGGCAGGGAGAAGAAGGGCCAGAGGAGGCGGCCTGCTCCTTGCTGTGTGAGCCTGGACAAGACATTTCACCTCTCACTTCCCATTTACATAACCATCTTATGATGGGGGCAACGACATCACCGAATTCTTGGGGTTCTGGGAGAATTACATAGGCTGTGCATGGGGAGAGCTTAGCACGGGGCCAGGCACACGGTAAGGGCAGAGAAAGCATTAACCATCGTGGGTGGATTTGTCTGAAGAGGAGCTGCAGGAGTCATGATGCTTCGCTTGCCTGCCTGCCAACACCTGTTTGTATTTCAAGGCCCAGGCCAAATGGCAAGATCTGGCTGCTCCCTTACGTCTTTCTCCTTCCCGGGCTTGGCCACCAGCCCTTCCTTTGGGTAGCCTTGTATGTGCCCTGTAGTGCCTGCTGAGGGCAGGCTGCCCAGAGCCCCTTCTGCACAGAGACATGCTTTTCCCCAGCTGCCCTGGGTGCTGGCTGCAGGTGGCATGGACACTGCCGCCCTCGCGGGAAACTGCTCTCTGCTGAAGGCAGATGCTTGACCCAAACCCTCGGCCTGTCTGGGAGCAGTCCCTATTCTAGAAGGTCTTTTTGCATCCATTTGGGACAGCTCTGAAGTGCAGCATGGTTTCCCAGGGTCTGTGGCAGCCCCTCTTGGGACTGTATCTCTGTTTTGCGTCTCCCTCCTCCCAGTCTTGGCTCTGTCTTTTCCTGACCAGTGACAACCCCTGCTTGCAAACCCCACCTAGGCCAAGGTATGCATTTCCTCCATGCCTTCCTGTTTGCTTGCTTGCTTCCTCCAGGAAGCCTTCCTGTTTAACTTCCTCCATTCAAAGCACTTTCTGGGGCACACGTTCATTTCACCGGTGTCACTAGCACATGGCACAGAGCGACACAGCATGTTAATTCAGTGCAGGGGAGAAAAGAATGCACCCTGCTGTGTGAGATGGCTTCCAGGTGGAGGTGGCCTCTGGGCAGGGTCAGCGTGGACCCATTGAGTGGCCAGCTAAATGCCGAGAGCTCAGCTTGCATGAGGAACTCCAGGACTGGTGCCCGTGAGTGGGCTCCAGGGTCCTGAACAGGTGGCAATCACGAGCTCCCGGTGCCTTTCACCTTGAGCAAGGATGAGAATCCACGCAGAGGGACGTGTGGGCGGCCGGCTGTGCACAGTACAGCACAGTGGCAGGAGGCATCTCCGGCCCCGGAGCCTCCAGACTGCGTGGACAGGAAGATGGAGACACAGGGGTCCCGCTGGTGGAGGAAGTGTGGGGAGCATGGAGGGAGCTTTTGCAAACACGCATCTGAAGCGGAGGGTTTAGAGAGGGCTAGAGACCCGGATTTAGCAGGTGCAGGGTAGAAAGAAGAGTCAACAGCACACCAACTGCAGACTGGAGCAGAGGCATAGGGCTTCAGAGGGCTCCTTAGGGTCTAACCCCTTGCTTGCAGGTCTAGAAGGCGGAGCCCGAGAGCTGTGTTGAGCTTGGTTTTGGGAGCCCTCTGGTGGCCTTGGGGGCTGGCCGGGGCAGTGCTGAGACATTATAGCATTATAGGGTTTGGAAACTGGAATCTGAGCTGGGTCCAGGTTGTAGCCTTTTTTTTTTTTTTTTTTTTTTTTTTTTTTGTGGCCTTGGAGGAATCATTTAACTTCTCTGGGTTCTGTGGTTGTCATGGGGACTAAAGGACACAATACTTGAAAACAAACACTTGGCACAGTGCTTCTTGCCTTGCCATGGCTGGGATGGTGGTGGTGGGGGGTGGGGTGGGGGGGAGGGATGGGCTATCAGTCAGCAGTGGCAGGTGTCAGAGGCAGTGGGGCCAGAGTCAGAAGGGCTTTGTTAGGGTTGGGGTTTGCTGCCAAAGACGGGGTCCCAGCAGGGGGCAGGCAGAAGAGTTGAATATGGGAAGGGGGAGGCAGGCCCTGGAGGCAGTGGCGGGTGTGCAGGCAGGTGGAGCCTGCCAGCATCCCCGGGTCCCTCCAGGCTCAGAGGAGCACAGCCCCTCGGTGGCAGAGGCTGAACCATTTCTCCTCATCACGGGTCTGCTCATGGCCGTACAGTATGGGATGACACTCGATTTGGTCATTAAGTAAATGGGAGGAAGAGATAATAGGAAAATGGATCCCTGCCCGGAAGGAGTGGAACTGTTCCCTGGGCTGCTGTTGCTCGTGCCCTGCTCTCTGAGTCATCTGCAGAGCCAGGCAAAGACGGACTCAGGGTGAGCCCCGCGTGGAAAAGGACCGGAAATGAGCCTTTGTCTCCAGGAGAGAAGGAGGAAAAAAGCCCCACAGACGGAAAGAGAGGGAAGGCAGGGACACAGTCACCTGGGGTCTTCGCCTGGACCCCACCACGGAGCTGTGGTGCTGGGGCGCATGACTACCTGCAGGTCTTTCTGTCCATCTCTTGTCCTCTGCGATTTATGTCCTCCTGTCCAGCCCTCAACACCCACCCAAGCAGAGCTCCTTCTGGGCCCCGGAGGGCTGATGAGGACCCAAGACAGTCCCAGGAGAAAGTAGTCCCTTCCCCGCCCCGCCCCCAGCTCCGTTAAGGAGGCTCCATAGTGTTGTATCTCAATGCCCACCTGATGCACAACCCTGAGGCTTCTGACCTGGCCTCTGCTTCCAGCTCTCACCGCCACAGACATCCGGGGTGCAGCCCCCCTCCCTGTCTGTGCCCCTCCCTCATCTGATTGTGAAATGCTCTGAGGCAGAGATTGCTTTCTGCCCCCTTGTGACCCTGGGTCAGAATGTGCTGTGTTGGGCTCCACCTGGTGTTTACAAAGTTTGCTCTCATTTGGCAAACAAGACAGGGGCTGCCCCAAACGGCGCTTCCGGTGTTGCATGGTATATGTGAGATCTGTCTTCTCAGTGTGGATTAGAAGAGCAGGTGCCGAAGGCTCCAGGGTACCTGCAGCACCAGCCTCACTCTGTTCACTTGTTCAAAACGCAGATTCCTGCCCATCCAGATCCTCAGAATCAACAACTTCAGAATCTGGACTCCAGGGAAAAATGCTGGCTCAAGCGCCATAGTTTTACCTAAAGATGGATTTCCTTTTTTTTTTTTTTTTTAATTTATTTTATTTATTTGAAAGACAGAATACAGAGAGAGGTAGAGACACAGAGAGAGGTCTTCGACCTGCTGGTTCATTCCCCAAGTGGCCGCAATGGCCAGAGCTGTGCAGATCCAAAGCCAGGAGCCAGGAGCGTCTTCCAGTCTCCCACACGGATGCAGGGGTCCAAGGACTTGGGCCATCTTCTACTACTTTTCCAGGCCATAGCAGAGAGCTGGATCGGAAGTGGAGCAGCTGGGACTAGAACCGGCACCGAAGGGCTTTAACCCACTGCACCACAGCGCCGGTCCCAAAGATGGATTTTCTTACACGAACTGGCTACCCAGGAACAAAAAGAGTGGCAAAGTTGTTATTGTGTTGTATTTTCTTTTTAAAGATTTGTTCATTCATTTGAAAGGCAAAGTTACAGAGAGGCAGAGGGAGAGAGAGAGATCGGTCTTCCATTCACTGGCTCATTCCCCAAATGGCTGCAACAGCCAGAACTGAGCTGATCCGAAGTCAGGAGCCAGGAGCTTCTTCCAGGCCTCCCACATGGGTGCAGGGGCCCAAGGACTTGGGCCATCCTCTACTGCTTTCCCAGGCCACAACAGGGAGCTGGATCAGAAATGGAGCAACCAGGACTCAAACCAGCATCCATAGGGGATGCTGGCACAGCAGGCAGCAGCTTTACCTGCTACACCAAAGCGCCAGCCCCTGTTGTTGGTTTTATAACAAATGTAAAACATTGCATATTTGAATGAACAAGCCCATGATGGAGACATTGTTACAAAATCAGCCCCAACCCCGACTCCACTTGGATGTCCGTCAAAGCATGCCACTGGGGGTGTAGCAAAGGAAAGGCAAAAGCAAAAGCAACGTGCTGGCACAGATGCATTGGCCGCTTTATGTCCGATTCCTAGAAGGCAAGACCGGAGCCAGCTCCGCTGGTCTTCAGGCTGTAGTGGAACCCCCTGCGCTCCCCCAGCGGTGACCTGTGAGCTGTGTCTTTTGGTGTTGGTGGAGCTGTCCTACACTCCTTGAGGATCCGAGTAGAACAAAAAAGTGGAAGGAAGCTGAATTCAATCTCTGCTGATTGTGTGAGCCAGGACGTTGTATTAGTCCATTTTCCGTTGCTATGACAAAATACTTGTAAAGAAAAACCCACAGGTTTATTTAGCGCCTGGTTCTGGAGGCACAAGAGCGTGCTGCCAGCAGCTGTTCAGCTCGGCTGAGAGCTCTCTGCCTGGGCCTCAGCAACACACATGAGCAGAGCGGAGACCCCAAGATAGGAACCCAGAGGGGCTCGGTGGGCGGGGCCGGCATGGAGGTGTGGTGCTGCAGCTTGCTCCACCAGCAGCCCATAGGAGGGCTGATTCAAAACCCGACTGCTCTGCTTCTCATACAGCTCCCTCCTAATGGGCCAGGAAAGCAGAAGAAGATGGCCCAAGTGCTTCGGCCCCCTGCCACCTTTGTGGGAGACCTGGATGGAGTTTCTGGCTCCAAACTTTGCCCTGGCCCACCCCCCACCCCCAGCAGATGGAAGAGCTCTCTCTCTCTCTCTGTCACTCTGCCTATCAAATAAATAAAGCAAATCTTTAAACAAAACAAAACAAAAAAAAAGAAGAAGGACTCAAGGACCATGCTTGCTCCCTTTATAAGAACTCACTCTTGGCCGGCGCCGCGGCTCACTAGGCTAATCCTCTGCCTTGCGGCGCCGGCACACTGGGTTCTAGTCCCGGTCAGGGTGCCGGATTCTGCCCCGGTTGCCCCTCTTCCAGGCCAGCTCTCTGCTGTGGAGGATGGCTCAAGTGCTTGGGCCCTGCACCCCATGGGAGACCAGGAGAAGCACCTGGCTCCTGCCATCGGATCAGCGCAGCACGCAGGCCGCGGCGGCCATTGGAGGATGAACCAATGGCAAAGGAAGACCTTTCTCTCTGTCTCTCTCACTGTCCACTCTGCCTGTCAAAAAAAAAAAAAAAAGAACTCACTCTTGCAGGGATACCCAGGGAACAAATGAGATCTCTCAAGCACTAATTCACTTCCCCAAAGGCCTGCAGCAGCCATAACTCAGCTGGGCCAAAGCCAGGAGCCAGGAACTCCACCCAGGTCTCCCCTGCGGGTGGCAGGAACCCAAGTACTTGAGCCACCACCTGCCACCTCTCAGGGTGTGCATTAGCAGGAAGGCAGATGGAGAGCAGAGCTGGGACTCAAACATGGGCTGCAGGCACCCCACTCTGCCAAGCTCTCGGCTCCATCTTTCAAAGGTGCCACCACCTCAACACTACCACACCAGGCACCAAGCTCCCTGCGCGGAAACTTACACACTCAAACAATATCTAAACCTTAAAGACTTCGACCTTCTGTCCTTGGCACTCGTGGTTCTGAGGCCCTGTGCCCTGGACTGGAATCTATGGCACCAGCTCTCTGGTTTTAGTCCAAGCTGCCGGCTTCCCTGGGTCTCCCGCTTGCGCACAGCCGGTCCTGAGACTGCACAGCCTCTTTAACCACGTAAGTGCACACCTTACAGTGACACTCACTCAGATACGCACTAAGTACTGGTTCCGTCTCCGGTAATTCTCTGCCCAGTGCTTCCCCTCTGAAGCCGGGCGTCTGGCGCACTGCAGGAACTCAGGCGTAGCTAGTGATATGAACCTGCGCAGCACCGACGGCTTGGAGGGATGAGGCCCGGCGGGCCTGGTTCAGGGGGCGTCTGCTCCCTGCACCGCATCCTGGAAGGAGACTGCAGAGAGCCGTGGCTCACCTGTGCAGCCTACCTCTGTCCTTTTGTGGGGAAGGCTGAGCCAGGCACGAGGGCTTCACCCACCGTGCCCCTGACTCTGTGCTGTGGGGATGGGTTCCCCTGCTGGGTCTTGTCGGTGCAGGTCACGTGCAGGAGTGGGAGCGGAATTCATCTACAGAGGGCGAGAGTACACTTTCAGAGGTGGGTGCAGCGGCCCCCAATGGGGTGACCTGTGTGCCCCCACCTCAGTTCAGGGACCCCTGTATTGAGCAGGGGGTGGAGCCCTAACAGAATATACAAGCAGGGTGGAGTTTGGGTGGGGTTCAGTGCGCATGAGGTGCCCTGGGAATGTTTTTTGGCATCACCAGGTGGTGCCCAGCACACTGGTAGTCCTCATGGCGTCTTCATGGTGGGTCAAGCCCAGGTGCATCATGGGAAAGTGGTGTGCTGAACTCCATGGGAGGGCGTGGAGACAGGGGTGTGGCACAAACTGATGGAGGGGGGCCGGAGCTGTGGCTGGTGAGCAAAGCCAGCACCTGCAGTATCTGCATCCCATATGGGTGCTGATTCAAGTCCTGACCCATATGGGCTCTAGTGCGAATCCTGGATGCTTCTCTTCTAATCCTGCTCTCTGCTATGGCGTGGGAAAGCAGTAGACGATGGCCCACGTGCTTGGGTCCCTGCACCCATGTGGGAGACCTGGAAGAAGCTCCTGGTTCCTGGCTTTGGATTGGCTCAGTGCTGGCCGTTGCAGCCAATCGGGGAGTGAACCAGTGGATGGAAGACTTTCTCTCTCTCTCTTTATCTCTCTGCCTCTGCGCCTTAAAAAAAAAATAAAATAAATCTTTAAAAAAAAGAAGAATTCTTCTGAGTAATGGTTAAAAAAAAAAAAAAAAAGCCTGATGGAAGCATTTCAGCTCCTCTGTCCGTCACAGACTCCCTGCCCCTCCCACAACACGAGGAGCCTCACCTGGGGTGTCACCTTTCTGTCCTGCTCAGCCTCTCCTTCCCAGGGAAAGGCAGCAGATGGCCGGTTCACTGGCTTCCCCCCAGAGCTGTCTGCTGGCACCGGAGACGTTTGTCAGAGCCTTTCGGGAGCCCCTGTAGTGACCTGTAGTGGCTGCTCGTTTGCTCCAATGTCTGGGACCCGCCCCAGCTTTTCACTGCTCACCTGGTGCTCTTTCCAATTATGAATCTAATTCCCTGTTCACCAGGCAGCTTCAGCAGACAGGGCATCCGACCCGTGCCCTGTCCTCAGGGAGTGTGCATCCCGGCTCAGTGGATGACATCCCTACGATGTTTCATCTCTGAACTGCGCTTCTCAAGGTGTGCTCCCGGGCCAGCAGCCTCAGTGTCAGCTCAGAGCTGGTTAGAACTGCCAATGCTGGGGTCCCCGCCCCTGACCCACTGAGTCAGAACGTCTGGGGGTGGAGCCAGGCCAGCTGGGTCTTAACCAGGCTGCGGGCGATTCAGAGGCACTGCTCTAGCACCCGAGGAGAGGTGACGGGGCAGGTCCATGGGACCGCAGTGTAGGGCCCAGTGTGTCACCCGGGAGGTCGCCATCTCAGAGTGCCACTCCGCAGCCTTGGCCCATGAGCCAGTGCACAGTGAAGGCCGAAGTACTAGGGGTCCCTTCTGGGGACTTGGGGTCTCTTGTTATTTTTAAAAATCTATTTATGTTTTTAGGATGTGTTTATTTTGATTTAAAAACATTTATTTTTATTTTATTCATCTATTTATTTTTATTTGAAAGACAGAGAGAGAGAGAGAGAGAGAGAGAGAGAGAGAGAGAGAATGCACACTGTCATCCTCTGGTTTACTCCTCAGATGTCTGCAACAGCCAGGGCTGGGCCAGGCTGAAGATAAGAGCCAGGAACTATATCCAGTTCTCCCACTTAGGGGGCAGAAAATCCAAGCAGCTGGGTCACAATCTTTCGCCTTTCAGGTTGTTAACAGGAAGCTAGATGGAAAGCAGAGGAGCCCTGACTTGAACCAGCCTCCAATAAGGGATTGAGGGCATCCCACATGGCAGCTTAAGCCACTGCTCTCCCAATGCCTATGGCCTTGGCATCTTGTCCCTTTGCCTGTGGCCTGGTGCAGGGGAGGATACAGGATTCCTCTGCTGTAGGGACCGTATCTCCCACCTCTGGACCCTTGATCTGCTGCCTGTAGCCTGTCAGGCATGAGAGACTGTCTAGATTTCCTGGTCTGAAAGTCCAGAGATGGAAAGAGACTAGTCACAGCAGGTTCATGATTGCTATGGTTAGAAAATGGGTCTCCCCCCAAAAAGCTTGTGTTAGAAACTTAGTTCTCAAAGCTACAATGTTGGTGGGGGGTGGGTGGCCCCTAATGGGAGGTGTTTGGATCATAGGGATTCTGCTTCCATGAATAGATCTATAAAAACATAAGTCTGTGAGTTTGAGCTCCTGCGCTCTTGACCTTGTGCCTTCCGCCATGGGATGATGTAGCGTGAAAGCCAGATAGAGAGCTCTTGAACTTGGACTTCCCAGCCACTCAAACTGATTGAAATAAAGCCCTGTTCTTTATATTGCCCAATCTGGGGTCTATGTCTATGTCTGTGTCAGTGGCACACAACGGACTAAGGGACGCAGCTGACTGGAGAGTCCTGATCTTTCTTCCTGCCTGGAACTCACCCTAGAAAGTGGAGATAGCCCAGAGCCTTAGAACTGCATAATCTGGGTGTTGGGAGAGTGAGTGGGCGATTGTGGGAAGGAAGACCAGGGAAGTAAGAGGAGGGAAAGATCTCCCAGTCCCTTGGCTGGTCCCCAGGGGCACCCTCTGGCTGGGAGCATGTCCTGGCCTGGCGGCTCAGAGAGCAGGTGAAGGTGGAATCGGATGGAACCCGGCCAGCAGAGCCTAGCAGAGAGTCTCAGAGGTTTAGGTCATGTCTGGGGAGGGCTTGGAGAAATGTGGGCAGACCAAAGGCAGCCTGAGGAGTGGGAACCCATAAAGGCCCAGGAGGATCACCTGAGCTGTACACAGAGAGCTGAAGGCAGACCTCACAGAGCAGTGGGGTGGAGGGGACAAGAGGAGCTCCGGGTCCCAAATCCTAGGGCTCACCTGTTATGGGCTGACAGTGTGCTGAGGGCAGTCTTGTGCCTGGTCCTCTCTGTCCACTAGGAACACAGTCACCTATGCAAGCAGTTGGGAGCTACACTTGGATTCTGGTTCTGATCATCACTGCATAGCAGGTGTTACCCCCAGAATTGGTGCCTCAACAGAAAACAACGCAGAACCTTGACCTTCAGCTGACTTTGAGACTTTACTGTGGGCATGGCTTCCATTCAGCTTCCTGAAGTGTTGGAAATCACTTGCGCCCCACCTCCCTCACTGTCATCCTGTAACTGCAAGGATTGGTGATGTCTACACTACGGGATGAGTCAAGGGTGACTCCGATTCTTAGTCTGGAAGAAGGAACGGTGTTCCGAGGGCTTGGCACGAGGCACAGACAGGACTCAGGAAGAGGCGAGTTTAGCTCTAGCATTTGGGAAGAAGGGGGACCTTCAGGATAAAGTGTACAGGAGACAGTCGGAGAAGACTTTTGTCTTTTCCAAATTCCAAGTGGCTAGATTTGCAAGATAAAGTCACGCCTGGAAATAGAGATTATGAAGTCATTGTGTGTAGGTGGAGACCTTAAAAAAGGGTGAATTCTGCAAGGACGTTTGGGGAAGACATCCGGGAACTGGTAATCGTGGTGGGGTGGAGTCAGTGTCAGTGTTGGGAAAGAAAGGAGTTGCCAGCTTTAGCAGTGTAGGCCCCTTCCAAATTCTCCTGGTTATAACCCTGAGGTGCCAAACAAATGAATATTTAAAAATGCCCAAGGTACTCTCTAACCCCTGGTGCCTATGAATACAGCCTTACTTGGAAATGTGGTTTTTGCAGATTAACAAGTCAACATGAGGTCATGAGGGTGGACTTTAATCCAACAGAAGAGTCCTTATAAGTGGGAAATGTGTACGCAGACACTCGGAGAATGCCATGAGACAGAGGCAGAGAATGTAGCCATGCGGCTGCAAGCCGTGGCACCCCGGGGACTGATGGCCACTGCTGGCAGCTAGGAGGAGGTGCAGGAGGGTCCCCACTTCAGTTCTTAGAGGAATTATGACCCTGCCAACACCTCATGTGCCGGGACTATAACCCAAAATGCCCAAGACAAGCTATTTATGAAATAAAGGCTTATTTGGTTTCAGGTTTTGGAAGTTCAGGTTCAAGATCAGGTGGCTCCATTGGTTTGGCTCTGGTGAGAGGCACGTCATGGTGGGAGCATGAGTAGGAGAAAAAGACCATAGCTCCAGCAGGTGCAGGGGGAGAGACTGGGGTGGGGGTGGGGGCAAACTCAACCTTCTCTGACCACCTTGGGAGAATGACCTTCCAAAGGTGGGCTAGGCCTACCTCTGAATGGCTCCCTCACCCCTGAATAGTACCACGCTTGGGATCAAGGCTTTATTTAACACATGGGCCTGCGGGGGACACTTGACATTCAAGCCAAACCATCCTGCTGTCAGGCTTTAGCCTCCAGAACTCCGAGACTGTACATTTCTGGGGTGTTTAGCTGCCTGGTTTATGGGACTTTGGGAGACTAGGGTAGAGGTGAGTTTCCTAGTTCTTTCTAGTTCACTCTAGTAGCGTGCAGTGACAATGGCCAATGTTTCCCGGTCACTTAGGATGCACCAGGTGTTGTCTGGAGAACGTAGCATGATGGACATGGTCCTATAAGGGGATGATTTTATTATCGCATTTTGCAGATGTTACACTTGAAGGTAAGAGGTTTGCCCAAGGTCTCCCGGCCAGTACCTGCGAAGGCTGAAGCTGCAACCCCTTGGTTCCAAAGCCCCCACCGTCTTATACTCTCCCCGTGACTTTCTTTTAGTCTCGCTCTGCTTTTACTCCCTGGGCGCCTGGCTCAACCCTCCATCAGCTCAGCCTTGCTCTGCACACTCCCTTTGAGCAAGCAGGAGGACAAAAGCCAGAGATGAGATTGGTGAGATGCAAATGAGAAGGAAATGGAGGAAGACAGAGAGGGAAGAAAGAGAGGGCACGTGGAAGTTCTCACCCAGGTTCCTCAGAACCAAACAAACAAAAAACCTGGACGGGGGGCAGAGATGGAGGCTGAGTGAGGGGAAGCTTCGAGGGGGCCTGTGGAGCATGCCTGGGGGTCCTGGACCAGGTTCAGGGACAAGAGCTGGGCCAAGGAGGGCAGCTCAGCAGGGGAAGGCACAGGAAGAAAGGTGGTGTTGGCCGGCGCTGTGGCTTCACAGGCTAATCCTCTGCCTTGCGGCGCCGGCACACCGGGTTCTAGTCCCCGTCGGGGCGCCGGATTCTATCCCGGTTGCCCCTCTTCCAGGCCAGCTCTCTGCTGTGGCCCGGGAAGGCAGTGGAGGATGGCCCAGGTGCTTGGGCCCTGCACCCGCATGGGAGACCAGGAGAAGCACCTGGCTCCTGGCTTCGGATCAGCGCGATGCGCCGGCCGCAGCGGCCATTGGAGGGTGAACCAACGGTAAAAGGAAGACCTTTCTCTCTGTCTCTCTCTCACTATCCACTCTGCCTGAAAAAAAAAAAAAAAGAGAAAGGCGGTGTTAGGGTGCACAGGGGGCCTCTCATTCCCATTCTCAGCTTCCTGCACGAAGTCCAGGAACCATGAACCGATTTATTCAATCAGCATCTGCATTTATTGCTCTCTGACCACCCTGCTCCAAGAAGCAAGAAGAGATCTCCCAGCAGCTCCCCAGCCTTCTCCGCAGATGCATCCTGCCAGGGCACCTGGCATCGTGACAGCTCCCTCCTGTGCCTGTTGCCTTCCTCCTCTTCAGCTCTGGGCTGCTGAGGAACTGGCACTGACGGGGCTCGTGTGCACAGCAGATCTGTCCACTGGGTCCCCTCATGGAGAAGCCCTGTGCCCACCAGAGACCTCAGTGGCCAAATGGACAGCACTCAAATTCTCCACTGTCTGGGCCACCATTCTAGCTGGCACTACCGATGCCTGGCATCTCTGTGGTCCTTGTTGGTCTGAGGAATTCGCCTGCCTAGAGTCTGCACACCACGTCCTTGATCCACTTTCGTCCCATGCTCCCAGCTCCAGGCTTTGCTTTAGGTGCCGGGGAATGCCCAGGTGTCTTAGTCTTAGGTTGGGACAGGAGTCCTAGGTTTTGCAAGTTGTGTTCTGAGCAATTAGCATGTGGGCTCTAAGGCCTCGTGACAAACGGTGAGAGGGGTGTCTGCATCCCCATTTGCCTAGCAGAGGAAGTGCAGGGTGTGGGTGGCTTGTCCAAGGTCACACATCTGGCATGCAGCTGAGAGGGTGTGTGGCCCCAGGACACACACTCCACCAAGGCAAGTCGGTGCTCAGAGCCGACTGATGTCATCACACCCTGATGGCACCCAGCAAATGGTTGTGTCCTTGCCTTTTCTTTTTCCTTAAAAAAGTTAGCTTCGATTTTATGGAATAAATGATACATCAGTTTCAAGGCTGGCAGAGGTAGCCAGATTGATTTCTATTTTCCCATGAACTGCTTCCCACTGCCAGCTGAAAAGCAGAAGCTTTGCTATCCCCTGTGCTCTCCTGAGCCACTGTCATCCCCTCACCCTTGCCTGCACCTCCATGCGTGCCCTGGGGAGCAACAGCCACACAGCTTCTGCCTCCCATCCCCCACCCGAGGGGCCTGCTCCTTCCCAGTGGTCGTTAGGACTGATTGATAGGACAGCAATGGCTGGGACAGCCACGACAGGACAGGGATGGATGGGACAGCAGCTGGTTCAAGCTCCTCTGTGGCTACTTGATGTGGCAGAAAAGCTTTGTCCTTGAACTACAGTGCACGAAAATCAAGTCTCAAAGTGGTAGACTGCACATGGGTAGAAGTCTACCCTTTTTGTGTCATAATCAGAAAAAAAATGACCGGGAAAAATATAATGACATTATTATGCAGCAGGTTAAACTGCTGCTTGGGACACCTACATCCCATATCAGGTTCAAGTCCCTGCTACTCTGCTTCTGATTCAGCTCCCGTGCTAATGCACCTGGGAAGTAACAGTTGATGGCTCAAGTCCTTGGGCCTCTGTTACCCATGCGGGAGACCTGGATGGAGTCCCTGGCTCCTGGTACCAGCCTAACCCAGTCCTGGTTGTTGAGGTCATTTGGGGAGTGAACCAGTGAGTGGAAGATCTCTCTGTTTCTCTCTGTTGGTCACTCTTTCAAATAGATAAAAAATATCTTTAAAAAGAGAACAAACATAAAAGACAATAAATACATAACTAGTCTTGAGAAGAAGACAGTAGCCTCGCACTGGCTCCAAGGGTGTGCAGTATCTAGACAGGAAGAGCCAGACCTCAGGGGCAGGCTGGGTAGCATTTATGATTTTCCCTAGTCGGGTGTGTGTGGAGAGAATAGATATTTCCAACAGATGGACTGCTCGTTAGCTTTGACTGCACACCAGGCTCCAAGTCGCCAGTTACCCCAACATGCAAATGAAGCCCAATGTTAATTCTACACAACCACAGTTTCTGATCACGTTAAAATTGGAAACTAGAAATCAGGAGCAAAAATTCCACAACCGTCATGCTTTTTCATATATCTAGTAATACGCTTCTAATTTTAACTGGAAAAAATATATAATTTTAGGGCTAGAGAGGAAAAGTACAAATTTAGACTTAAAAAGAAATAAAATGAGACATTGCAAAACTTGTGGGTTGTACTCGAAGGAATATTTATAGGCTGAAACATATTTATTAGAAAACAAGAAAAATTGAACACCGACCTAGACTTCCAAATAAAGATTCTGCAATTGTGCCGTAATGAGTAGCGGTGCGTGGCCACTTACATTAAAATCATTTAACGGGGTAGACGTTTGGTCTGGTGGTTAACATGCCACTTGGGATGCCTGCGTGCTGTATCTGAGTACCTCTTCCGCTTCCCACTCCTGGTTCATACGATGAGCACTCTGGGGGACAGCAGGTGACAGTTCACTTAGTTTGGTCCCTGCTACCCACAGGAGCGATCCAGGTTGAGTTCCCAGCTCCCAGCTCCAGCTAGGTCTGGAGGTTGTAAGCGGTTTGGGGAGTGAATCAATGAATGGAAGATCTCTGTTTGTGTTTCTCTGCCTTTCAAATAAATAACTAAAAAACTTTTAAAAATGGGCAAAAAAGTTGAATAGAAATTTCTCCAAGAATATATACAGAAATGACCACTAATCAGGAAAAGATACTTATTTTCAAAAAATAATAATTGTTTAAAATGAAATAAAATTAAAATTTCAATTACTTGGTCACACTAGCCACATTTCGTGGGTGCATTGGCCACCTGTGGTTTATAGTAGCTAGAGAATATTCCCATTAAAGTAATAAGTTCTAGGAGCCATTTCTGATTTAGACAAAGAAACACAAAATAATGAAAGAAAAGGAAAATAACAGAGATTAAGGTAGAATTTAACATTTACAAAAGCATACTTGATGAATAAACCCAAAACTGAGTCCTTAAAAAACTCCTTAATAGGCCAACTTTCATTAAATACTGTCAAAAAATTTAAAGAAAAATAAAAAAGACAATAAGCTCAAGAAGAGAATCGTGTGATTCACCTGATGCCAATAGGGGCTAAATCCTGAGTGCGATGTCTTTAATAGGAAGCACTGCCAGGACTGTCCCCAAAGACCAAAACCAAAATCCATCAATAGCAAGGAGGGAGATTAAGATTAGTCGGAACTACTGTATAAATGGTACCAGCTTGTTGTCATTCACAGCTAAATCCTACTGAGTGTTGCAGGAGCAGATAAAGTTCATCCACACGAGCAATTCCCTAGTCTACACAATGTATGGGAATCTACTTAACTCCTTTCTAACTATCAGTATACCAATTCTGATCAGCAGGACAGAAGACAAAACTGTGGACTGTGGTTTGATCATTGATATATCAATTCAAAACGAAAATGTTTCCACATCGAAATAAAATGTTTCCACATCGATTAAAATACGAAGTCTTCACAATCAGAGTGGATCTCAGAAATACGTGGGTGATTTTATTTTAGAATATTTCTGTTAGAGAAACAGTGCAATAAGAGATTCAAAGTCACGATAATGATCCCTCTTTCACTACTACTGCTGAATACTAAATAAGACACTAAGTACTAAGTACACTAAGTATTAAAGAAGACACTAAGTACTAAGTACACTAAGTATTAAATGACACTAAGTCAAGAAAAGGAAATACAAGAATAAAGAAATGGAGATATAAAGACAAACTGTCGTAACTTATCGATGATATGATCATTTACACAGAATTCACAACAAATGAACTGACAAACTTATTACATCATATAATAGAGTTTAAGGTTAAAAGAGTGGCCAGATAGAAAACTAACATATAAAAACCAATAGCATTTGTATGCCCTAGAAATAGTCTCTAAGTAATACAACAGGAAAAAGGACAACCAAAAATATAATTAATATTGGGATAAACCTTTCCAAAAATATAATAACTCTTGAATAAAAAGATTGTACTGAGAAATGTAAAGACTCAAATAAATGAATTGGAAATCTTAACACTGTAAAAAATAATAATTCTCAAATTAATCTATAAAGTTAATGTAATTTAATGAAATACCAGGCAAAAATTTTAAATGATATTTAGCAAATTGATTTAAAAATTAACCTGGGGGGCCAGTGCTGTGGCGTAGCGGTTAAAGCCCCTGACTGCAGTGCCGGCATCCCATACGGGCACCAGTTCAAGTCCTAGTTGCTCCATTTCCGATCCAGCTCTCTGCTATGGCCTGGGAAAGCAGTAGAAGATGGCCCAAGTCCTTGGGCCCCTGCACCCATGTGGGAGATCCGGAAGAAGCTCCTGGCTCCTGGTTTCAGATCTGCATAGCTCCTGCCATTGCGGCCATCTGGGGAGTGAACCAGTGGATGGATGACCTCTCTCTCTCTCTCTCTCTGCCTCGCCTTCTTTCTGTGTAATTCTTTCAAATAAATCTTTAAAAATTAAAAAAAATTAACCTGGCAGGCTAAATGAGCAAGAATATAAGAAAACAAGAATAATGTGGAAAACTAACTATTTCAAGTCTGAGGACATATTATAAAGCTATAGTAATTCAAATGGATTTTTTAAAAAGATTTATTTATTGATTTGAAAGTCAGAGTTACACACAGAGAGAAGGAGAGGCAGACAGAGAGAGAGAGAGAGAGAGAGAGAGAGAGGTCATCCATCCACTGGTTCACTCCCCAGATGGCCGCAACATCTGGAGCTCCACTGATCAGAAGTCAGGAACCAGGAACTTCTTCCAGGTCTCCCATGCAGGTTCAGGGGCCCAAGGACCTGGGCCATTCTCCATTGTCCTCCCAGGCCACAGCAGAGAACTGGATCAGAAGTGAAGCAGACAAGACTGGAACCGGTGCCCACATGGGATGCCGGCACCGCAGGTGTTGGCTTTACCCGCAGCGCCACAGCACTGCCCCCCAAATAGTGTAGTATTGAAGAGGGTTAGGTAAATTGATAAAAGAGAAACTCGGTGTATGTTGGTGCTTCACATCATAGATCAATAGTGCAATGACAGATTAGCTAACAAATAGTGTTGGGATAATGGGCTAGCCATAGGGAAAATGTTAAATTAGATCTTCACTTTGTATCATAAAGAAAAATAAATTCCATGTGAAGATATGATTGTAAAATAATAACATTTAAAAAGTATTAGAAGATAACATCAGGGCTGGCGCTGTGGCATAGCAGATAAAGCCGCAGCCTACAGTGCCGGCATCCCATATGGGTGCCGATTCGAGTTTCAGCTGCTCCACTTCTGATCCAGCTCTCTGCTATGGCCTGGGAAAGCAGTAGAAGGTGGCTCAAGTCCTTGGGCCCCTGCACCCATGTGGGAGACCCAGAAGAAGCTCCTGGCTCCTGGCTTCAGATCGGCACAGCTCTGGCCGTGGAGGCCACTTGGGGAGTGACCAGCGGAGGGAAGACCTCTCTGGGTCTCTCTGCCTCTGCATCCCTGCAACTCTTCCTTTCAAATAAACAAAATAAAAAAAAGAAATAAAAAAGAAGCTAACATCAGAATACTTTTTTTTATGATTTGGGAGTAGGAAAGACATTTAAACAAAGCCACATAAAGAATAAACATAGGAATAAATGATAAATTTAACATCAAAATGAACAATTTTAACACAACAAAAGAAAACGAAGTTAGAAAACGTGATAAAATTGAAGAGCATATTGGCAGCAGATGGAACAAGGGTTTAACACACAGAATATATGAAGAAGTCTCACACTTTAAGGAGAAACAGGTATAATTCAATAGAAAAGTGGACATGAGATAGAAACAAATAGTTCACAAACCAGAATGTCCAAATAGCCAATAAAAATCACCAACTCCGCTAGGAACCAGCGAATTCAGATAAAAATTGTGGTGAGAAAGATTCCATTCTTTCTTTCTTCCTTTTTTTTTTTTTTTAAAATTACTTATTTGTATCTATGTATTTGAGAGGCAGAGAGACAGAGATAGACAGACAGAGCTCCTACCTGCTGGTTCACTCTCTAAATGGGCACAACAGTCAAGGCTGGGCCAGGCCAAAGCCAGGAGGTGGGAGCTCAATCCAGGTCTTCCAACTACTTGAGCCATCATCATTGCCTCCTTGGGGTCTGCATTGCCAGGAAACCAAAGTGGATTATAGAACACAGGTATTCTGATGTGGGACGTGACTTAATCCGTCTCTCAACACAGACACTGGTTCACCTCCTGGCTGCTCCTCTTCCGATCCAGCTCCCTGCTAATGGTCTGGGAAAAGCGGTGGAAGATGGCCCAAGTGTCTGGGCCCCTGCTACCCATGTGGGAGACCCAGAGGAAGCCCTTGGCTCCTGGTTTCTGTCTGGCCCAGTCCCAGCGTTTGTGGCCCTTTGGGGAGTGAACCAATGGATAGAAGATATTCTCTCTCTCTCTCTCTCTCTCTCTCTCTCTCTTTCCTTTTTGCTCTATGTCTCTGGCTTCCAAATAAATAAATAAACCTTTATATGTAAAAAAAGAATATGGGTGTAGCCTCAACGTTCATCAGGGAGAGAGTGGATACAGTTGATTGGGTTCATCATCACGGCATGGATGCATGGGATCAGATGTTAAGCAAAGAACTCCATCAGTTGCTCTCAAATTGTTTGGTCTCAGGACGCTTTCACCCTTCTAAAAATTATTGAGGACCCAAAACACACTTTGTGTGGGTTTATCTCTACTGATATTTCCAATATTAGAAGTTAAACTTATAAATCCACTGAAAGTAATAAACCCATTATTTATATTCCACAAAGAACATTTTTATGAAAAGTAGCCATATTTTCCAAATACAAAAATGGAGTGAAAAGAGTGGAATTGTTCTCATTCTTTTGCAAAGATCTTTAACTTCTGGCTTCTGAAGAGAAAGCTGGATTCTCACATCCACTCCTGCGCACTGTGCTGTCCATGGCACACATGTAATCGAGTCTCAAAAACTCCACTGTAGCCTTGTGGGGGAATAAGCATGCAAACGGGAAACAACCTCTTTGTATGATTAGGGAACCAGTGTTGACCTTGTCCCCCCGCCCCCCGAAATGACCTCAGGAACTGAGTCCCAGACCACTCACAGAGATCCAAACCAATCATCACAGACTTATTTTTTTTGAAAGGTTTTTACTTAATGAAAACAAATTTCATAGATGATACAGCTTTTAGGAATATAGTGGTTCTTCCCCCCATTCCCCCCCGCCTTCCATCCCAACTCCTACTTCTTCTCCCATTCCGTTTTACATTAAGATTCATTTTGAATTGACTTTATATACAGAAGACCAACTCTATACTAAGTAGCGATTTCAACAGTTTGTACCCACCCACACACACAAAGTATAAAGTACTGTTTGAAGACAAGTTTTACTGTTAATTCTCATAGTACACCTCATTAAGGATGGAGGTCAGACTTATTTTTAATGACATTTTTAATTTAGTATTTTAGCTTGGATTCCACTAAGAACTGGAGATGAGAGATTGCATTTGAATGATTACATCTGGGAAGTGATTCCAGGAAGACTGGAAAGAATGAGACAACTGGAAAGTCAATTATTGCTGCAGGCAATTCAGATTCACTTTAATTGGGGGATTCCCAGAAAAAGCAAGACTGAGAATCCCCGGCCTGGCCTGGAGGTGTGGACTCCAGTTTGTTGGCTTTCTTTTCCCATTGCTCCAAGAAGGCTTCAGGGAAGATTAAATTCCTAGATTTACCAGTGCACCTGGAGGCCAGGGGCCACAAGGAAGCTGTACCTGGTGTGGCTGAGGTTATGCCCCCAGCTCCGCCTCCTGCCCCTCCCCCCAGCAGCTGGTTGCCACAGCAACTGGCAGGCAAAGAGAATGTGAGCCAGGCCTAAAAAATGTCCAGTGCATTGTGTGGAAAATTGTTACAGAATAATGAGCACCATTTATGTCCATAATAACATCACCAGAATAGCACTGAACATTTTCTGAGCATGTGTGTACATGTATAGACAAATGCATGTATGCACGTGTTGACATGTATGATTTTACATATGTGTGTATATTTGCATAGATGTGTGTAAATGTATTAAAAAGCACTGGCTTTATATTTTTTTAAATTTATTTTTATTTAATTGAAAGACAGAGTTACAGAGAGGTAGAGGTAGAAACAGAGAGAGAGGTCTTCCATCAGTTGGTTCACTCCCCAGATAGCTGCAACAGCCGGAACTGCGCTGATCCAAAGCCAGGAGCCAGGAGTTTCTTCCAGGTCTCCCACACGTGTGCAGGGGCCCAAGGACTTGGGCCATCTTCTACCGCTTTCCCAGGCCATAGCAGAGAGCTGAATCTGAAGAGGAGCAGCCGGGACTAGAACCGGCTCCCATATGGGATGCCGGCACTTCAGGGTAGGGCTTTAACCTGCCGCGCCACAGTGCCAGCCCCAGCACCAGCTTTATAGACACCAGATTTCAAAGGGAGAGATCTACCGGTTGCTCCTCTTCCAGTCCAGTTCTCTGCTGTGGCCTGGGAAGGCAGTGGAGGATGGCCCAAATGCTTGGGCCCTGCACTCGCATGGGAGACCAGGAGAAGCACCTGGCTCCTGGCTTCGGATTTTCGCAGCGCTGACTGTAGCGGCCATTTGGGAGGTTAACCAATGGAAGGAAGACCTTTCTCTCTGTCTCTCTCTCTCACTGTCTAACTCTGCCTGCCCCCCTCCCCCACCCCCGAAGAAAAAGGGAGAGATCTAGATCTAGGAAGATGTTAATGTTAATCTTTTCTGGGCTGTTTTAAGTGTTCTTTCTCTCCAAGCTGTAAAGTGGAAGATTCGAGACTCGAGAAAGAGATTTGCTGAAGTTAATTCACGGAGTCTGTTTACCCCCTTTCTTTGTGGAGCCCCAGAACAGGGGGTGCCTAGGAACAGTGCGGGGATCCCAGGTGTCTTTCCGTTCTAGCTTCTGTGACAGAACCTCTGGCTTGGGGTGTTTCTAAGCCACAGAAATGCATTTGTCCAAGAACGAAGTGCTGATGGGTTCCATGACTGATGAGGGCCTGGGTTCTGCTTCCAGGATGGCGCCTCCATACGGCATCTTCCAGATGGGATGAAAGCAGCATAGTGGGGCAGCAGAAGGACATCTGGGGGTGAACTCGTCTCCCAGCCCTTTCAGCAGGCGCTAATTCATGCTTGAGGGCAGAGCCCTTGTGGCCTATCCACCTGCTGAGGCACTGCCTCTGAATACGGCTCCCTTGTGAATTCTGTTTCAACACAGGTTTTGTAGGGAATGTGGAAACCATAGCACAACCAGGGGAAGAGACTGGCAACCTGTCCCTTAGCTTAGGCTCTGGAGTGCCCAAGCAGTGAGAAAATACCGGGAATGACATGGTAAGGGCCCTCGAGTGCTCAGAATGCAAAGTGAGGGGGGACGGGCAATTGCCTCTTCTATGGAGAGTTTTCAAGCTGGGATATTGGGATGTCAGGTGCAGAGGAAGGGTGTGAGCTAAGATGAAATGGGCATATTGGTGCCTGCCCCAGTCTCCAGCACAGAGCTCCAAAAACTCCTGTAATTACTTGTGCAATAAGGGTGCTGACCCTAGCTCCTAACACCGTCAGAGGTCTCGAACCCCCTTAGGATTCCCTGGGTGACAGGAACACCTTTTGTTCTAATGGGATGACTCTGGGTGGGCTCCTGGGTGGGCACAGGACCTCAACACGACCAAGCTGTGATGGGAAGCCTGGAGTTTCTGGGATTCTGAGGTCTTCTGGGCTGGCGAATGCATCTACATACTGGGAGGGTGGCGAACTCCAACTTCACGGCGACAGAAGCACCTGTGCCCGGGAGCTTTCCAGACCTCTCCCTGTGCACCTCTTCACCTGGCTCTCCATCTGTGCCTTTATTATATCCTTTATCAGAAAAGCCGTTCAGCACCACTAAAGCATTTCTTGAGTTCTATGAGCTGCTCTTGCAGATGGATTAGCTCAGTGTGGGAGGAGGTTGTGGGAACCCTGTGCTTACGATTGGCCCTGCAGCAGGGCAGCCTTGTGGGACTGAGCCCTCACCCTGCGGACTGATGCTCTCTGCAGCTGGCAAGTGGGAGCCCTGAACTGACTGCGAGGATGCTCAGCCAGTGTCCACTAGGGAGCCGCTCGGTGTGTGGGGACCAAGTGCCCGGATGTGCTTGTTGCCAGAGGCTGGTGCAGAGGGGACTGGGAGAGGAGGAAGCCAGTGTGGTTACCTGTCCTCGGAAGGCCAGTTGTGGGAGCGCGCCTGGACAAGGCAAAGGTGCTTGGGCTTCCTAGGAGCCACAAGGACCTCCCAGATGCTGGGCTTAAGCTCTCCTGAGAGAGGCTCATGGAAGAGACGTCGTGTCTGCTGTGGGAGAGGAGTTCCCCAAGGAGAAGCTGTGAGGGGCAAACTACTGGGGGCTGGAAAGGGGCTGTCATAGGAGGATCACTCACATCAAGGAACTCAGAGTGGGACACAGAGAGCCTTGTGGGGACAGGGTCCCCCAAACCCAGCCTGGAGGCCAAGAGAGATCACCCACGGCCCGTCCTGAGGACTTTGCTCCTCTCCCTTCACTATGAACTTGGAGGAGCCGGGAGTGTGCAGGGGGGCAGGGGAGAGGGAGTGGAGCAGACCCCCAACCCCCTCCACAGCAGAGGTCAGAGCTGGGGAGGGAAGACACTCAGGTGGGATCGAGTTTTCATTCTAACAAGGCTGTGCCCCTAAGCTTGAAAATCCTACCTGGGTGATGATAGCTCCAAGTGACTGCAAAGCCAGGGGACTCCCAAGCTGTCATCCCGGGTGCAGATGGAGTACAGCCGGTCATGGATAGAGATGAACAGCTGGAAGCAAGTGTGTCCAAATGTTTCCTGTGATGAACAGACTGGTGATTACCTCTAGGCACTTTCCGTGTTGACTACAAGAATCCCAATGGTGCCCAGGCATCCACTCGGCTGGGAGTCACGTGACCTTGGAGAGCTGCCTGGTCCCAGCCAGTGCCAGTCTCTAAGTGGGTTCTGGAACTTGGTGGGAGCTTTGACTTTTTGCCTGCAGGATCCCTGCTAGAAACATTTATTAAATGCCCAACAGTGTGTGGGGGACAGAGAGAGAGAGAATGGCCCCATATCCCACGTGGCTCTCTGATGTCCTGTGAGGTTGTCATGTAGGTGACAAGCCTTTCTTGAATATGCTCCAAATGTATTTTATTTTAAAGACATCTATTTACTTACTTGAGATGCAGAGTTATAGGCAGAGAGAAGGAGAGACAAAGAGAGAGAGGGGTCTTCCATCTGCTGGTTCACTCCCCAGATGGCTGCAACTGCAGGAGCTGGGCTGATCCGGAGCCAGGAGCCAGGACCAGGAGCCAGGAGCCAGGAGCCAGGAGCCAGGAGCCAGGAGCCAGGAATTTCTTCTGGGTCTCCCACGCAGGTGCAGGGGCCTAAGCACTTGGGTCATCTTCCTCAGCTTTCCCAGGCCATTATCAGGGAGCTGGACCAGAAGAAGAGCAGCCAGGGCTCAAACCGGAGGGGCTTAGTTCCGGCCCCTCCAAGTGTATTTTTAGTTTCCAAGGAATGTGACTACTCAATGAATCAAGGAGAGACTGCACTGTGCTCTGTTTGATACTTTATTGAGAGCGGTTCACCATTTTGGAAGACAACAACATCCTTGGCAATGGGCGTGAGCTGTGAGTCGCCCCCTGAGTGGGGCTGGTGCAAGCTTCTTCCTACTTTGTTAGGTCCGTGAGGCACGGGGCCTGATCATGTGCTTAGGAGAAGATGCGTTCTTTTATTACAAATTACTTCCAATTTCTCCTCTCTGTTAGAGCAGAAGCATCATTTAGATTTTTTTTTTTTTTTTTGGACAGGCAGAGTTAGACAGTGAGAGAGAGAGAGACAGAGAGAAAGGTCTTCCTTTTCCGTTGGTTCACCCTCCAAATGGCCGCTACAGCCAGTGAGCCAGTGCGCTGCGGCTGGCATGCTGCGCGGATCAGAAGCCAGGAGCCAGGTGCTTCTCCTGGTCTCCCATGCGGGTGCAGGGCCCAAGCACCTGGGCCATCCTCCACTGCCTTCCCGGAGCCACAGCAGAGAGCTGGACTGGAAGAGGAGCAACTGGGACAGAACCGGCGCCCCAACCAGGACTAGAACCCAGAGTACCGGCACTGTAGGTAGAGGATTAGCCTAGTAAGCCACGGCGCTGGCCTAGATTTGTTTTTGAAGTGTATTTGTGGGTAAATTATATTACCTATGTTCTGGCTTGAAGGAGGGAGTGTTATAAGGATAATTGTTATCAAAAAGGGTAGCCAGTCTGATGTGTTTGGGAGCCTTCTTGTTCTAAGAAGTTCAAGGTGGTCCCATAGCCATGCGGGTGGTTGATGTGGGGATGGCCATGGGCTGTGATTCCAGCCCGAGAGCTGGGTGGGAAAGCGTGCAGGAGGGCTTTGGGGATGAGTCCTCATTCCTGCTAACAAGTGGAGATGGCCTCGTCTCTGCCTCCGGCCACTGTCCTGCCGGACCTCATGCCTGCCCTTTTAGCTGTGTGGTTGGCAGTCCTGAGGGCAAAGTCCACAAGCTGAGAAGGCAGCGCCAACTGTGCAAGGGGCCTGGCCAGTGGTCCCATCGCGGAGCTGCTACGTAACCAGTTCTGGGTCCACCCTTTCATTTGCATTTAATCTGCATTTACATCAGTTCAGAGGAGGAATTCTGAGAGGTGGGATGAAGACTCACTGTCATTGCCATTTTATATTTTATTGTTGAAGTTTGCCTCCCCAGAAGAGAAACAAAATCAACAAAGCCAAAAACTAATAATGTACATGATAGAAAGTTAATTAAAACACTAAAAAGTGTTTATAAGGAAAAGTTAGGCTCCTTCACCAGCTGCCATTCCGTTTCCCAGAGGCAACAAAAGTTGCCCTTTCTTGTGTTACTCTAGAAGTATTCTGTGCATATACAAGCACATGACACACATATATTGTACATATATAAATGGCTACTCACACACATGCACACACCTCGTTTGGAAACGTACCATCGGATGGTTCTTCCTTTATTTTCTTTTTCCTTGTCAAATGATTATGAAGTTAGGAAGATACATGCCTTGCTTTATTTCTCTTGCTGTTTCGAGACTCTATAATTTGTAAAACATTGAGCTTCAGGAGTGTGTTTGGCCTAGCAGTTAGGATGCCCACACTGAAGAGACCCAGCCCGGCTCCCGACTCCAGCTTCCTGCAAACGTAGACCCTGAGTGGCAGCAGTGGTGGCCCAAGTGGTTGGGTTCCTGTTTCCCATGTGGGAGACTTGGGTTAAATTCTCAGCGGCTTCTGGCTTCAGCCTAGCCTAGTCCTGCCCCAGCCAATGCAGGCATTAGGGAGAATGAGCCAGCAGGCAGGAGCTCTCTTTCCAGCTCTATCTCTATGTCTGTCTCTCCCTCTCTCTTTCTCTGATTCTCAGGAAAAAAAAGTAGTTTATTTCTTTGGAAGTTGGGAGTCCAAGATTGGGCAGCTGCGTGTGCCTGGCTTGTGGTGAGGGCCCCCTGCTGTTTCATACGTGGTAGAAAGCAAAAGGGCAAATACACGCATGCAAAGAGGGAGAGGAAGAAAGGGGCTGAAGGGTTTCTTTCTTTCTCTCTCTCTTTCTTTCCTTTTTTTTTTTTTTTTTTGTATTTGAAAGAGTTACAGAGAAAGAAGGAGAGACAGAAAGAAAGAGATCTGCTGATTCACTCCGCAAATGCCCCAATGGCCAGGGTACAGCCAAGCCAAAGCCAGGAGGCTGGCACTCCATCTGGGCTTCCCTTGTGGGTGGCAGGGGACCAAGCAATTGCGCCATCACCTGCTGCCTTCCCAGGAGCGTTAGCAGGGAGTTGGATCAGAAGCCAAGCAGCGGGGACTTGTACAGACATTCTGATTTGGGATGCCAGCGCTGCAGACAATGGCTTAACATGCCGTGCCACTCTTCTAAAAAAACTGCGATATCATTGTGGCTTTTGTGAGACGATTGGAAATGTGAAAAGTGACTAGGTGTTTGATGACATTAAACAATTATTATTTTTTAAGGCAGGATAATAGTATTATGGCTACGTTTTCTAAATTTAAAATTTATTTACTTATTTATTTGAAAGGCAGGGAGACAGGGAGACGGAGAGGAGAGACAATGAGAGCAAGATTTCCACTCAGTGGTTCACTCCCCAAATGGCTGCAAACAGCCGAGTCTGGGCCAGGTTGGAGCCAGGGGCTAGGAACCCTACCTGGGTCTTCCATATGGGTGGCAGGGACCTAAGTACTTGGCCCATGTTCTGCTGCCTCTCCAGGCACATTAGCAGGGAGCTGGATGGGAAACGGAGCAGCCAGGATTAGAAATGGTGTTCAGATATGGGACCCTCACCGTTCCATCACACTGAATGCACCCTATCTTGTCTGATCTCACATACGGGACGCCAGTATTGCAGGCTGTCACAACGCTGGCCCGTGCATGCGTGCGCATGCGCTTGAGCGCGTATATGTGTGTGTGGTTTTTTTAAGAGTTCTTATCCTTGGGGGGCTCTGAAATTGATCCCTCTAAAGTAGGTGCTTTAGCTTGCCGAGTACTTTGAACTAAAAGAGGCTGGAAGGCCCTAACAGCCCTCACGACGGCCCCCGAAGGACCGACTGCAGGTGCGGCCCCTCGCTGGGGCGCCCTCATGCAAAGCTCCCGCAGAAGGGGCCCAGTGGCCTCTGACGCCCAGCACCCCCGCGATTTCATTGCCCAAGGAATATTAAAACCACACCTTGAGAGGAAGGCTGAGCAACGTCACCACCCCCAGACAAACTTGGTCACAAGCTATTGCCTGTCCCGTTCAGCTTCCAGGGAAAAGCATTCACAAACCATCACCTGTCATTCGCAACCCCTCAAAATTACCTACCCCCTCCACCCCCTTCTCCGTCTCCCCTCTGAAGGGGCTATATCAATTTCTGACCCCTAGGGGGCAGTCAGGGACATTCTCGCCTGTAAATAGACTGGTGAGTCTTTTCCTCCTATTAACCTATTGTCCTTTTATTTCAGCTGAGTTGAACATTTAAAGGGGAAAGGAAAAGTTCCCGTCACTCCTCCAGGGAAGTCTCCTGAAATACTGCTGAGTAATGTCATAGAATATCTGAGATTCACTTGGAAATTATAGAGGGGGCGTAAAATGGGTGACTGTGCATACAGAACAAGATTGGCCGTGAGCTGAGAGTTGCTGAAGCTGTGGAAGGCATCCGGGTGTTACTGTATCATGGTGTTTTCACAGATGTTTGAATTTTCCCATAAAAAAGTGAAAAGGTTAAAGAGTGAGGGTTTAGGGATCAGGCTGACTGGGTTTACCTCTGGTTCTGCTGTGCTACTAGTGAAAACAGACAAGTTTCCAACCTCAGTTTTCTCATCTGTAAAATGGGTTTCACAGCAGTGTTCACTTCTTAGAGTTATTAGTGAAAATTCAGTGAGCTCGTATTTATAAAGCGTGTAGAAGGAAGCACTTCGTCCATGGTAGTTGCATTTGTTAGTATCTTTATTATTGTTGCTATTTGGCTACTGCCCCTCGCTGGCAGACTTCTGGAGAGGTTTATTCGAAGCCCAGCTTGACCTGCCTGTGCAGGGGTGGAGTGAGAAGTCTGTGGCATCTTCGCTGGTCTGTTGTATAAGGAAGATGGCGGCACCGGCAACTCCCCCAGGCCAGTATGGTCAGGTCAGCAGGAACGAGGCACCTGGAGGAGAATTCAGCTCTGCCTTGGGCAGGGGCCTCTCCACGGGGTTGGCAGGGCCATTCCTGTGCCTTGCCTGGGGGCGGATCTTGTTTAAGCTCTTGGACTGAGGTGGGGTCACCTGATAAACCCATACTAAGCAGAAAACGCGTGGACTACCCCCAGCCTGCGGCATGCCCAGACTCAGCAGCTTAGGGGCCGGAGGGCGTGGTCATTCCTTCTCACCATGGCGGTGGCGGGGCTGCCTGGGAGCTGTGGCTACTGCCCAGCATCGATGCGGGGGATGGACTGCGTGTCTGCAGCCTAGGAAACACCCACATTCAAAATCCAAAGGACTGTTTCTACTGAGTGCCTATCACCTTAGCACCAATGTAAGGTAAAAAAAAATGTGAGTTGAGACAGGCAGGAAGTTGGGGGTCATTTGCATTTTTATCCTCCTACTGAGTTTTTTTTTTTTTTTAAAGTCTATTTTTATTTATTTGAGAGAGAGAGAGAGAGAGAGAGAGAGAACAATTCCATCCACGGGCTCATTCCACAAATGCCGGAGACAGCAGGTGCTGGGCCTGGTTGGAGCTAGGAGCTAGGGACTCTATTCAGGTCTCCTGCGTGGGATAGCAGGAACCCAAGTATTTGAGCCATCAAATGCTGCTTCCCAGGCACATTAGCACAAAGCAGGCTCAGAAGTGGAGGCAGGACTTGAACCCAGGCAATCTGGTACAGGAGGTGGGCATCCCAAGCAGTGGTTTAACTCACTGCGCCACAATGCCCACCCCACTGCATTCTGGGTGTTCCCTCTGATCCGGGCCTTCTGCCCTGTGACAATGGGTCACTGTCCCTCTACTTAACCTCTTGGGAACAGGGAGGGGAAGCCAGGGACTAGAGGTGGTAGGAGGCTGTGTGGAAGGGACCGGAGGCCCCATGCACTCTGGAAGGGCAGGGGCACTGGGTGTGGCTGGAGGGGAGGTGCCTGCAAGGCCTGGGGTGTACAGGAGGGGGAGAGCTCTGGGAGTAATGGTGGGCAGTGTGCACAGGGCCCAGGCAGACGGCAGCGTCCTCATGGCGGGCCCTGACTCACAGGCTGGGATGCAGGTGGCTCTCTTCATCCTGGGGAGAAGCATTGTTCTTCCTGGGTATAGCAGTGCACACAGCAGGGAGAAGGAGACTGACCCCCCTGCTCCTCATTTGTAGGCTAATATATGGGTCGCAGCATCTGACACCTGGGAGGCCGGCTGGCACCGTGCCCATCTGTCCAGGCCACAGTGGGGTGAAGGCAGCCGCTTCACTACTGGGCGCCCTTGACAGCTGTCAGGGTCATGGGCAGCTCACCTGGTCTCCTCCCCACAGTGGGGGGCCTTGGAGTCCATCTGTGAGTGTGCGCCTCCCTGCAGGTTAAGCCGAGGACAAAGCGCCGCTGGGAGCTCCAGAACCTGACCCGGTGTCCTCCACCCCCACGGCGTGTTAACAAGGGGGCAGGGGTTTGGTCAGCTTTCCCCAACCACGCAAGCAAGAGGTGGAAGCAGAGGAAAGGGCAGGTGCCGAGCTGTCGGCCAGGGGGAGAACCGGGGGTCCTGGCCTCTCTGAAGCTACGCGGAGGCCCAAGGAGAAGGCCCTGCCACAAGGGGAGGCTGGCCCCGTGGTCCTGGGTAGGAGACAGAGCAGGTAGAAGGGAGCGGTGGGGGAGCAGCCGCAGTGCGTGGCCAGAACATGGCTGCAAGGGGCTTGCTTTGAGCTGTTGCTGGTGCTCACCTGATGAAAGACGGGTTGTGGGAGCAGAGGGCGGCAGGAACGGGTACATGGTGGGAACCCCCATCCTGTGCCAGGGGACTCTGTCATCGTGCAGCTTTTAGAGAAC
Source organism: Lepus europaeus (assembly GCF_033115175.1). Lineage (NCBI taxonomy): Eukaryota > Metazoa > Chordata > Mammalia > Lagomorpha > Leporidae > Lepus > Lepus europaeus. The sequence continues at coordinate 66,604,193 of NC_084827.1, forward strand.
CCACACCCCAGAGAGCGACACAAAGGCATAGGCCACACACATGGGCTCAGCAGGAAAATCTCACGGCTGAGAGAGCATAGCCGCACCCAGCCAGGGAGTGGAAGCGGCTCTTCCCCTCTGCTCTCCTCCTGCTCCAACTCCCATGGGAGATAGGACCCAGCAGACAGAGGGTGTGGGGGGGACATGGTAGAGCCCAGTCTTGTGTTTGTGCAGAGCTCGAATGCACACTGAATTGGATGGAAGTCTGGAGTTTCCGACTGGACTGGGCATGGCTGGTCCAGGAGAGGGAGCCGCGGTAGAACCCAGCTGGAGATCAGGATTGGGAAGACGGTCACAGAATGCTGCTGCTGGCCCAGCTTAGTCCACTGAGTAAGCCGGTTTCAGGTGGCTGTTTCCCTCACGTTATAGACAAGGAAGGTATGTCAGTCTGCTTTTCATCCCTGGCAATAAAATTCCATAAGGGGAGCTTTGATGAAGGAGGTTTATCTTGGCTGGCGGATCTGGAGGTTCACAGTCCAAGATTGGGTGCCCCATGAGTCTGGCGTCCAAGGAGGGCAGTGGGTGCTGGAGCATGCGCAGAGGGAGGGTCACGTGGCCAGCCAGGAAGAAGAGAGAGACAGGGAGCGTCTCATTCGCATGCTCTCCCCTCACCAAGCCATCACGGTTCCGTCACGGGGCTCCATGGATATTCATTGGATATTCTCTCCTTCCACCTATACTCCATTTAGGAGTGAACCAGCAGGTGGAAGACCTCTCTCTCTCTGTCTCTACCTCTCTCTGTAACTCTTTCAAATAAATAAAATAAATCTTAACACACACACACACACAGTTACAGTCTTCTGCTTCCTGCAGGCAAGACTTGCAATAGCAGCCTTGGTCCCATACTCACTGCCTCAGGTCAGGGCGAAAAGGTTGAAGTGTTGTGAAGAAGAAAGAAGGGATAGGGGCCCCTCCCTTGGTGATAATTGTAGTCGTTTCAGCATCTTCTAGATCCTTCTTTCCTAGACCTGTCAGACTCAGAGGGGACCCAAGTGGGAACACCCTCAGTGTCACTCTGTGTGGAGTGTGAGCTCGCACTTGGGAAGATCCATGAGCCAGCGTCCTGCTTTCGTCTCACCCTGTTTTATTTATTTAACAAAATTTTGGGGTCTGGCGCTGTGGCATAGTGGGTAAAAGCTGCCGCTTACAGTGCCGGCATTCCATCTAGGCGCCGGTTTGAATCCCAGCTTCTCCTCTTCCGATCTAGCTCTCTGCGGTGCCCTGGGAAAGCAGTAGGAGATGGCCCAGGTCCTTGGGCCCCTGCACCCGTGGCTTTGGATGTTCCTGGCTTCTGGCTTTGGATGGGCCCAGCTCTGGCTGTTGTGGCGATTTGGGAAGTGAACCAGCAGATGGAAGACCTCTCTCTCTCTCTTTCTGCCTCTGCCTCTCTAATAGATAAATAAATAAATAAATCTTTAAAAAACTTTCTAAGCTTGGATGAAGTCTTCTTTGTCTATTTTTTTCTTTTGATGCTTTTGCTTTTGATTCATTTCTTTGAGAGACAGACAGATAACAGAGAGAGCCCCCTTCGCTGGTTCATTCCCCAGTTGCCCAGAATGACTGGGGCTGAGCCAGGCCACAGCCAGGAGCTGGGAACTCAATCCAAGTCTCCCCCATGGATGGCAGGGATCCAAGCACCGGGGCCATCAGGGTGGCCGCACAGAGTCTGCATTAGCAAGAAGATGGAATCACAGTCAGGAATCCAGCTGAGGTGCTTCCCTGTGGGACACAGGTGTCTTTTTAAAAATATTTACTTATTTATTTGGAGACACAGGCATCTTACCTACTGGGCTGCATACCCAGCCTCCCCACCTTGTATTTGACAACTCAAATTTTGACTGCTTGTTCCAGTTTCCTACCAAACTATGAGGGCCGGGGGGAAGCCTCTCCAGACACTGTTGGCCATTGCGGCCTGGGGTGTATTCCTGGCTCTGAAGAAATGTAGCTGGCCCTCCGGATCCCTCATTGCCTGCTGTCAGCTCATGTCACTGCACTCTGAGCATCTGCGTTTCCCACCGCAGAGGCAAAGCCCAGTCTAGAACCAGTGTCTATTCCCAGCAGCACCCATGTGGAGCCCCCCAGGGCTCCTGGCAACACGCATTCTGCATTGCCAGCCGTGTTCTGGGCTTTCCCACCAGGGCCTGTGCTATGTGGCCACCTGCAGTCTCTCTCTGTCTCTCGCTCACTCGCTTGCTGGCAGGCAGAGTTGTCGCTGATATTTTGTGCCTCAGAGAGTGCAAAAGGAATAGGTCTTTGGTTTGGCCCCTCTGGGCGCTGCTGGGACCCCTGCCCCAAGTCCACCCATTTTATGCACTGAGGTGGGTTCCTTAAGCCAACATGTGAGATAGTGGGCTTGTGGATGGAAGGGGATCCTCTGGATGGGCATCGAGATGTTCTTGCACTTCCACAGGACTGCGGCCCACGACCCTCAGTTAGACCAACTTCCCTTTGTCCCCCTGCCTGACCGTGTGGCCTGGTCATTTGCCTGCCAGAAAGCCAAACAGAGACCCTTCTCCTCCCCTTCTTCATCTCCACTAGCAGTTCAGCCCACCTTGCCCGCCCCAGTTTGGTTTTATCTTCTTCCATCAGAGCCCATCCTTCTGCACAGGACTCTGTGTGTTCCCCTGGGAACTGCCAGCCGCACACCCAGCAGTGCCCAGGGGTCACTTGAGAACTGCTGATGGGCGCTGCAGAATCCAGTGCCCCCCCCCCCTCCAGCGTGAATCCTCTAGGGAAAGGGGATTCCCTGGGCAGGAGCCTGGTCCTGTAGAAGCTGTATCCGTCTCATTAGTGGGCTTTTCTGGGCATTGCCATCCCCACACAGGGGTTTGTTTGACAGCCCTGGGGCCATTGCAAACACTTCAGGAATCAAGATTATTGCATGGCCCTAAGTCACTGAAGCAGGCTCAGTGGCTATCAAGAGCAAGTCGATAATTGTTTCTCAAGTGGGAATGCTCTGGTCCCAGGTCCGCCAGCTGTCCGTGGGAGGAGTCACAGGCTTTGGCTTAAGCTCCAGTCTACACTCTGCACAGGGTTGTTACGTACAGAATTGGTCAACACCAGCATTCCCACATCCATATTATACCGTGTGGTTACCATTTAGCATGGCCAATGAATATCTCTAGAAATTTCTAGATTTCTGTGACTTCCATTTTACAGTTCTAGGTTGAGGAAGTACTCCCCGGTTAGACACAACGTCCATCTCTATCCTCCATTTAAGAAAAAGAGGAAAAAATCCGTTTTATGTAAAGCCTGGTCAAACAAACCAATTCTCCTGCACGCTTTTAGTACCACCAACTGTTAGGTTGGATGCATCCCCCACCAGGACAGTAATAGATTTTGGTTTTACAATACTACATAGAGAAAGTGCTCCCCAGCCAGAAGTGGTACCCACAAAACATTTAGGTAAAGGAGACTCAACTTCTTCTGTTTTGAAAGATTTATTTTATGTATTTGAATGGCAGTGTGATAGAGAGAGGAAGAGAGAGAGAGAGAGAGAGAGAGAGAGAGAGAGAGAGAATCTTTTCTGTCCATTGGTTCACTCTCCAAATGGCCAGGCCAAAGACAAGGAGCCTAGAACACCGTTCAGGTCTCCCATGTGGGTGACAGGGGTCCAAACACTTGGACCATCTTCCACTGCTTCACCAGGGATATTAGCAGGGAGCTGGACTGGAAGCGCAGCAGTTGGGACCAGCGTCCACAAGGGATGCCAGCGAAGCAGGTGGTGGCTCAACCTACCATGTCACAACACTGGCCCCAACTCAACTTCTTTGCATCCAAATTGTTTCTAATACTGTAATTTTCATAGTCCTGTTGACCATTACAATTTTGTCTTCTCCAACTCACTGTAGCCTGAGTCTGGACTTCATCACCTAATTTTGGGGACCTGAGTACATGGGGCTTCCATATCCAGAGATCCAGAAACTTCTCTTCCACCCTCCCCACTGGCCATTTTGCCCACTTGTGGGTGTAGGACTCTGGGTGCCCAGGGCGGGGTCAGCTAAAGGACCCTTGCCATTCTTTAGTCAACCTTTATCTTGCTTCAGCTGCCTGATCTTTGCCTCCAGCAGCTGTTGGTTAAATGTCCCTTTGCCCTCTCACTGGGGTAAGTAAAGGCCTTTAATGTGAAATAGAGCAAATGTCCTGCCTGGCCTGGGGATGCCCCTCCCCTGGGGACACCCCCAAAAGGCTGCCATGTGACTCTCAAGCTCCCAGTGCCTGCTCAGCTTACAATTCCTTCTTTATATTCAAATTTTATAAAGTACATGGAAATAATAAGCCCAATATCTTCTTCCTGAGTTCCAGGGGTTTCTCTCACATACACCCATGGAATGTAGGGCACCCTACTGAAAATAATTAAGAGCTTGAGCTCCAGAGTTGGACTACCTGGCTTCAAATCCCAGCTCAGCACAGCATACGTTTCCCTGTTAGCTACGACTTACAGGAGGCCTTTGGTTTGGACTGAGTTTCTGCATGAGGCCCAAAGGACCAAAATGGAGGCAGTCATGCTAACATCTCACATCCCCAGGCCTAAGCAGCAGTGTGAATCTGACCCTCCGAGAAATCAGGAGATGGAGCCAGATTAGCCAGCTTCGGTCGGCATGGTGACAAAGCCCTCGCTGCTTTACAAGGAAAGGAGCTACAGTGACCAAACTGATTTCTGTCCTGCTCTGCTCGCTTCAACCCTTTTCTGCCTATAAATCCAGCCTGCTCTGCGCAGCTCACTGGGGCTTTCTCTTTCTCAGAATATGTTGCCCCATTCCCAAACTGCCAAAGGAAGGCAATTAAAATGTTTAAACCACATAACACTATGTAACAAATCACCCCCAACCCTAGTGGTTTTTTTCTTTTTTTAAGATTTACTTATTTATTTATTTGAAAGGCAGAGTTAGAGAGAGAGAGAGAGAGAGAGAGAGAGATCCTCCATCTGCTATTTCACCCCCCAAAAGGCTGCAACAGCCCCAGCTGAGCCAATCTGAAGCCAGGAGCCTGGAGCCTTCTCTGGGTCTCCCACTTGGGTGCAGGGGCCCAAGGACTTGGGCATCTCCCACTGCTTTCCCAGGCATTTTAGCAGGGAGCTGGATTGGAAATGGAGCATCTGGGACATGAACCCGTGTCCATATGGGATGCTGGCACTGGAGGAGGATGCTTAACCTTCTACGCCATGGCACCGGCCCCAATCCTAGTGTTTTAGGGCAGCCATAATCACGTGTTGCCTCCCATGGACAGATCGACGGAACGTTGCTGCAGCTCAGCTGGGTGGTCCTGCCTCAGGGTGTGCCTCGAGGTTGCTGGGCTCCTGGAAGGCTCTGCCAGGGCTGGAGGAGTTTTGTTCCACAGTGGCTGTGAAATTATGATTGCCACACATGTTGGTGTCTGCTGCTGCTTCTGGACACTCAGGTCTTCCAGCCCTTGGACTCTCCAAAGTGCTGTTCTTTTCATGCTGAGATGACTGAAGGCTGGACTCCTAGGTAACGGCAAGAGGGGTGCCGGGGTCGGGGACCTTGTGCAGCCTTCAGGGAGGGGAGAGGGACTGCATCAGAGTTGATCACCAATGTCCAGATAGCTCACCAAGCACGGGCATGTACTGGAGCCCCTGCTGCGCTGCGCTCCGGTGGGTGAAGAGGAGCACATCCCCACGCAGCGAGCGGGGGTCGCACCCCAACTCCTGCTCCCCGCACCCCCTGAGCCCTGGCTGGTGCGTCCTTAACATTCAGCTCTTGGGAGGAGATGCTCTGTCATGCACAAGAAAGGGAAAAACCAGCCACTCACTAATCTGATCTGACACTGTCAAAACCCTTGCTCTCACCAGCGATGTCATTATCCCCATACTTTAGCGAGAACGTGAGAAGGCTTTTATTGGGTGCCATTAACAAGTAAAATTAAAACATAACCTTGAAATGCATATTTCTTGCTTTTATCCTCTTCTTTTAAATGGGTAACTTTGTGGGTGCTTACTAATGTATGTGATGTATTTATCTATGCTCTAGTTCATTTGGGAAAATAAATAGCTTGCATGCTTGAAGTACTGGGAAAGGTGTGTGACCAATGCCATCGAGGGCTCTGGTAGGTGCTGGGTGGGTGAAATCAAGGTCCCCTTGGAGCAGGGCTGGACACGGTGGGTGTCCCCAGGGAGGCCATCTGTCCCCTTGCCTTGGTGTGCCGTGTGATGTGGAGGGAGGGTGCAGCACTCAGAACCTGTGCTTTGTGTCTGGAGCCTGTGCTTTGTGTCTGGTTTCCCTGGAGGTCCCAGGGTCCTTGGGAGGAGGGGGCCCCTCCTGTGGAGTCAGGGGCAGGAGCCACAGGGCCAGCTGAGGTGAGAGAGTAGGAGGTGAAGACAGGAGACCCCCCACAGCGCTTGAGGAGCCCGAGCCTCCACCACTCTGGAAGGGTGATCTAGACTGGGCTGGGCTCATAATTATAGTGCAACATTGCCAGCAGCTATCTTAGCAAGTGTGGCTTTTAAGAATTTGGGATGACGGTGTGCTGCCCCTCTTACTACCCCAGCTTCGGTCCCCTTCCCTCCTCTCCTATGGCCCCTTCTTGCCTCCCATCTGTCCCCTCCCCCCTCTTCTCCTCACCTGTCCCCTCCCCCTCTCTCCTTTCCTGCCCCATCTTCCCTTCACTCCATGAACAGAGACTAGAGACGGAGTCAGAAGTGAATCCGAGGTAGATTTTGCACATCCCAGTTGTGTAACCCCAGGCAAGTCACTTGATCCCCTAAATCTTGTTTTATTTCCATCTTCTAACATAAGAAAAACGATGCCAGCTGTAACTAACTCCCTGGCATTGTTTATAAGGGTGGAATTCTAGAAAGAAGTCAGACATCCATCCACAGGAGACCACAGGAACGGAGGCGTGAGCATCAGTAAGACATGTGGCGAGCATTTCCTGGGCGGGAGCAGTGCGCCTTGATGGAAAAGAGTGAGATGGAGCTGTGTGCCCCAGCGCAGGAGGTGTGCCCGGCTCGGTGCCCGGGGACAAGGAGAGAGGGCAGAAGACGTCAGCCAGCACAGACAGGGCCATCCCCTGTCTATAATTACTGCACTAGATGTTAGTGAGCTTTAAAGGACACAGCCCTTCATGAGTGACAGCCACCCTGGGGGACCAAGCGTGAGGGGGAGAAGCACATGGGTGCTTTCCCACTTCATAGTCTCATGTCTCACTCAGATTTTTTTTTAAAGATGCATTTGTTTTGCAAGATACATTTATTATTTGCAAGAGAAGAAAAAACCGTTTGTTTCTCCTTGATATTCTCTGAATATCAAGTGACACACTGCATGCCAGGGGCCCTGGCACTTGTGTGTGTGTGTGTATTAATTCCACTCCGCCTGTAGTTCTGGCCCTGGCCTTCTTCCTTCTCCCAGGCCGTGCCCTCTCTCCTCTCCCAGCCTTTCTCTTCCCCCGGGGAGTATGTGGCAGCCATGACAGGTGAAGGTGGAGGCCAGTCTCCTTAGGCCCATTCCCACGCTCTGCTCCCCACTGCTCCCATGTCCTGTTCTTCCCAGACAAGGAGGTGGCCGGAAGATGTACATGCAAATGCCCTCTGGCTGCCTTCCCCACCCCAGCCTCCTGCCCAGGCCACACAGGAGCACCAGCTCCCGGTCCCACGTGCGGCCCACAGAGCCCTGGGCTCTCTGCAGCCACCTCAGAGGCCGGCTCGGCAGAGCAGGGCAGGAGCAGCACCGGCGTGGCCAGCGCGGTCACCAAGGCCCTTGGGATTTGCTTTGCGAGGTTGAGCTGACAGATGGAGTCCTATGGGTAAACTAATTATATTTTTCATATTTTTTTTTTGCCTGGGCGTTTGTGAGTCTGCAGGAGCATAATTTATGTATTAATGATACCTGTGAGCTAAACGACGGGCTGGAGAGCCCCAAGCAGCCTTTGCATATCATTAGGCAGTCTCTGCACATGGATTTGCTTCTTCGGGAAGCAGCTGCCAAAGCTGCCTTCCGAGGAGCTTGCGGGCCTTGGAGAAGCAGGTGGAGCACCTGAGGGCTCGCCTTACTCTCCCACCTGCGGCTCCTTCTCCCCTGGAGGGAAATCATTGAGAGGGGCTGTGCCTGGGGGCGGCTGGTGTGGTGGGGGTGCATTGAGTTCTGTCTGCCACTCAAGGTGCAGCTGCGAGACCAGTAACCTGTTTGTAGGGCCTGCAGTTTCCGGAAGCGACTCGCTTGTAGCTGGATCTTCCTTCTCAGAGCCCTGACTACGAGGAAAGGCCTGACTATGAGGTAGGTGGAAGGAGAGAAAGTGTGGCTTCCGATGCTTTTTTTTTAAAGTTTTATTTTATTTATTTGAAAGGCAGATATATAGAGAGGGAGGTCTTTGGTCTGCTGGTTCACTCCCCAGATGGCCACAACATCCAGGGCTGGGCCAGGCCAAAGCCAGGAGATTCTTCTGGACCTCACACATAGGTGCAGGGGCCCAAAAACTCAGGCTATCTTCCGCTGCTTTTCCAGGCCACTAGCAGGGAGCTGGATGGGAAGTGGAGCAGCCAGGACTCAAACCAATGCCCAAATGGGATGGATGTTGTTTTACCTGCTCCAGTACTTTTTTTGTTTTGTTTTATAGAAGATTATTGATTTGAAAGTCAGAGTAACAGAGAAAGAGAGAGAGAGAGAAAGAGAGAGATTTGTTCCATCTACCAGTTCACTCCCCAAGTGATCACAATGGCCAAGGTAAAGCTGAGCTGAAGCCAGAAGCTGGGAGATTCCTCTGGGTCTTCCCATGTGGGTGCAGGGGCCCAAGGATTTGGGCCATCTTCTACTGCTTTCCCAGGCCTTGCAGAGAGCTGGATCAGAAGAGGAGCAGCCGGGACTTGAACTGGCGCCCATATGGGATGCTGGCTCTGCAGGCAGCTGCTTTACCTGCTACACCACAGTGCTGGTTCCTCTTTTTTTTTTTTTTTTAAGATTTATTCATTTTTATTTGAAAGTCAGAGTTACAGAGAGTCACACACACACACGCACACACACACACAGGTCTTTTATCCACTGGTTCACTCCTCAAATGGCTGTAACAGCCAGAGCTGGGCTGATCCAAAGCCAGGAGCCAGGAGTTTTTCCAGGTCTCCCACACGGGTGCAGAGTCCCAAGGACCTGGGCCATCTTCTACTGCCTTCCCAGGCCATAGCAGAGAGCTGGATCAGAAGTGGAGCATTGGGACTAGAATGAGCATCCATATAGGATGTTGGTGTTGCAAGTGGCGGCTTTACCCACTACACCACATTGCTGGCCCCTCCACTGCTTTTCTCAGGCCTTTGGCAGGGAGTTGTTTCAATCCTTTTTTTTTTTTTTTAATACTTGTGGAGGGGAGATAGAGAAAGAGAGCGAGAGCGAGCGAGCAAGCGAGCCCATTTGCTTCTTTACTTCCTAAATGCCTGCAATGACCAGGGCTGGGACAGGCTGGATCCTGGAGCCAGGAATGCAATCTAGGTCTCCCACATGGGTAGCAGGAATCCAATAACTCAAGCCATCACTGCTGCCTCCTGGGGTCTACATTAGCAGAAGCTGGAGTCAGGGGCCAGAGCTGGGAATCAAATCCAGTTACTCAGGTGTGGGATGTGGTGTCTTCACCACTAGGCTATGTGCCCACTCCCTGACCTTCAGTCTGGAGTGTGGGCTTGATGGAGTCTGGGAGCCTTTGTGGGACCTGGTTGGTGCCCAGGAGGCTGGGCCAGGCCACAGGGCCCAGGACTCCTTAATTCCCATGTTCTTGTCCCCAAGTTGCCTGTCACTCCTAGTGCTGCTGCCCTGGGTTATGGGGACAGGGGTTTGGGGAAAGGTCCCTGAGTCCACTCTTAGGCCAGATTTTATGGGGGACGCAGCCTTGAAGGCCTGCTGGTGGGGGGCGTTGATGGCGAAGTCAGCAGAGGAAAAGAGAAAGGCTGTGGGGGCGCACAGCACCCTCCTGTTGTGGTGGGGATACACTGGAGCAAGCACTTCCTTCAGGGGACTCCAGGAAGCCCTCCCTACAGCTTGGCAGACAGGTGTCCCTGGAGTGGCAGGTCCTGAATGCCGAGCTGAGGCATCTGACTGGGTGCCCATCGCTGCCTGAGGGCGCACCTGCCACCTGCACCCGCATCCTGCCCTTTGCCACTGCTCTGGCTGTTTTGGAGATGAACACACAGGAAGTGGTAGTGTTAGGAGAGCTGGCTGCACCTGCTCCCAAATCGTCTTTGGGCAGAACTGTTGGATGCATGCCCCAGGAGTCTCACAGGGACTGCCTCACCTTGTGAAGCCGCACAGGCAGTCGGAGGTTGGGCTGGACCAGGAATAAGGGCTCTGTTGCACTCTCTGGCCTGCCTGGGTTCAGCAGACCTGTAGCCCCCTGTGTTCCTGGCCTCAGCCTCCACTGTGCTGCGCTCATTGGTGAGAAAGCCCTTTTCCTGATGCCAGAGTGGGGTGCTCTGATTTGTCACATCCCCAAGATGACTCGGTGCATGGAAATCCTCATTAGTGAGATTCCATCACCTCGGTGAAGTTTTTGGTCCATGCATTTTGCGGCAGGGCCGGAGCCAGTGGGCAACTGGGGAATGAGGGCATGGCGGTCACGTGGGTGCCAGCGGGCTCCGCCTCCTGGAGTTGCCCAGCGCCTGCTCACCCTGGGAGAGGCTCCCAGACTGGTGGATTTCATTCCCGCCACTCATCCGCCATGCCTGCTGCTGGCTGCTCTGGCTGCTCTGGCTGCTTATCCATGCAGGAAGCGTGTGGGTGCCCACCCAGGCGTCAGCTCTCTCTTCTCCACCCAATGGGCAGGCGAGGTCTTGCTACTGGAATTATCCAGGAATCAGGTGTTGGATCGGTCTCCACCTGGAGCAGGAGAAAGCCTGGCTGTTAGCCTGTTTGCTGGGGCCTGGAGACAGCCGGTCTGACACCCTCCCCTCAGGCGCCCATGGCTCGCAGGCACCCGGCTTCTCCTCTCTTTCCCCTGAAGCCTCAGGCCCCTGTGATGCCAGCCTTCTCAAGCCACGTTGGAAGGAGCCTGCGGAATGTTCCCGGCGAGGTGGCCAGCACGCTTGACACATAGCGCTCTGGATGGGGGCTGTCCGAATGCATTTGTCTCGTGCCCTCGCATCCAGCCAGCCTGCAGACAAGACTAACCCTTCCTGACAGAATCAGTTCAGCCCTGTCCTCTGAGCAGGGCTCAGGGTGGGCAGAGGGCTGGCGGGGGCTGGCCGGGCTCTCTGGCCATTGCAACCAGGGGCCTGCAGGCTCCCGGACACATGGGGAGCCTTGGTGGGCCCGGTTGGCAGACTGCAGCCCAGTGGACTGGCCTGGCTTTGAGTCCTGGGGGCACAGAGTGGAAGGGAGGGGTACGTATGACTCCACCGCATGTCTGCCCTGCCCATCCCCCACAGGCCTGGCCCCTTTGCATGTAAGCATTGTTCTGTAGTGTCCGGCTGCCACCATCCAAGGTCCAGTCCCTGGTTTAAACTCTGCCTTCTCCGGCCTCTTTCAGAGACTGCAAATTCAGAACACTTCTGAAAGCTGGTCTTGTCTTGGAAGGGCAGAAAGTGAGGGATCCCAGACTGTGAATGTCACACAGGGGGCTGGGGTGTGAGATGGGGAAGGAGGAAGCGGGTTCCTGCTCCTAGGAAAAGGAGGTAGACTTGGATATGGGAGAGAGGTTAAAGGGCCGTGGGAGAACTCACCCCTGGGTCTTTTGGGATGTCGGGAGGCAGGGCCAGGCTGCTGAGATGGGAATGGGGTCTGGGTCAGGGGCCAGGCCAGCTGTTACTCCTCCTCTCAGTCCCAGCTGGGCCTAGGTGCTGGGAGACTAGGGAGATGGGTGAAGGCTGGAGTTCTGCTGGGGGCCGGGGGAAGTGGTGGAGTCTCTCACAACTTTGTGGAGACTGTGATCAACCCCGCTCTGGGCACAGTTGCAGCTGGGGCAGTGGCCTCCTTCCTGCTGCCAGTGCTCCTGTGCTGGATGTGAGTAGGGTCTCCCAGCCCAGGTCTCTTCCAGTTTGCTGAGCTTTCCTATCACCAATGAGTTTCTTTGTGCCTGAAAGCTGCCTTCTGAGCCCCACGAATGGAGACCTGGTGGGAGTCCTTCCAGACAGAAATCCCCACTGTCCCGAGAGCTCTGACGCCCAGCTTCCTAATTCATGAGTGCCCAGGGGGTCACAGGGTTTGACCAAGGCATGTTCCACCTGCAGCATTTTCAACAGATTCTCTCATGCTTGTCCTGCCTTCTCCCTTCATTTCTACCCCTGGACACAATCCTGCACCCCAATATTTTTCCAGCCTGCAAGGGTCAGCACCTGCTCTCCGTGGTGCCCTCCTGCTTTTACCTCTGAGGCTGGAAATCCCTCCCTTTCTCCATGCTGTGATGTACAAAGCCCAGATGGGGTGGCTTTTTTCCTCTGGGACCCCTTCCCTGGCTTAACCTACCTGAACCTAGGTCAGAATGCTCTAGGCAGTCATGAGGGGCCGCGGCCACCAGGGGGTGCTCCACACAGGAAGTGGAGGGCCTCATGCCAGTGTGAATCCCAGGCTGGACGTGACATTTGCTGCCATATGCCGGAAACCCTGGGTCACCGGGGCAGCAGGTGGAAGTCAGTAGGCACTGTCCTTGGCTAGGGAGATAGACGTCCCACGTGCTGAAGCTGAAATGCCGCCTTGTCCATTTTCTCAGCGCAGGGGGAAGGGCCGTGTTGCTGAAAACACACTTTTGTGTCTTCACAATGTCCCCAGCTAAGAGACCCTCTGTCAGTCCAAATCAAGGTTCTGGCCCAGACCGGGCCGAGCCAGCCCAGCTGACCCCTCTCCCCGAACTACCTCCTGAGAGGCTTGGAGCACACCAGGTGATCACTGCACTGGCTGTGTACTTACTTGGGGGGGGGGGCTCTGTCCCTCCAGCTGTCACTCATGCCAGGAGGGGCTGCTTCAGGGCACAGACCACCCACTGTGGGTGCCCTGAAGGGACTCAGATGGCCCACGCAGGAGGGGGAGGGGCAGAGCCCTGGGCAAGGCCCCGGATGAGAGGTGGATCTGGCCATACTGTGCCCTGGGGGAATTAACTGAGGGGTCCACAATTACCCCCCACTCTCCAACTACCTCCCTCCCTTAGTTGGTTGAGGGAGCAGTTTTATGTGTCAGTGGGCTTGGACTACAGTCCCCAGTAACCTCAGGGCTGTCCTCTGGATGATTCTTTCATGTGCATAAAATAAATTACCGAAGGTTACAAAAAATTGTTTAAAAATTATGATTAGCAAAATATTTCAAAACACATTTATGCCACGGCAATCTGTGTTTTTTAATTTTTTTTTTAGATTTCTTTATTTGTTTGAGAAGCAGAGTCACAAACAGAGAAAGGGAGAGACAGAGATAAATCTTCAACTGCTGGTTCACTCCCCAAATGGCTGTTGCAGACAAATGCGAAGCCAGGAGCCAGGAGCTTCTTCCAGGTCTCCCACATGGGTGCAGGGGCCCAGGCACTTGGGACATCTTCTACTGCCTTCCCAGGCCATGGAAAAGAGCTGGATGGGAAGAGGAGCTGCTGGGATATGAACTGGTGTCCATATGGGATGCTGGCACAGCAGGCAGCAGCTTTACGAACTCTGTGGCATCGTGGGTAAAACTGCTGCCTGCAGTGCCTGGGCAGTGCTTTAACCACTAGGTCAAATGCCACTCCAGATGAGAGGCACTTGGACCACGTGATCTCACTGGCTCATCCATGTGAGATGATACTATCCCATTGACTCGACAGGGAGATCTGGCTCAGAGTGACCGTCACCTGCAGCAAGAGGACAGGATCTGAGCTGAGCTCTGGCACCGGAGCTTTTTGCATCATGAGGCCACCTGTCTCAGGTCACCCTACATGGATCCCCAGTTCTCAGCTCCCAGGCTGCACCGAATATTACCTGTCATTCAGAAAACTTCGATTGCACTGATTCAGATCAAGTGTTAGTGACCAAATAGGCTGCTCTCCTCTGGGGACAGTGTTGTGGTTTGAATAGTAGATTGGGTGCTCTGCAAAGGCTCATGTACTGGTGGTTTGGTCACTTGAGTCTGATGTTAACGGTTGATGGATTAAGAGTGAAGACTTGATCTATTATGGTGTCTAGGAAGTGGGCCTAGTGGGAGGTATTTAGGTTGTGGGGATCATGCCCTGGGAGCTGGATCTTGTGAGAGGAGTTGGTTATGAAGGCTGAGCTGGGTCTCCCTGGGTCTCTGTGCTTCCTGGCTTTCTTGTAATTGCCCCTCCACCATCCTGTAGCCTCACTGGATGCCTGAATCAATGGTGCTTTCCAATCTCGGACTGTGAACCTCCAAAGCCTTTTTCTCCCCCAAGTAGCTCCTCTTGGGCATTTTAGTTATAGTGATGGAAAGCAGACTCACACAGGGTGCCTGCCAGAGGATAGGTGAGTTCAGCTGTCAGAGAATGGCTCTGTTGTGTGGCATGGGGGCTGAGTGGGATCATTAAGGGTTTGTGAGGATGGGGAAGTGTGGGAGGTGTGGGTGGGGACAGGATGGAGCTGAGAGCTTGGACACTAGTGCATGGGAAAGTGGTCAGGCAGCCATGATGTCCAACTCTCTTTGAGACACTGTTTGACGTAAACTGTCCCCCAACACAGTCCCACTGTCCATGCCTTAGGTCTCGTGAGGGGATCACTATCACCCTGCAGGAATCCCCTTCTTCTAGGAGGGTGTTGTACCAAGCCTCGAGCTGTGACTACATTTTGGCTTCCATGCTACATTTGCATTCTATTTTTGCTTCCTCTTCCAAAAGGAAGAGGAGAGAGCAGATGAGGTGTCTCCACTTAGGACTTGGAAGTAGCTGTGGAGCTACGGAACTGGGGCTGACTGAGGTCCCGAGGGGGCAGTGCTTCCTTCAGTCGTGTGAATGCCTTGTCTTCATCTTGAAGCACAAGCTTCAAAGGCTCTCCTCTCCCTCAAAGCGTGCTCCAGAAAGGCATTATGGGAAGGCCTTCAGGAAATAGTGTCTCCACCCTGGATGTCTGAGAACGTGAGGTAATGGCTTTCCAGGGCTCATGACATTCCAGGTGCTTCTCAAAGAGCTCACCACATGTTTTCTCAACATTCATGATGACCCTAGCAAGTGGGTGCCACTCTGATCCCAAATTCACATATGACAACACAGCAGGACAGGGAGCATCAGAAACTGATTCAGCGCAGCACAGCTAGTCAAAAACAAGAAGGTTCTGCTAGCACATAAAATCTGGCCAAATACATCAGGGAGAATAATGCAATGACTATGGGCACGGTCAAAGTTCTGGAAAGTTCATCAGTGAAACAAACAATATATTTCTGAACTAGAGTTCTCAAAATCAATGTTACCCAAAATATGTTTCTCTTTCAAAGATGATCAACCCTTTGGGAAGTGCTGCCTTGTCCCCAGAAAGGACTCCCTTGGGGCCAGAGCCTGGGGATACTTTCCTGATTCCTGATGACCCCCAAATTAGGCCCACTGGGTGGCTGTCTAATTGTGGTGCTCCAGGCCCATCCCAAGAGAGTCTGCTGGGATCAGGAGCTCACTGTACTTTACAAAACAAGAAAATGCCGATTGTGATTCAGGTTTGGAGGAAGCCCTTTTGATATTGTCCAAGCTGTGTTATTAGCCTTGTGCTTGATTTTTCTATCTCCTGGCTGGGTGTAAAATTGACTGTAGTGGGGCCCAGTGCTGTGGTGCAGTGGGTAGAGCCTCTGCCTGCAGCACCAGCATCCTGTATGGGCACCGGTTTGTGTCCCGACTGCTCCTCTTCCCATCCATCTTTCTGCTTATGAACTAGGAAAGCAGTGGAGGGTGGTCCAAGTACTTGGGCCCCTGCACTCACGTGGGAGACCTGGATGAAGCTTCTGGCTTTGGATTGACCCAGCTCTGGCCATTGCGGCCATTTGGGGAGTGAACCAGCAGATGAAAGATCTCTCTGTCTCTCCCTCTCTCTGTCTGGAACTCTACCTCTCAAATAAATAAATAAAATCTTTTAAAAAATTGACTGTAGTGGTGACCTCACTGTAGCCATGCTTCATGGGAAGTGAGTGTGTCTGCCTGTGTGTTGGAGAGTGGGTAGGTGCACAGAGAGGTAAACTATGGCAGTCAGAGAGACCTGGCCAGACAGGAAGTCTCTTGAGCAGGGGTGAGCCTGGAGAGAGGTGCGTATGGAAAATCTGATGTCTCCACAGAGAGTGGCCTCACATCAAAGCCAGGGAGCACGAGCTGATTCTTGGATTTCCGAAACCTGATTCCTTCCTGCCAAGGGAAGTCTGGCAGCCATAGCCATTAGCACCACGGACAGCGCCTGGGCTGCAGGTGCACCTGGGATGTCTGGACCCAGCTGCTCAAGGAGGAAACAGACACTGGGGGCACTGAGGGTTGAGGGGACCACGGGGCGGGGTTTGCTCTAAGAGGAGGCTTAGCTGGACTCCCTGTCGTTCACCCCTGCCCTATCCCACTCAACGGACCTAGCGTCCCAGAGACTGGTGCCAAGGTCAAGATGGAGATCTATTCCAACCCCCCAGCAGTGTGTGGAGATGACCATGGCAATGATGCTTGAACTCCCTGCTGTGTCCTTGTCCTCACTGCCCCACATGCAGCAGCTGCCTAATTCACCTTGGGGCAATGGAAAGATGGACGCTGTTCTGTGGCTAAGTTCTTCATTCCCATGAACACAGGTTGAGACTTCCTCTAGGGGAAATCCAAGTGGGCGCTGATGAACTTTTGAATTCACTGTGCTCAGCAGTCTATGGGTGTGTGTCAGAACCCAGAAGCGTGCTTTGTTCCCGAGAAAAAAATAAACAGCCACACCCCTCTGGTGGCTGCTGGGGCTTGTTGGCAGCTTGCTCTGCTCACCGGGGAAACACACACCCCAAGCTCTGGACTGTCCTGTTTCTGCTTCATCCACAAAGGCATGCTGGGGGTCTAGTCCTTTGTGGATGAAGGGACCAGATGACAGGGTCTCTGCCTGAAGAACATAAAGCCTAGTAATGGGAGGGAAAGGCCACTCAGGGGAGACAGGGTGTGGCACAGGCCAGCTGAGGATTGCCACTTGTCACTGTGTCACCCAGTCCTGGGGTACAGGTGGTTTAGGGGTGGCCAGGCCATGCTGGTGGATGCTGTCAGGAAAACAGAGGAGAGTTAGCATGCAAGAACTTTTAGCCAGGCAGGGGCAGAGTGTTTCTGCTTCCAGCTGGATCCCTGTGCCTTGCACATAGGAGGCACTCGATGGATACTTGCTGCCTCTATGAATAATTAAACTGTCCCACCCCGGCTTTTGGAGGACCGAGAAAGGCCAGGGTGGGCAGTGTGGCTTGACTGTGTGGTTCCCTGGCTGTCACAGCCTGGGACTGAGGCTGCCTCCGTGCAGGGGGACGGGTTCCAGGCTCATTCTCGTCTTTGTCTTTTGTAGTCAGGGATGTTGTGGGGGACACTGGTCCTTGAGAAAGCATACCCAGGGGCACAAGGGCTCCTAACATTCTACAGTGTCCCGGCAGGGCCCGCTCCTCCAGGAGAGATAATTAGGGCCACAGCCACGGCCCTGAGAGCACTGGGCGAACACTTTCTGGGGCTGGCTGACCCTCTTGACTCAGAAGTGTTACTGCTGCTTCTGGGTTAATGGGCCTGGTGTCGGGCTGAGTGAATGTCTTCAGGGGCCAGGGCTCGAGCTTTCTTTCCCCACCCTCTTCAGCTGTGAGTCTCTCAGGAGCTGAGCTGGAAATGGGCACAGGCCCCTGGGTCAGGGCGGCCCAGCCTCTCAGAGCAGCAATGCCTGTGTGCTCAGCCCCTTCTGTTCTCTGTCCCTTCCTTGGAAGGACTGAGAGAGGCCCTGGGACTCCCAGCCCACAGAATACCGAGCCCAATGCCCAGCACAGAGTAGAAGCGATGATCTCCCTTCTTCTTTCAGAGCAGTCACTCAGTCAGCCAGTGTGGCACAGCAGGCTAAGCCGCCCCCTCGACTGCATTCATGTTAGAGACTCAGTTCAAATCCTCGCTGCTCAGTTTCTGATGCAGCTCCCTGTCAACATGCCTGGGAAGGCAGTGGATGATGGCTTGAGCACCTAGTTCCCTGCCCCCATGTGGGAGACCAGGATGGAGTCCCTGGCTCTGGCTTCCGCCTGGCCCCAGCTCTGGCTGTTGTGGCCATTTGGAGAGTGAACCCGTGGATTGAAGATGTCCTCTCCTGCTCCTCCTCCTCCCTTCCCCTTCCCCCTCTCCTCCTCCCCTCTCCTCCCCCTCCCTATCTCCTCCCCCTCCTCCTCTTCCTCTTCTTCTTCCTCCTTCTCCTCCTCTTCCTCTTCTTCCTCCTCCTTCTCCTCCTCCTCCTTCTCTTTCTTTCTCACCCAGCCTTTCAAATAAATAAATAATAAATAAATAAATAAATATTAAAAATAAGACTAACAGGCTTCTATAAAACACTGAGGACCGGATATACAAGCAGAGGCAGAGCCAGACTCACCCCAGCGCCTCCCCAAAGTCCAAACATGCTGCATAAAGAAGCTGGGGCTGGAGGCTGGAGGATAAATGTTTTCAAGGGCAAAGGCATGGAAAGAGCTTGGTGGGAAAGAGGCCCATGCCTACACCCACCTTGCACAGACTCTCTGCTCCAGGCAGGCCAGCCCTACCCTGGGTCCCAGACACCACTCGGGTGGCTCCATCTCTGCAGCCCACTCACACCCCTCACAGGTTCAGGTCTCATCTGTCTTTTACAAGGGTCTGCTGTGTGTCTCCATTCTGGGACAGATCTCCTCAAGCATTGTGGCCATGGGGGCTTGCTTTCAGCAACCTTGTCCTGCCCATACCTCTTGTCTTCACCACCGAAGTAGACACCTTACACAGCTGCCTAGGAGGTCTCTGTTTATTAGTCTGGGTTTTCCAACTAAACTGTGAGCTCCTCAGTGGGGAGCACCCCACCACATCCCAGAACAGCCTTCTGCACATGGCAGGTGCTCAACATGACTGTGGGAGAGAGAATGAGTGAGCAGATAGAAGAACAAAGAAGGAAGGGAAGAAGGGAGGGATGAAGGGAAACCATGCTTGTTTTTGCAAAGGCCAAGTTTACCTGCAGGGCCAGTAAACTTGATGCTCTTTCTTTGCCCTCCTTTCTTCTTCTTCTACCATGATGAGTAGCTTGTCAAAGTTTTTGTTTCTTCAGCAAACTATGCCATGAGGTCATATACATGACATCTCCAAGCAATAGGGAACAATCAAGAGCTATGCAATATTTTTGAACTCTTCCCATCTCCTCTCTATGGTTCCTGTCCTTGGCTGAGGGGTAAGAATGAGACACATGAAGGCTTCAACCAGAACAGCTCGGTGGCTGGGAAATCTGGATGTGGAGAAGCACACATCTATGATCCTGGCATGACCCAGAGCAACCTTTGAGATGGCCAGATCCAACAGCAATGCTGGGACTTGCAGATCTACCACAGCTTCCTCATCTGGGAAACAAGGGCATGTATCTCATTGTGCCATGAGCACTAAAAGAGTGTTTCAAAAAACCTTGGCATAGTGCTCCATAAATATTATCTGCCATTATTGCTGTTGCTGAAGACATCACATTTTTATCAAACTTCTGTGATGAGTCAGTTACTAGGAACTCCAAGCATTGGATTGTCCCAGATCTCTCTTGATTGTTGATTTTCTTTCTATACAGGAGTCTTCATAAACTCATGGAAAGTGTGTATTATGAAAAAATCATGTACGGATTTCAAAATTCTTTTGTATCAAATATGCTTAGTTTTTAATCCCATTTTTCAGCAAATCAATAGCTCAAGGTTTTTTTTTTAAGATTTATTTATTTGAAAGGCAGAGTGACACAGAGAGGGAAAGATAGAGAGATCTTCCATCCCTGGTTTACTTCCCAAATGTCCACAGATGACAGGGCTTGGGCAAAGCCAAAGCCAGGGGCTAGGAGCCAGGAACTCTATCTGGATCTCCCACATGGGTGGCAGAGGACCAAGAACTTGGGCCATCATCTGCTGCTTTCCCAAGTGCATCAACAGGGAGCTGGATCCGAAGCTAAGTCTTTAGGACAGGAGCAGGTGCTCTGATACAGGATGCTGGTTGCATGCTGGACCACAATGCTGGTCCCCAGGTTTCCCCATCTTTAGCATCACCACCTTGGCTTTGCAGCAGGCCCTGGCTACTGCTCCCTTTCTTACTCAAGCTTCTCAAGAGTGGGTGACACACGCCATCTCCATTTCCTCATCTCACACTCAGTCCTGCCTCCGCTGCTGCCTGGCTTTTCCTCCCCCTGCTCCATGGGCAGAGTCTTGCTATGGTCTCTGTGTTAGTCAGGCTGGCCCAACCTCTAAACAAAAAACATCGGAGTTTCAGAGACTCTACACAGGCCTGACTTATTTCCCTCCCAGCGTGCCCTTCCAAGGTGGGCTGGCACAGGCAAAAGCAGACGGGGGCTCTACTTCACATGGTCATTCAGAGATCCAGGGCCATCTACCAAGTGGCTCTGCATCCTCAAGACTTCAGCATCATCTTTGTGTAGCTGCCAGAGAAGGGGCCGGGTGGGGTTGGGAGCTGGCACAGGATGGTTGGGGTGCAGGCCCAAGAGCAGCTCACATTTGAATGAGCAAAGTTACATGGCATGTCTCCATTGGAAGGGAGGCCAGAAGTCTAGCTGGGGTCTGGTCAAGAGGGAAAGGACATGACTTGGTGAGCATGCAGCATCATCTGCCACAGTCCCCAGTGCCTTCCTTGTGACCATACCTGATGGATGCTTTTTTGGCCTCTTTGTAAAAAATATTTATTGGAAAGGCAGAATTATAGGGAGGGGGAAAGGGAGAGGGAGAGAGGGGGAGGGAGAGAGGGAGAGGGAGAAGGAGAGTCTTCCATTCACTGGTCCACTCCCCAAATGGCTGCATTGGCTAGGGTTGGTCCAGGCAGAAGCCAGGAGTCTGGAACTCCATCTGGAGTCTCCCAGTCACTTGGGCCATCTTCTGCTGTCTTCCAGTGTAAAGTAGTTGGGAGTTGCACAGGAAGTAAAGCACCTGGGACTCGAACCTGCAGCCATGTGGGAAGCCAGCATCCCAGGCAGCAGCTTTCCCCGCTGTGCCATAACACTGGCCCCTTGTCCTTATCTCCCTTTCTTGGCAGCTCTCCTGAAAGCTGATCCCTGTTTAAGCCTGTCTCCTGCTTTCTTCCTTGCTTGAGTAGCTTCTTCCCAGGCTCTGCTATAGATTCTCCCTTTCTTCCTCCAGCTGAGATCTAAGTGGCTAGGGTGGAGGTGGGAGAGGTCCCTCATCACCTGTTACCTCCTCTCCTTCCCAAGCCTACGAATATCTCTGTCTCCTAACACCTCTCTGTATCTCTCTTCATTTGCCGCCTCACTGCTGGGTACTAGACCCACATCCACTGCCTGCGTGCTGCCTTCATTCGGATGCTTCGCTGCATCTCAAAGTTAACATTTACCAAACTGAGCTTGCAATTCCACCTCCCACCGGCGTCCACAGCAGGTTGTTTTTCTCCAAATGTCTCTCCTCATCCTCATTCACCTGGCTGCTCATGCCAAATCTTAGGCATTAACCTTGCTTTCTTCTTTTCTGTCTCCTCTCTTGACTTCCATCTTGAATCTACCCATGAAGACCTTGGGTGGGGGGGCTGGCACTGTAGCATAGTGGGTAGAGCTGATGCCTGAGTGCTGGCATCCCATATGGTTCCAGTCCCGGCTAATCCTCTTCCAACTCAGCTCTCTGCTAGTGTCCTGGGAAAGCTATGGAAGATGGTGCAAGTCCTTGGGCCCCTGTACCCATGTGGGAGACCTGGAAAAAGCTCCTGGCTCTTGGCTTTGGGTTGGCCCAGCTCTGGCCGTTGTGGTCATTTGGGGGAGTGGACCAGCGGATGGAAGACCTTTCTCTCTCTCTCTCTTCCCCTCTGCCTTTCAAATAAATAAATAAATCTTTTTTAAAAATAAGACCCTTGGAATCCACACTCAAAAGATACCTGGAATCCATCTACTTGGTCTCTACTATCCCAGACCTCTTGCCATGATAATACAATAGCCCCTAACTGGTTTCCTTATTTCTACTCCTGCTCCTTCACCACTCACTACACAGCAGCCATGTGAGCTTTGCAGGGTATGGATGGCTGATGCCACTTCCCTGTTAGACTCCAGTGGGCCTCAATTGTGCTCAGCATAAAATCCACCCCTTTTCACATGAACTCCAAGGCCTTGTGTGTTCTCACTCCCTGCCCACCTCCCTCATATCTCTGCCGCCCTTCTCCTTGGAGATGAGCCGATGTACTCAAGATGATGTCTCCAAGGAGCTGACAGTCCAGCTCGGGATACAGGTTCTAATTTTGTAGAAAGGATGTCCACCAGCAGCCATGCTTGATAACTGCCATAGGTGCAAGCCCAAGTGACACACGTAGAAAGAGACAGTGGAACTTGAGGAGTCCTGTGGGAAAATGGAAGTGGAAGGGACCACAATGCTACTGCTCAACACTGCACACTCAGCCGTGGCATGGTGCCTGTCATGTACTCGCAGTTCAGGAAATGCTTACTGAACAAATAAATGACTGATGCAGTATGTGAATGAATGAATGTCACATTCCTGCCCTTCTGGAGCACATGGTCTGGTAGGAGAAGCTAACAGGTCAACAGATGTTTGGTTGTATTATAGAGAATGGCAGGACTATGTTTAAAGTGCTCCATTGGGTTCATGGGCATCCCCAACTGTGCTTGCTGGGGGGAGACTTGAGATGAGGAGGCGACACTTAGTTGGGACTGAAGGGTGATTAGGGGTGAGTAGGAGACAGGTGGTCCAGGTTGAAGACGCTAAAGTGCCGGTGAAGAGAGTGGGGCTCGTTGCTGGGGAGATAGACCAGAAAGCCGAGCAGGTGTCAAACCAGATGTCACAGACTCCAGTGCTTCACAAGGGGGACAAAGTGGAGGTCATTGGTTGGTACATAGTAGATTCTCCACAGACAACTGCAGAAGAGATGTTGGCTGGATATCTAAAGACCATTTGGGGCAGGTTTGAGTCCTGATTGGGCCTTGAAATGTGAAACCACGGTGTACATAGAAGGCGAGATGCTAATAAAGGTCATAATTAATATTGATGAGAAGACAGTCATTGATGACGCAGCTCACTTGGGAGGGGCAGCAGTCAGACGGGTGAGGGCGTGTGGTGCCCAGTCTGGCCAGCCCTGCCACTGTGGGAGGGCGGGAAGGAGGGAGGGAGGGACCTCATGACTCACGCACTTGCTGGGCACCGGCTGCCTGTGCTCAGCTGTTCCTGCCACCTGGTGGAGGGCTGGCCTTGGAGGAAGGCCCTTCTTCCCTGCACCACCAAGGGTGCTTCCAGGATGCTGATTCCCAGGAATGGTGGCATGGTCTGTGGTCCACGAAGGGTGGAAGAAGGAGTCTAGCACACGCCCCTGCTGGCTTCTTCCCTGCCCAGATCCTACGAGAACAAGACTGTCAGGACTTTGGGGTGATAGTCTGCAGGGCTGGGGGAATCCAACCTGGGTGAGGCTCTGCCTGGAACACATTTGTCCAGGAAGAGACTGATGGAGGCTGAGAAGACAGAGCGGGGCATTGTTGGGGATGTGGGGGGAGGGGAGGACAGAGTATGTGAGTCATCTCTGGGTCTCTCTCTTTTCAGTCACAAACTCCTCATATCACCCTGCTTGGTGTCCCTGTGTTTCATCTTAGTGGGCATACGCATGAGAGTGGAGGCCTAAAGCAGCTTTTGTTGAGCTAGCTGTTGTTCTAAGGCCTTTACACTAATGGGCAGATTTTAACCATCTCCATAACACTAAGCTTGTCACACTCCCATTCTGCACACCGAGAGACTGATGCTCAGGGAGGCAAAGCAATTCCCTCAAGGTCATATAGACCAGCAGTTGCAGAGCCAGGCTTGGACACATGCAGTGTGGCTCCTGGAACCACCTGTTTGAGGGGTGACCTTGCGGCAAGGCAGGGAGGTCCCCCAAGAGCTAAGAAACAAGGGAAGAACTGGGCCAAGAGCTGTGATGACTGTCGGGTGCTGAGAGCCCCTGGTCTGGGGCTGGGGGTGGGGAGGACCCCCAGCCCTGTCATATGGGTGGAGGACACTGGGCAAACACCTTATACTTTCAAAGCCTTTCTTTTCCTATCTGTATAATGGGAGAATGATCACTAATCTGCAGGGCTGTTGTGAGAAGTCCAGGAAGGAGCACATGCAATGTTCCTGGGTGTATAACAACTCAATACATGGGAGTTCCTTCTCTTTCTTCTTTCCACCAGTACACACTGAGGGCCTACCAGGTATCAGACCCACTACGCTCTGGGAAATGAAGGAAGAGGCTGGAGCGACCTGAGGAGGGGTGGGGAAATGACCCAGAGTGACCGGCGTGGCAGAAATAGATGACCTGAGCTGCGGGAGCACAGTGCCAGATAAAGGGATGCTCTCTTCAAAGCAGTAAGCCCAGTGGGGTGCCTGGTTATTGCCGGATTATCTGCCCTTGAACTCCTTCCTGGCCAAGCCTGGTGTGATCCCCATGTCTGCGGTGCTGGAAAACCCAGCTTTCGTGAAGGGAATGGCCTGCTAGGTCACACAGCTGCTCTGGGCAAGAACAGAACCAGAAGCCGGGGCTTTGGGTGTCTGCTCTGGGTGTTTTCTCGACACTGCAGTGTCTCCTAGCCCTCCCCAGCCCTGCTATGCTGCATCAGGCATGGACAATTCTGCTATAACCTGGAGCCACAGCTCATTCAAGCTGCTGGTTCCTGATGGCTTTGGACCCCCACCCTCCACCCCTTTTGAAAAACAACGAAATAAAGCCACCTCTGGAGGAGAGAGCCGGGAATCTCTAAGGGGGTATTGCCTGTGCCTCTGCTTGGGAGTGGCCAGGCTCAGAGAGGGAGCTGAGTGCCTCAAGGTGACCAGCAAGTGCTGGTGTCAAAAATGCGCATTTCTAAGCAAACTGTGTACCAAGGACAAGGGCTGGCTCATTTTCTGAGACTAAATGCAGAATCTTGTGTTTGGGTCCTTTCGGATTTGGTGGGAGGACTTGACTGGAGCCTGTTTACCGTGTGGAGCCCTTGGTCTAGGAGTGGGAAGGGTCTGCCAGAACCTGGAGCATCCAACTCCGCAGCAGTAACAGCAGGACTTGCACAAAATGCTTCCCTGCAAGCGATGGCAACGGTGACCGCCGCTGGACCCGGTGAGTGACGTCTGGTCCTGTCTGCAGGCATGGGGACGGGGCCGAATCCCGTGACCCGCGGAAGAACCTTGCTGGCACCAGGGCTCTGAGTGCCTTCGTGGCCATATGGGAGTGTGCGTTTGCGCCCTGCCACTGCGCGTGGATGTTTGGGCGGGTTGGTTGGTGGGAGGCGCGCGAGTGTGGCCGCCGGTGGGTGTGTCCAAGGCGTCCGGGCTAGGGGGCTGTGTCCGCCGTGCCCACTTGTGGCTCTGCGGCGCCGCCAGGAGGAAGCGCGTCTTTGCCGCCTCTGGCGAGGACGCCGCGGGATAGGAGGACCCGAGGCTGAAGACTGAGGGCGCCGTCTCCCGAGTGATGGCAGCGCGCTCTGCCTCGCCGCCTCCGCCGTTCAGCCCCGGACTCCTTACGTCAGGGTAGCTGGGTCCCCCCTCCGCACGGGAGCCTGGGAGCAGCGGGAGAGCAGAGCAGAGCGCGCCGCGGAGCCCGGGCGCCCTCACTGCGCGCCGAGCCCCACTGCGCGCCGAGCCCCGCCGAGCACAGCAGCGCAGGAGGCAGCATCGCCGAGCTCTCGCCGGACACCGCACGCCGAATCATCACACCCCGGCCTCAGCCGGGGCCGCCGTCGCCCAGACCCGCGGGGCGCCAGGCTCGTCCTGTGCGCCCCCCGCCATGCGCGCCGGGCTCCGCGGCTCTCCCGAGCAGCCCCAGCGCGGCGGGCACAGGTGCCCGGGCCGGGGCGCCTCTCGCTGAAGTAGTTGGGTGGCCCGGGCAAGGGGTCGCCACGTCGGGGACGCGGTCCGGACCCGCGGAGTTGGCCCCAGAGCGCGGGGAGCGGGGCCACCCGCGCCACCCCACCATTACCTCCCCGGGCGGCAAGGAGGAGCTGGTGGCGGTCGCCTCCCGGCTGTGGCAGCGGCGGCGGCGCGCCTGCCTGGCGGCCGTCGGCGTACTCCTGGCCATGGCGCTCGGGCTGCTCATCGCTGTGCCGCTGCTGCTGCAGGCGGCGCCCCCCGGCGCTGCTCACTATGAGATGATGGGCACCTGCCGCATGATCTGCGACCCCTACAGCGCCGCACCCGGCGGGGGACCCGCGGGAGCCAAAGCCCCTCCGCCGGGACCCAGCACCGCCGCCCTGGAAGTCATGCAGGACCTCAGCGCCAACCCTCCGCCCCCCTTCATCCAGGGACCCAAGGGCGACCCAGGGAGACCCGGCAAGCCAGGGCCGCGGGGGCCGCCCGGAGAGCCGGGCCCGCCTGGACCCAGGGGTCCCCCGGGGGAGAAGGGCGACTCGGGACGGCCCGGGCTGCCTGGGCTGCAGCTGACGGCGGGCTCGGCGGGCGGCGTTGGTGTGGTGGGTGGCGGAGCCGGGGGCGGAGGCGACTCCGAGGGCGATGTGACTAGCGCGCTGAGCGCCGCCTTCAGCGGCCCCAAGATCGCCTTCTACGTGGGCCTCAAGAGCCCCCACGAAGGCTACGAGGTGCTCAAGTTCGACGATGTGGTCACCAATCTGGGCAATCACTACGACCCCACCACGGGCAAGTTCAGCTGCCAGGTGCGCGGCATCTACTTCTTCACCTACCACATCCTCATGCGCGGCGGCGACGGCACCAGCATGTGGGCGGACCTCTGCAAGAACGGGCAGGTCAGTGGTCCTCATCCGCGCGCGCCCCGCACGGCCGGGTAACCCGCCTCTCTCCCGGTAAGTGAGCGCCACAGTGAGCCCCGGGGAGAGAGTTCGCGCTCCGCTGTGCGCTCTGGCACCGCGCTTAGCAGAACCTAGTGTCAGAGACCCAGCTACCCCGCAGCCTGGTGGGCTCCTTGGCAGCCTTGGGGAAGGGGTGGCTCCCTCTGTGTATCCGGGTCGCCCCTTTGCCCTCTAGCTTCCGTTACTCTGGGCCCTGGCCCCTGGTGCCCACCCTTTTTCCCTGGGTCAGACACCAGTAAGACTCTCCCTCCCTCCTCTCTCCAGCTGCGGAGAGGAGAGGACCGGGAAGGAGTTGGCAAGTTGCAGCTGGGCTTCGAGTGTGGACCCCAAAGCCACAGGCGGGAGGCCGGCTGAGGAGGGGACTTGAGGTGGGCGCGGGGCAAGGGCTCCGGAGGAGGGGCCCCGGGGCTCACTGGCTCCCGCCGCGCCCCCCTCCCCCCAGGTGCGGGCCAGCGCCATCGCGCAGGACGCCGACCAGAACTACGACTATGCCAGCAACAGCGTGGTGCTGCACCTCGACTCCGGGGACGAGGTGTACGTGAAGTTGGACGGCGGCAAGGCTCACGGCGGCAACAACAACAAGTACAGCACCTTCTCTGGCTTTCTTCTGTACCCGGATTAGGGGCGCGGGCGCGCGCGGGCTGGGCTGGCTGCGGGCCCGCCGGAGCCCCCGCGGGGGTGCGCGCTGCTCCTTGGCGAGGGGCCACTTTCGTTTCACGACACTTGCTGACACGTCTGTTGGAAAAGACACACTCCCTGCTGTTCCTCCTTGCCCTGCCCCCCGGCCTCAGTGCGTTTGCGACTCACCACGCTCTGGGCTGCGCTCCCCACGCCCCCCATCCCTGTCCCCAACCAGGGAGGGAGACAGCCGGGGACGCGCCAGTGGCGAGCTGAGCGTGACCCCAAGCCCTCCCGGCCGGAGGCAGGCAGACTGCAAATCTGATGGGACTGGACAGGCCTGGGGGGAGGGTGTCCTCTTCCGGATCTCCTTCCTCCTTCCTGGCCACGGTGTCCTGAGGCCGTGGGCTCCAGGCCGAAGTGAGCATGGGCTCCTGTAGGCCTCCTTCTTTGTGACCTGAAACACTTGTGCAAATGTCCCTGTCCATCAGCCAAAAACCCACTCGCAGCAGAATTCCAGCACCCGGAAAACTCATCTTTCTACACTGCACTCCCTCCTGACTCACGTCCACAGCGATGCATTAAATTATGTTTTTAGACCAAGGGCTCCGTTGTCTCTGTCAGAGTGGCCCCTGACCCTGGGGGGACTCCATGGGTCCACCTTGGCATAAGGACCTTAGCTGAGCCCATCTCTGCTCTGCTCTCCCTCCGGCTGCCAAGTCCCTGCCATCTAGGGTGGGGGAGAACAGCGAGATGAGTGATCGGTCTCCAGTCCCGAGACTTACATAATGTCAGTGTCACTCTCCTAGAGTTGTGGGAGGGGGTCCAAACCAAGGGGAGGGGCTTCTGGGGGAAGGCCTGTGTACCATGGTGAATAAGGCACCTGCCAGGAAGGGGTCTGCGAGGGATTGTTCTACAAAGGGGGTGCAAGAGGTCCCCCCACACCACCCTTGGGTGTACAGTACAGGTGCCTTGAGGCTGTGTCCCTGCACCCAGCCAGGTCCATGTCTCTCAAAAGAGCTAGTAAATGGAGGCCATTCTGTGATTCCCCCTGCTCCCTGAGTTCAGAAAGACCCCACCCTGCCAAAAGGAGACCCCTTTCCCAGGGTCTTTGTTTCCCCACTTGCACGGGCTGTGGGGTGCCTGTCCTGAACCCCGATGTGTGCCTGCTGCTGCTCTCTTTCCTGCCGTCAGCCCTCCACGCAGGCAGGTGAGGAAGACCCCTGACATGCTTCCCAGGTGTTTTCTTTTTTTGCTGTTAGAGCACTGAGTTCCAACCCACAGGAAGTTATCTACCAAGTAACTAGCCAGCAGCCTGCTAGGACTACAGCACTGGCTGTGTGAGAAGAGATGTGTGTGTGTGTGAGTGTGTACAGAGGCAACCCCAGAACGAATCTGTGCAGAACAGGAGCGCTCTGTGCCTGTATCATATACACGATATCCATGTGGACCAAGCATTGTGGTCCTCCGCTTGTCACCTGTGTCACACATAGGTGTGCATAGGTCCCTGTCAATGGGGTGTGTGCCAGTGTTCACAGCCGCATGCCCACCGCCCGTTTTGCGTTGTGCTCCACTTCAGGTCCTAGAGATGCTGAAAGATGTGCTTCCCGTTTAACAGACAATTATACCCCCTGCCTTGAGTCCCATGGCCGTTGCTATCCCTTTGTGTGCTTTTATTTTATTTGAATAATGATTTATTGCTATTCACTGGAATAGAAGCAATGATTACCTCTGCTTTGAGTCCAGGGATAAAGTGCTCAGAGGTAAGGAAAAATACATATGCAAACTACCATCCCCCCAACTCCAAAGCCGAATCCAACCCTGATTCCCCACCCCCACCCCCACCCTACTCATGCTGATTGTGGATCCCAGGCCCAGCTGCACCCGCCTGAGCCCAGGAACTGGTGAGGGCAGAGTCCAGTCGGCCGCATCTACAGCTGGGTACGTATCAGTTTCTGATGCCTTGTTGATCGGTCTCATCCAGAAATGCGATTAAAACCAAATGTCTGAGACCCAAATGAAGTCTAATTGCTATGGATCTGTGATCCCCAGCGGGCCCCTAATCCTTTCTGACTTATTCCTCCCCTTCCTCCGATGAGATGGAGCTTAGACACAAAGCCCTCGGTTTAAATTTCAAAAATTAAAATTGACATGCAGCGGTGGTGGCTTTCCTGGGAGCGGGAGGGATTTTTAAGGAGGTGCCCGAGCCTGGCTTTATCCTCTGCATTAAGAAGCAATTTGTACTTCTAACAAAACCCCGCCACTCCCCTTTGGCGGAAGGGCAGTGGAGACGCCTGTGCCCGGGTCTGGCTGTTCACAATACTTAGACAAATTTGAATCTGAGATGCCTCCATCTGTATTCCCTGGGTGCAGCTGAGCGTCTTGCAATTCTAATGCCGGGGCTGCTGGGAGGTGCTGCCAGAGGTGTCAGCTGCTAAGAGGATGACAGATTGATGAGGCAGTGGGCAGGAGCTGGCCAGCGCTGGAGCCATCTCAGCATCTGCACAGTGCCCTGGCCCCCAGCAGGCGCCACCCTCACCCCCCAGCCCCCCTGCGGCCATTGCCCCATCATTTCTCTGGAGGGTTCTCTGAGAAGAGGGCAGAGTGGAGAGACCAGCACCTCCTCCCCCAGTTTGCCACCTTTGTGATACCTTGGTCTTGGGGTACGTGTGGAAGGCCAGAAACCCTTCATTCAGACATTTGTCCTGCTTGTGTCTAGTTGAGTAGGGAGTTGCCCTCAGCCATGATGACAAGACACGGTCTTAATTCGCCCATTGCTCTTGGTCCCTCTTGCAATCATGTACTTAGGTTGGGATTATCGTACCGGCCTGTCCCAAGAAGTAGGAGGATATTGTTCTTGGGGACATTGGGGACAGGGGAAATTGGGGCTCGGTGATGTTCATGATTTGCCCATGGTCACAAAGCTTGTAAGAGGCTGAGCTGGGGGCTTGAACTCAGGGCCTGTCTGCACAGTGAGGGTGCGTCCGCCTGGCCCAGAGTAGTATGCCTTTAAGAGGGCAAGTAGGTAGGACCATCAGCAGCCAGCAGAGGGACACAGCACAAGAGACTCTTTTGCTTCTTTGCTCCAGGTGGTCCTCCAGGGACCATCCAAGGGATGGGATGCAATGGGACTGAACACCTGGGCCTCAGGGTCACTGTCAATGGCCCAGAAGTGTCATTGGTCACCAATCCCAAATGCTCCATCTGGATCTGTCTGCACCAGCCACTCCCTGTTCCTGACCACCTCTCCCTTGTCCCCTGGGGTGGCAGTGGGCAGGAGGGTGTCCTGCAGGTGCAGATTTAGTGGAAGTGGGCTTTGACCATCCCTGAGGGGTGAGAGGGCCCTTCCCCTAGTCCCAGACTCAGCACCCAGGAATCTAATTATTTTCAGGACTGGGTGTGAGATATACACCTGGCCCCAGAGTGTTGGATGGAGGGGATTCCTTCTGCCAGAATTCTCTCCCATCTGTGTGAGTAGTTGGCTCTCTTGGGGACCCAAGATGAAGGGAAGCAGGTGCCCTTACATCAGGCCATGCTCACAGCTCCCAGGGGCCACGTGGCCCAGATTGGTCATTCCAGACTTTCCTGGTCATGAGGTCCTGTTGGTTAAACACTTTTTGAACACTCACTCAATATATGAATTTGACTTCTGAATAATTTGCATATATCACTGTCAATCTATATACTTTAAAATTTTTCCCATCCTTTTGTATTTATATTCATTGTAGGAGCTGTACATTCAAGACAGTATCTATATTCTAACTGCCTAACCGAGTTTGGAAGCAGGTCTTCTCTCTTTGGAACCAAAAGAAACAAGAGTGAATTCACGTGTTTTCCTCCAACTTGCCATTTTTCCAGAATCTTAGGCATGAAAATATGTTCTTGTATGAGTCACAGGTGAGCCTGTGCACTTTAATTCTTGGAGTGCACAATTTCAATCCATGTTTTAAGGATTAGTAATGCTTGATTTTTCTTCTCTTTTTTAAAGATTAAAAAGAAATAGAACCAAAGTTCCAACACTTCCTTCTTATGCCAGATCCAGATTTTGTAGCCTCTGATGATGGCATAGGAGCCAGCTCCTGGCATCAGGATGGGCAGGCAGGCAGGCTTCCTCCCGCAGCCCCTCTGACTGTCCCTGAGGACAACGTGACATATGGAACTTAGGGACTTGGGAGGAATATTTTGGTTTCCTGTTCACCATAGGAGTGAGGGTGCTTTGAGAAGCTCACAGAGAAATAGAATCAAAACTTGTTGTGGTGCAAAATAGTTTGAAATCCATGCATAGTTTTTTTTTTTTAAGCAATACTCTTCTACCCTGAACTTTTTGAAGATGACACGTGTTTCACATCCCTTCAGTGAATGAGGGCACTGCCCAGGGGAGCCTGGCTCACGGCAGCAATTGCACCAAATAAGATGAGCAGTTTTAAAAAATAAATTGTGCCATAATGATTTCAGAACTGCACACAAGGACATAGAGGAGGATAGTGAGCTTGTATGTACAAATTATCTATTTTCATTTTATTTGAAAGGCAGAGAGGAAGAGAGAGAGAGAGAGAGACAGAGAAAGAGAGACAGAGAGAGAGAATCTTTCATTTGCTGGTTCACTCCTCAAATGCTTACAACAACTGAGGCTGGGCCAGGAAGAAGCCAGGAGCCTGAAACTCTCCCACATAGGTGGCAGGGACCAAAATACGTAAACCATCATCTGCTGCCTCCCAGGGTGCACGTTGGCAGGAGGCTGGGTCCGAAGCAGAGCCAAGCACTCCGATGTGGGATGTGGGTGTTCCAGGTGGTGTCTTAGCCGCGGTGCCGGGTACCTGCCCTGTTTGTGAAGTCTTTGCGGTGGTCAGGGATGGGTGCAAGGGCACTGCTGTGCATGTTATCACGAGGATTAGTCTCGCTTTGAAATGAAGAATCTGAGGCACAGAGAAGGAAGTGAAAGATAAGGACCATGACTGTGACTTCAGAGCCCCAACTCTTTTGGGGATATGGGCTGAGCGTGGAGATGAGACCCTAACAAGATGTACCTGCACGTCCCACCCTGATTCTTGCCATGGTGCTGTGAACACATATTCAGTGTTTGCTGCCCTGAGAACCATGGGCATCACAAGGATAGACCTGGTGTCTGCGTGGGTCATGTGGACCAACCCTGTCACCAGCACGTAGTAGGTGTTCTAGAAGTATTAGCAAGTGGTGGGTGTCATGGTGCAGCCAGTTAAGCTGCTGCTTGGGATACTCACATCCCATATTGGAGTGCCTGGTTCAAGTCCAGGCTCCTCCACTCTGATCCAGCTCCCTCCTGATGCACCTGGGAAAGCAGTGGAAGATGGCCCAGGTGTTTGGGCCCCTGCCACCCACATG
This sequence comes from Lepus europaeus, assembly GCF_033115175.1. Taxonomy (NCBI): domain Eukaryota; kingdom Metazoa; phylum Chordata; class Mammalia; order Lagomorpha; family Leporidae; genus Lepus; species Lepus europaeus. Next base: position 66,637,038 of record NC_084827.1, read on the forward strand.
GGAGACCTGGATGGAGTTCCTGGCTTCATCCTGGTCTAGATCCAGCTGTTGTGGCTATTTGGGGATTGAATCCATGGATGGAAGATTCTCTCTCTCTCTCTCTCTCTCTCTCTCTCTCTCTCTCTCTCTGCCTACCCCTCTCTGTGTCACTCCTACTTTTAAATAAATTAATAAATATTATAAATGTGTAAAATATAAAATACTGTGGAGAGGGGCTGGCACTGTGGTGTAGCAAGTAAAGCTGTGCCTGAGTGCCGGCATCCCATATGGGTGCCGGTTCAAGTCCCAGCTGCTCCACTTCTGATCCAGCTCTCTGCTATGGCTTGGGAAAGCAGTAGAAGATGGTTCAAGTCCTTGGGCCCCTGCACCCACCACTGGGGAATAACCCTCAGCAGCCGCTCAGGCTGAGCCCCTTGCTCTTTGGACCTCCTCTCAGCCCTGGACCCCCTCAGCTCTTCCCAGCGTTCCCTGTTCAGGAACTAGATCCTCCTCCATTTACACTTCCTCACAAGGGGAGAGCCTACCTCCTTTCTCAAGCAGCACAAGCAGTGTCTTTTTATCCAACGTGGGTAATATTCCAGCACTTCTCTGCCTTCCCAGGCCTGTCCCTGACACTGATGACTTTAGCAAGCGGCTGTCTGCAGCCAACCAGCTTTGCCCCTGTTGGCACCGGGAGGGGGACGGCACCATGGTGGGGGCGAGGGGGGCACGGGCGTGGAGACCCCCTCCTCTGAGTACATTGGGCACAGGTGGGCTGTGGCTGCTGTCCAGCTTTGCAGCCCCACTGCAAGCTGCAGTCTGTCTGAGGGAGGGCGGGAGGGAGGGAGAGAGGAGGTGCGTGCAGGACTCAATCTGTGACCCTTGGGCGGCTGATGGGCAGAACTGTGCTCCTGCTTGCCCGCGGTGTTTGTGGGAATGAGCAGAAGAGGCCCCCGCCTCCAGGCAGACTGCAGTGCTTCTCAGGGTGGCAGGTCCATGCACGCAAAGCCTGTAAGAACTCAGGCAGTCACGTGTCTCTGCAGCGGCCTCTCTGGCTCCCCAGGCCTGAGGTTTGCCGAATGGCTCCCTCCCCCTCTTCCCTCTTCCCTTCCCCTCCAGTTCCTGCGGCCAGGGCTGCCTTCTGCTGCCTCCTCCCCACTGCACTGCCCCTGGGGCTGGGGCAGGCAGGCTGCTCTGTCGCCTGGGGACTCCAGGCCAGCCGACAAGACTGACGTAGGCACCGGGATGCCAGGCCACACTGGGCATGTGGTGTGTGCCCTGCACAAGCAGTCAAGCAGTGGCCACCAGCTGAGGGCACTAAAATAGCCTAGACCTTGAAAGCAAGCGGGTTCCAGTGCAGAGGGGAGGGGGGAGGAAAATGGTTTTCGCCATTGCTTTCTATTGAGCTGAGCTTTAGTCTGTGGGATGTCGCTTCACGTCAACAATGAAGGAAAGTGAGACTTCATGAGTTGAACCTCTCAGCGGTTATCTCCACAGCTCTGGGAGAGGGTCATATCTGAGGCACAGAGAGGGCTGGTGATTTGTCCTAGGTCACACAGCAAACAAGTGCCCAGGTCTGCCTGACTTCAAAGGCCCAGCTTCTTGTAATGATATGATTCCCTGGCCGTCATCAGAACCTGCTGGTTATGTGAGGCTTGCCGCACGCCTCTCTGAGCTGCTCGCTTCCGTTTCTGTGGAACGGACCCATTCTCGGACACTAGTGTGAAGACTGGCGGAGCTGCTGGCTGTCCACAGCGCCCCTGTGGTTAAGAAATGGTTATCACTGGCACTCAAACATTTATTCTGAGGGACTGGGCTGAGGTGCAGCAAGTTAAAGCCCTGTCTGCAGTGCCGGCATCCCATATGGGCGCCAGTTCTAGTCCCGGCTGCTCCACTTCCTTTCCTGCTCTCTGCTATGGCCTGGGATAGCAGTAGAAGATGGCCCAAGTCCCCCTGCACTGGCTTGGGAGACTCAGGAAGCTCCTGGATTCTGGCTTCAGATCAGTGTAGTTCCAGCCGTTGTGGCCATATAGGGAGTGAATCAGCAGATGGAGGATCTTTCTCTCTCTCTCTCTCTCTCTCTCTCTCTCTCTGCCTCTCTGTAACTCTGCCTTTCAAATAAATAAATAAATCTTTTTTATTTTTAATTTATTTTGAAACAGTCACTTTTCCACTTACACCGCCTGGTTGCTTTTCTAAGCTTCGCCATTGGGTGGAACTCTGGCCTTTGAACTTGGATTCAAACCCTCCCTTCCTCTGCAGTGCTTTAATGGATGATTTAATTTGTTGACTCTCAATTTTCCCCTTCTGCAAAATGGGGCCAGAAACCCTACCCTCTGGGCAGCTGGGAGGATTAGTGAGATACCCCGGTACAGTATGAGGCGTGAGGCCTGGGGATAGTAGGTGAACTAATGAGGAGGGGTCATTCGCTCAGGAATCATCAGGCCATGGCTCTTGCAGTGAGAAGGGGCAGGGTTTCTGAGCCCCAGAATTTTTTTTTTTTTTTTTGACAGGCAGAGTGGATAGTGAGAGAGAGACAGAGAGAAAGGTCTTCCTTTTTGCCGTTGGTTCACCCTCCAATGGCCGCTGCGGCCGGCGCATTGTGCTGATCCGAAGCCAGGAGCCAGGTGCTTCTCCTGGTCTCCCATGCGGGTGCAGGGCCCAAGGACTTGGGCCATCCTCCACTGCACTCCCAGGCCATAGCAGAGAGCTGGCCTGGAAGAGGGGCAACCGGGATAGAATCCGGCACCCCAACCGGGACTAGAACCCGGTGTGCCGGCGCTGCAAGGCAGAGGATTAGCCTGTTAAGCCACAGCGCCGGCCATGAGCCCCAGAATTTTTGAGCACGTCCATGTACTCGAAACACTCAGACATGCTTGGTCCATAATCCTTTCAGTGACCCTGCGAGATAATAATTGTACCCATTGTACAGATGAGAAGGCCATAGACCCTGTTCAGTGGCTGCAGGTATCAAAGTCAGAATTTGGTGCACTCCCAACCTCCCACCTGGGCCCCCCAGGCTGAGTCTTGCCCCTCAGGGATCCCAGGATGTGTGTGTGTGTGTGTATGTGTACGCAAGGCAGATCCCAGGGGCCGCCCTTGTTGCCTCCCGAGCTAATTAGCCCCTGCAGAATTGGGCCTGGAGCCGTGACTAAGTCTCAGGGCTCTGCCGCATGAATATGCAAACCGCCATTGATGGCCTGATTTCCAGTTGACGCACACAGCCCAGTGGCTTGGGGGCTTCTCACCAGGCATGGCAGGAACACCCGCTAATCCTGCTAAAGCTCCCGGGCTGCTCAGCGCAGCCCATTCGAAGAGCACGCTGAGAGCAGGTGGTGCACGCCCCGGCCTCCTCCGAGACCTGCCCCTCTCTGTGGGATCCCTGTGGACCTTGCCCCTCTATGGAAGGTTGGATCTTCCTTTCTCCAGCTCCTGGGGTGCCCAGAACCCGCTGAAGGACACAGGCGCCAGTGGAGTCGTTTGCTGGTCTCCAGATTTTAAACTGCAGCCTAGCCATGTGCTCCATTCAACACCAGCTTCCTAGGTGCCCATTGTAAACCTGGCGCTGCGGCCGGGAGCGGGAATACTAAAGTGTCAGTGCCAGCTGCAGTGGAGCTCACAGGACGGGAGGCCCACGGGACTCCTGCCCTCATCCCTGAAGTCCTGTAGGCTGGGCGTCATTCTTGCCACCTTCTTTGTACAACAAGGATGTTGCACTGTCTTGTGGTGCTCTAGGGATACACGAGGAAGTATGGATCAGATGGCCCATCTGGGCACAGGGGACCTCCATGTGGAAGCGAGAGGGCCTGGGAAAGGCTGGAGTGGCCAGGAGGACTTCCAGGAGGTGGTGTCCCTAAGTTGGGGCTTGTCATGTGATTTATGGTTGTCATCATCAGGGAGGCTTGTGATGAGGCTGAGCAGAGGGGACTCTCACATGGAACGCTCCTTGCTTACTGGCTCCTTCTCCAACCTACACTGTCTGCATTGGACTCTGTGCCGGGTTTCAGTTCTGCAGGAACTCTGCCCAAGACAGGATCCACACCAGGGCCCAGGGCAGGGGACAGCCTGGAAAGCCCCTGAGCGCGGGGTGCAGCCAGGACGGGGCAACAAAGTGGTGTGGATGCTTCCATCTCTACGAAGGAGGTCCCGGGGCGGGGTGGGGGTTGAAATGCCTTGTGGCAGGGAGGGAGCAGCCTGGGCATAGGCAGACCCGGGGGTGGGGAGGGGAGGGGCTGCTTCCTGGGAGGGGCTTCTGGAGCCTTTCTCTCCACATGCATGGACGAGCGAGTGTGTGGAAGGTGTTGGCATCCACGTGGAACATGCCATTCGCGGAGGTAGAGGTGATGTGTGTGTGTGTGTGTGGGGGGGTATATATGGAGCTTTCTTGTGGCTGGGGTGCTTGTGGGTGGGGTGCGATGTGTATGTGGGAGCTTGTACACCCTGGGTGGCTGTGTCCATTGCAGAGGTGGTGCATCTGACTCGGCCCCAGTGCCTGGGCCTCCTTACCTTTACTGGAATAGTTTTCTGCCATTGATTGGTTTCTCTTTCCCCACCTCCTGGCCCCATAACCCACAATGCACTTCTTGGCTGCTTTTCTTTCTTTTGGTTTTTTAAAAATCAATTGATCCCGCGATCACTTGATCAACTAAATTTTTGCTCAGTAGCAGGGAGCTGGGAATCAAACGCAGGCACTCCGATGTGGGATGCGGGCGTCCCGAGCAGCATCCCAACCTCTGAGCCAAACGCTAGCCCTAGGCTGCCTTTCCATGAGGGCATTTGGAGTCTGTTTTTGGGGTGAGAGCAGAGACGGGGAGTTGAGGTGCAGAGCTGATGGCTGGGTGATGGGGGAAGGAGAGAGGGACCATCTCAAGGCTGTGCTGGAGGTCTACAGGCCCCCAGTGACGATGCTCTGGACACACAGGTGCAGACACCAAGCATGCAACTGCAGCCTCATGATGCTGCCGCTCCTCCCCAAAGGTGCTGTCAGCCGTTCTGTCTGGCGTCTGTTGGCTCACCTGCACGAGACCGCAGGGAGCCCTGTGCCCCTTCCCTCTTGGTTTCTGTGATGACCATGCTCACTGGGTGGGGCAGCTCTAACACCCTCATTTACCCAGAAAGGAAGCTGAGGCTAAGGACAATGAAGTGAGTGGTCCAGGGGCCTACAGCTGGTAATAGTTGAGCAGGGACTGGCCTCCAGCTGGTCTGTTAGCCTTTAAGGCTTTCGTTAGCTCAAGGCAAGGGGCCTGAGTGTGATGCCCATGAGGGGGCAGGGAGCAAGCAGGTGGACTCCTACCCCGCTGAGGCTGTTTAGTGCAGAACACTTTCCTGATGTGCTCCAGCCCTCCTGTATATTCTTCCATATACCCACTACAGCATCCATGCATCCACCCATCTGTCCATCTACCCATCCACCTGTCCATCATCCACTTGTCCATCCATCCATCCACCCAGCTATCCATCTGTCTATCCATCCACCCACCCATCCATCCACTCGTCTATCCATCTACCCATCCATCCATTTACCCATCCATTCATCCACCTGTCCATCCATTTATTTGTGTCATCTATTCATCCATATGTCTGTCCATCCATCCATCCATCCACCCTGCATTCATCTACCTGCCCATCTGTCCATCCATCCATTTATCAGTTTATCTATTTGTCCATCCATCCATCTACCCTCCTATTCTCTCATTCATCCACCCATTCAGCTATCCATCTGTCCATCCATCCACCCACTCATCCATCCACTCGTTTATCTACCCACCCATCTATACATCCACCCTCCCCTGCATCCATGCATTTGATGCTCACTTGTGTGCCAGAACCTGTGTAGGTGCTGGGAAATGAGCTAATCTCTGCCTCAAAAGACTCTAAGTCCAGTGACAGAGCCTCTAGAAGCTTCCCTACCCCTTCCTTGCCTTCTCCAAATAGCCACTTACCAAGAGAGCTGTCACCCAGCTTTCCCATGAGCGAGCCAGATCAGCATTTAGCGTGATGGCCTCTGACAGGTGACTGGGATCAGAGAACAAGAAGTTCCCCTCTGATGAGGCTGGGATCCAGAGTCAAGAGATCAAGATCTTTCCTAGGAACACAGGAGGGGTCCCCCGAGGTGTCTCCTGCTAGCTCTGCAGGACAGCGGGAGTCTGGTCAGCAGACATGCCTTGGGCCTTGAGTTTGTGGTGCTGTGTGCCATGTGTGGGGTTAGTCCAAGTTCTTACTTGGCCTCTGGTCACAAGATGCACCCTCTGCCCAGCTGGGTGGTCTGCATGCCCCATATCTAGGGGGTACCCCTCCCGGCTTCTGTGGAAGTGAAGAGGCAGACTCTACTGCCTAGCCTGGTGCTCTTGGGAGCTGGTGGAGGGGAGCAGGGGGTTTTGATGCCGAGCTGCAGGACACAAGGGGCCCTGGGAACCGGCCCACACGTGGTATGTGTGTGGACCTGGCTAACTCGTCCTCACTGCCTGATGCCAGCTGCCTCCTTTCACATCACTGGACTTGTGGGGCTGCCAAGCTCCGGTCTCATGGCAAGAGTCCTCAGACAATGAGGAGTTGTTTCCAGTGTGGGAGAAGCCAGTGGCTAATGGGGGTTTGTTGGCAGCTGCTGAGCGCCAGGGCTCAGCCAGTTTTCCTAAGGAACTCTTCCTTCTTCCCATTCCTGGAGGGCAGGGGCACAGGAAGTCAGAGCACCTGCAAATCACAGCCCCTTTCTTGTGTATCCGATCACCTCCAGGTTTCTGGTGCCTTGTTGCCTCTCAGCCCTCTCTCCCTGCACCTGGCTCCACAGCCACGTGGAGTTTCTTGTCCACCCACCAGGAGGCTCTTTCCTGCCTCCGTGCTGGGGTGTGATAAGGGTAAGGTGCAAAGTTGAAGGGGGAGCCCAAAAGCTCAGTATCCAAGATAACGCATTTTAATGGAACAATGAAGACATCAAAATTGATGTCTTAATCTAGGAGAAGCACGACACCAACATTTTTAATAAAAACTTGAAAATCGCTTAATAACATTTTAAATAAAGATGCCATCAGTCAGGAGATGGAGCTTTTCTCTCCTTTGGGGAGTTTCGTTCTCTTTTTCTGAGTTTAAAAATTATTTATTTTGTTTTACTGAAAGGCAGAAAGAAAGAACCCCCCACCCCCACCCCAGCCTGGTTCACTTCCTAAATGCCAGCAATGGCTGAAGCTAGGAGTCTGGAACTCAATCCAGGTCTCCCACGTGGATGGTGGGAACCCAGATACTTGTGCCATCATCTGCTGCCTCCCAGGGTCAGCATTAGCAGGAAGCTAGAATCAGAAATGGAGCAGGAGCTTGAACTCAGGTACTTGGCCTGGGGTACGGGTGATGACACAAGCCATGTCTTAACTGCTATGTCAAATGCCCACCCTGGCTTTTTTCCTTAATCATTTCCTTGAGATAGGATTCTTGATTCTATTCATGTTATTCCAGATGAGCACCAGGTTTTAAGGGGAGAGGAAAAGAAGAAGGAAAATGGAGCAGTAAGAATGTGATCAGTGAATGGAATGACTGTGTTCATCTTTGCATGTTTAAAACATTATTTGAGAAGGGGCAGTTGAGAGAGCAAGAGTGAGAAAGTACAAGTTCCTAGCCACTGGTTCATTACTCAAATGCCTGCGACGGGTGGGGCTAGGGTGGGGCTGCAGCCAGGAACCTGGAGCCCTGGGGAGCTGGAGTCAGGAGCTGCAGAGATCCGGATGGAACCCACACCATGATGTGGAACATCAAGTTGAATGCCCACTCCAGCGGTCTGTTTAGAGTAACCCCCTGTTGCTAACCATGCAATGCTTGCTGAGCCCTTGGTGCCAAGCACCATGCTTTTTTTTTTTTTTTTTTTTTTTTTCTTGCAGAGGTAAGTGTGACTGTGCTGGTTTCCTGCACTTGGAATCTGAAGAACAGAGAGGCCTAGTAAGTTGTCCAGAGGCACACAGCAGTTCTGGGTGGAGCTGGAATCAGAATCCAGCTCTGACTTCCAGGCCCTTCCTCTGTCCAGGTATCACAGGGATGCTCTGTCTTCACCTTTTTCCAGGCCGGTGAGGACCCTTCACAGTTGGTAACGTATACTAGGTTCCCGTAGGTGCTACATACCCATGTGTATCATCTAGCTCCCTGAGCCCACCCAAGCACCCCCAACACGAGGTAGGAATTATCCCCATTTTACATAGGAAGAACCTGAGGGACAAAAAGGACTAGTAGCTCGCCTTTGGAGCTGGGGTGGCGTGTAGGGTGGGGTTGGGGGGTTGGGAGGGGGTCCCAGAGACAGAGAGCTTCAGAACAGAGACAGGCACTTGCAGAGCCGAGCGGGTACCCGCAGTGCTGGGTTGAGCCAGCATCGCCCGTCCAGCCCCTGGGGCTCAGGGATTCCCGGCCGGACCCTCCCTTGGGGCCTCCCACTCCTCGGGGACCCTCGCTCCTCCAGCGGCCCCTTCTGCGGGGGGCAGGGGGGGGGCTGCCGCGTGCGCGCAGCAGCAGCCGTCATCCTCATGGAAACCTGCCCCGGGGACAATGGAGGCGTTCGGGCCGTTATTTATTTATTTCGCCATAAAGAAACTTCATGAATAGATGGATATTTATTCACCTAATTCACTTTTGCAAATGCAGTGTCCTTCAAAGCATGATTTGTTTGCTGAGCGGGGCTGAGGCGGGAGGTTAAAAATAGCTCCCGGCAGTACCGTATTTCTCGGTAAATCAGTGTTGATAATTTAATAATAAAATTAGGCTGACATCAGGTACCAGATAACGCTCCTCTGACATGCAAATCGGATTCAGCTTCCTACCCCACGGAGGCCATTCGTGAGGCTCTATAGGTTTTCTTAGAAGGGTCGGTGGGCGTGCCTCACTTGAGCTCATTTGTCATCCTTGCTGGGTCTGAAACCCAGACGGCTGGGTTTCCTCACTCCAGAGTGGCCCCACCTGTCCCATTTAGGACGATGACTCCAAATCGCTCTGAGGCAGAGGGCTGGCACTTCCAGGAAGACTTCCTGGTCACCTGCTGGGTGCCTGGTCCGGGTAGCAGGGGTGAGCTCACGCAGGCTTTAGTGGAGGAGGGACAGGTGCATCAGGAGACAACACAATTGAAACACAATGAGACCTGGAGGCGCAAGGTCCAGGTCAGCACCACTGAGAGGGAGCAAGCACGCGATCCTGGAGGGCTGGGCCCCCAAAGTGAATCTGTTCTGGGTTTTGCAGGATGAATAGGAGTTTCCAGGTCTCCAGGTAGCAGCTGGGGGCACAGGAGAGGGAGTTGCAGGCTGAGGCAACGGCATGTGCAAAGTGTGCAGAAACTCAAGCTGGTGCTTTGCAATCCCACACGAGCACGGGGAGGCTGCGGGGTCTGCTGGTGGCCTGGGTGACCTGAGCGAGACCCTAGGAGCTCAGCCAGGAGCCGGAGGAAGCAGCAGACAGGTGGGTGAGATGCCAGTGGAGGGTGCCTGGAGCGGGCAGGGTTTGCCATAGGGCGTGGGGCTCTGTGGGTCAGGCAGGATCCCGGCCCGAGATACAAACAGTAGCTGGCGAACACGGAGGGGACCGGAGCAGCAGAGGCGAGCTGGCCAAGGGGTGGAAGCCCGTGTCCTGGGCCAGCTGACCCCCATTTATTTATTTATTTATTTGTGCAGTTTTTAGCGTTTACTCAATGAGAGAAAGATACAGGGACGTGAGGGCTTTATTTAGGGGAGGAGGAAGTCTAGAAGCTAAGTTGGGTCCTCACCAGGCAGAGAGCAGGCCGGGAGCCACGTGGAGCAGGAAAGCAGAGGCAGAGCCAGAGGAGGGGGGACAAGGGCACACACACCATGCTCCAGGCCTTTTAGTCACTTCCAAAGGGGCGTGGTTAGAGTCTGATTGGCAGGTGGGTGTACAGGTGAGGTCAGGTAGGGGTGTGAGATAATGAAAGGGGGCAGGGCGAAAGCGTGGACTCCAACTCTCAGATCTAATCGATTTAATCCTATCTGCCTGCCTATATTATCCCCCCCGCCCCAGAGATTACAGGCCTTAATCTTAGGGTGATGTTGAGAGGCATAGAATCATCATGTCTTCTATAGCTGCTTCCTGCTGGCCAGGGGCGCAGGCTCTGCCTGGCCTGGCTGACCCCCATTTGGGGCCCTACCCAAGGCTTAGCGAGAAACGGGCAGATTGGGTTAAGTGCTGTTGACTCCTCCTGCAGGCCCTTGGGGGCGGGCGAGGGCATACTTACCATTTCAGTGAGCTGGATAGCCGTGGTGCTTAGTTACCTGTGTATATATGAGGGTTAGCATGCCTCGCTCAAGATGACACAGCTGATGCAAGGCCTGCGCCTGGAGTCCACTCTCCTGAGGCTCATTCACCCATTGATTCATTCATGCATCCGTTATCACTGCCATCCAGCTCGGTCCCCTTCTCTCCCCATTCACTGCTCCCGCTGTACTGGCCTCATCCGCGGACGTCCCCAGCCATGTGCTCTCGGCCCCGAGGCCCAGTCCTGCTGTTTCTCTCTTCATCTGGGATGTCCCCAGGTGTCCTCATGCATCCCTTCTTGCTTTACCTGGGTCTCCCTTGAAGGGCACCCCCCCTCAGAGCGGCCTCCCCTCATCTCCCCATCACCCCAGCCCTCTCTCTAGCTCCGATGTTCTTCAGTTGCTAATATCTGTCTCTCCTGGCTAATTCGTGGAGCGCGGGGCCTTGGCACCTGACTTTATTTCCTGTAGAGGAGGTGCTTGTCCGCTGGTATTTGTGGAATGAGTGTGTGCTGGGTGTGCCCTGGGGTGGATGATGGGCTGTTCCCACCCCAGGAGCCGGTTCCTGATGCTCTGGAGAGGCAGGCATGTGGGCTGTCACTGGGTGCCAGTGTGGCAAAGGCCGAATGGCTGTACCCGAGAGCTGTGCTCACACCTAGTCAGCAGCCTACAGTGCTTTTTACTGCAATGGTAGTGGTGGCTACAGGGAGAGAAACGGGCCAAACCAGATGTGTTTTATTTAATTTATTTATTTGTTAAAGATTTACTTATTTGAAAGTCAGAATTACACAGAGAGAGGAGAGGCAGAGACAGAGAGAGAGAGGTCTTCCATCCACTGGTTCACTCCCCAGTTGGCCGCAACGGCCGGAGTTGTGCCAATCTGAAGCCAGGAGCCAGGAGCTTCTTCTGGGTCTTCCATGTGGGTGCAGGGGCCCAAGGATTTGGGCCATCCTCTACTGCTATCCCAGGCCATGGCAGAGAACTGGATGGGAAGTGGAGCAGCCGGGTCTTGAACCGGCGACCATATAGGATGCTGGCGCTTTAGGCCAGGGTGTTAACCCGATGTGCCACAGCGCCGGGCCCCCCGATGAGTTTTAGAATGAACGCGTGAACTAAATGAATACAGCTAGGACATACAGATTGTGCCTAAAGAGTGACCGAAAGATTGGACTCGGATAAACACTCCCTGACACGTGCTCGTGTCCATGGCGGTGGGTTTCACTTTTCCCCAGCAACAACATGGGTGAAAACACCCCGGTTCCACTTCGCTTGCGAAGCTCCGTGCTGCTGTCACCCTCCGAGGGGACTTCATCGAGCCCAGCATCTCCATTCCCTGTGACGGGACCACCTACCAACGCCCCCAGCTCTGTGTAGGCATGGGAGCCACTGGAATCCTGCACACCCGGAGCCTTGAGCTCCCTCCCAGGTGCCGAGAGTCCCTGGAACACGCAGATTTACAGCCCTGAGAGCTGGCTCCGTCAACGCACTTAGATGACGGGGACATTTCATTCTATAATAAAAAGAGCTTTTAAGAAAAATACAGAACTGCTTAGGGGGAAGTGAGAGGGAAAGAAAGGCAGGCGATGGAATTGTTCACACTCCATCAATGGCCAAGATGAAGAACCGGCTCTAGTGACGCAGACTTCCAGGAATGAGGGTGGAGGGGGTGGGGAGAGGGCAGCCTCTCTGTCTTGCACACTGTCCGCCCCCCCACAGGCTAGAAACCTCTGTTCCAGCCTCCCGTCCATCTGCACTCAGCTGTTCAACTGCTTCCCCATGCGAACGCACATTCAAAATAAATGCCTAGACCTCCCACTGGGAGCAGGTTTCCCACTGGCCACATTAGTGCATTAAGGTGGTCATTTATTCTACTTAATATTTAAATGCTTCCATATAGGCTGATGAGCAGCCCCTGGCCTGAGCCACCCCAGCTGCCTGGCCACTGGCAAGACTATTGGACTGCCTCTTGCTGCAGCAATTAAAGGGTTAACCAGGGGCACAGCTGGGCTTCTTGGGGACCTTGCTCCAGATCAGAGTCTCTTCTGACTGGTCACTGTCAACAGCCATGGGCGGCTAAGGACTTTGAGTTTGTCTCCCCGCCCCCTGCCCCCCGCCTCTCACACCCACAACCTGTACACGGCAGGGTGTCAACTCACATGGACACCTGCTGTGTCACCACCACACACATGGTCAGCCAGGGCTCCTGCATCAGCTCTGAGACCCCACGCAGGAGGCACTGGGCTTCCGCTCCACTCAGGAATCCCCAGTCCACAGCCTGACACTCACCTGGGGGTCCAATGCATGACCTGTGTATAATCCCCCAAACACGTCCACATCCAAATCCCTGGAGATTCTGAGCTGCAACTGTTACTTTCTATGGAGAAAGGGACCTTGCAGAGGTGAGTCAGTTAAGGATCTAAGGTGAGGGGGCCATCCCAGTGGGTCCAATGCCTTCACAAGTGTCCCGGGAAGAGGCAGGCAGGGGCAGACGTGATGCAGAAGAGGGGAAAGCTCATGCCCATGGAGGCAGAAATGACAGCAATGCAGCTTCTAAGCCCAGCGCTTCTGGAAGCTGGGAGAGGCAAGGAACAGCTAGTCCCGTGGGCCTTCCAGAAGAGGCCAGCGCTGCTGACACCTGCCCCGTGACACTCAGTTCAGGCTTGCAAGAGGGGGAGGGTCTGTGGTTCCAAGCCCCTGAGGTTGTCATATTTTATTAGAGCAGCCACAGGAAACCCATATGCACGCCCAACTCACCTCAACTGTTTGGGGCTGGATCACCACTGTATGTTGTGGAGATTTGGGGGTACCCAGCTGTTTTATGCCAGGGTCTTGACACTGCGTGAGATATCAATTCAAAACAGACAGGTTTATTTCAAGAGCTAGACAGAGTACACATTCAGAGGTGGACACGAGCAACCCCCAAAGGAGAGGAATGCACCCCCCACCCCAGTTCAGGGGTCCCCTTTCTTGGCTAAGCGTGGTCCCCTTGTTGCCTATATAGGTGGGGTGGAGTTTGTGCAGGGTTCAGACCATGGGAGGTCTTCTGGGAAGGTGTCAGGGCATCTCCATGAAGCTCAGTGCACATGTGTTCATCATGGTGCCCTGGCCATGGTGGAGGAGGCTCAGGCCCACCATGAGAAAGTGGGCGGGCTGGATTGAGACACATGGGGGTGGAGTTAGGGATGCAGGGCTGTGAGACAGACAGATGGTTGGAAACCGCTGAGCTCCTGTGTTCACCGACTTCCTGCCCAGCCCATCTCACATCTTCCTGGTAAGTTCTGGGGCCGCGACCTCTCAGAAACGCGAAGCCAGTCGTGTTACTCCCATGCCTTACTGTCCTTTAAAATCCACCAAGGGCTCCTCATTGCCTCTGTGGTGAGGGTCCCAGATGCTTAGCTGCCCACCTGCCTCTGTGGCCCCTTCCAGCCCTTCCCGCCTCCCTGCTCTGTGTCATTCAAGCCAAACCACCAGAATTTTCACTTTGCTGACTTCTATCAACACTCAGCTCTTCTGTGCCTGTGTCTCAAGCCAGGCACCGTGGCCTGGAGACCTCGCCCTCTCAACTTGGTCACCTCCTGCTGGTCCTTCCAGCTGGCCCAGAGCCTCCTCCTTCAGGAAGCCTCCCCTGCTAGCCTGGGTGCTGGGCTCCCTTCCTGCTCCCCCAGTCCCAGTGTAGCCTGTGATGTGCCCACAAGTCCTGGGGCTCACACTGCCTTGTGGGCCAGGGTTTCTCATTTGGGGGAAGAGTGACGCCATGGCTGCCTTGCACCTGCAGCGCCTGACCACTCGGCTGGACTGAGCAGCCCTGGCCCCGGGAGGAGACCACACAGGCCAGGCTCCCACCAGCTGGCCACAGCTGGGACTTGGGACTCGTGCCCCATGAATCACAGCTGGTTAGACTCCAATCAGGGTAGCGGAGCAGATGTGGCCCCCTGAGGCCTGTGTGGTCCTGCTGGGGAACCCGCTGTGGGGGAGGAAGGGGTCTGCTCTCCCCGGCTCTGCTGCCCTGTCCTCCAGGGTGGGCACACTGGAAAGGACTTGTGAATGCCCTTCAAGCTCCCTGGAGAAAATTCCTACTCGAAGGAAGCGATATTGCTTTGGGAGTCCCACACCGCCCCTTCCTCTTCCTGTGCCCGTCACTCCACCTGCACCAGGCCCCACAGCTTCGTGTCTTCCTGAATCCTCTGTCGCTTCCTGTAGACCCTTCACATTCAGCTCTTTCTTCCATCGCCAGGGCGATTGTCCTCTGCCACAGTGATTGTCCCAGCTCAGCCGCCCCCTCAACAGGACCCTGCACCTGCTGTGTGTCCCAACCTGTGCTGGGGCCAGCAGGCTATGGAGAGCAGGCAGAGAAAAGAACTCATGTTATCTGAACATTTGGGTGGTACCAGGCATGGAGCTAAGGGCTTTCCATATCTCATGCCACTTGCTGCTCACAGCAGCCCTCCGAGCTGAATAGCTATTATTATCGTCATGTTGCAGGTGAGCAAACTGAGGCACAGCAAGGTGATGACCTGTGCGAGCAAAGCAAATAAGGGCTGAGCTGGGGTGCCCCGTCTTTCATTCTCCCACTCCACAGCAAGGCAAGCCCTGAGGCCAGAGGGTCTGATGGAGCCGTGGGTGGATCGGGGAACAGGCCCTCGGTGCTTCCATTCTGGGATCCCTCCTTGGGCTGTGTCTGCCCCCTTGAGACAACCAGTGGGCACTGCTAGCTCAGGAAGAACTGCTGAGCACACAGGCTTTATGGGAGATGCTGGCAACTTCAGCCGGAGCCCACAGGATCTGCTTTGGGTGGCAGGCAGGGAGATGGGAGGCCTGTGGGGTAAGGGGCTTTTGTCCCCAGGATTCTTTGGTGCTGCCACTAACTGCAGCAGCTGGGGAGAAGGGAGGAGATGTGCAGGTCTGGGCCTTGGGTCCGCGTCTCCAGCTCAGGGATGAATGGGTGTCCTGCCCCAGAAGCTTTGTAACATGAGAGGCTCGGCCTGGGGCACTGGACAGCGCCAGCCACCCAGCCCTGACAGCTGAGAGTGGGATGCTGAGGCAGCCACAGCCACCAGGCACAGCAGCCACAGTAGGGGAGAGAATGAATGAATGAATGAATGAGCGCACCTGGAGCTAGAGCTTCCACGGTCTGGGCAGGAAGTGGGGGTGGCGAGGAATGCTGGAACCACTCGTGGAACATGGATGCACTTGCTCAGATACCCATGGCCAACACCAAGATTTGGGGGGGAGGGGTGTTGGAAAGGGAGGGGCGTTGTCTCACATCTCAATCCAGATGGGGAGAATTTAATTGCTTAGGCTTGAGCGGTTTTATTTTTCAGTTAAGGCCACCAAGTAAACATTCAGAAATCAGTGCCCTTGTTAGGAGTTAGCAGCTTAGCTGGCTCCTCCTTTAGATGCTGAACTGGAGCAGGGAGGGCAGTGGCTGGGAATGAACTTCAGGTATGAGTTAGGGACCCGGAGACCTCTGCCTGGCCCTCATCCATGTGCGCAGCTGATGCTGCAAGGCCTGGTGGAAGGGAACAGGAGCTTGAGGTTTCTGGCTCTGCTCTGGGTCCTTCCTGAAGCCTTTGCCTCCTCTCCCTAACTTCCCAGGTTCAGCCCAGGGCAGCGCCGCCTCACACCAGAGGCGGAGACCAGGACTGTGCAGCGCAGGTTGGTGCACACAGCAGGCGCTCAGCTGCTATCTGTTGTCTGTTGCAGTGAGTGCAATGATGGGTGTGGCCTGGGCTACAGCAAGGCCTGGACTCAGACCAGGGTACTGGGGAGAGTGCTCTGGATTCTCCATTCTGATCTCCCCCAGTGACTCAGTTGGGAGGGAGGGTGATGGGGAGAAGGGAACTAAGGTGCCAGGCTGGAGGTGCCATGGGCAGTCTTTGGCCAGGAAACAGGGACTCCTGGGCAAATCCTATCCAGAGAACCAACCGCCCTACCTGGCCTCATAAAAGAGCTGAAAGCAACAGCAAGTCTCAGGGGGCTGCGGGCTGTGTGCGCAGGGAGGTGTTGATCCTCCTGCGAACAGGTGTCAGGATTTCCTGGGATCTGGCATTGGTGCTGTGGACCGAGTTACAGTCTGCCCCAGAGAAGTAAGTCTCCCCATGCAACTGCATTTGGAGATGGTGTTTATTAGGAGGGAAACTGAGGGGAGATGAGGGCAGGGTTCTGACCCTGCAGGATTAATGCCCTCCTAAGAGGCAAGAGCAGCAAGAGGCAAGAGAGAGAGAGACATCTTCCATCTCCTGGTTCACTCCCTAGATTCTTAGAACAGCTAAGGCTGGGCCAGGGCAAAGCCAGGAGCTTGGAACTCTACCCGGGACTGCCACACAGGTGGCAGGGATCCAAGTACCTGGAGCATCACCTGCTGCAGGAAGCTGGGCCACAAGCAGAGTAGCTAGATCTTGAACTGGGCCCTCCAATATGGAAATCAGCAATCCCAAGTGGTAACTTAAGCGCTGTGCCAAAAAGCCACCCCTAAGTGTCTGCTGGTGAAGCCACGCAGTCTGTGGCATTCTGTGATGGCAGCTCAAGCTAATGTGACAATGACACGTCTTACGGGCTTCCGTATCCTGGGCACCCCCTCTGCACAGCCCCACCAGGCAGCCGAGCAGCGACGTGGACTAGTCACAGGGGTGCAGAGTGGAAGTGGCAGGGTCGGGACCAGAACCCGGGCAGGTCTGGCAGTTCCCGAGGGCAGCTCCCTGTATGACTGTGCTGCTGTTGAAGACGCTGCTGGTGGTGGCAGAATTCCCGTGCAGCTGAGGAGAGCCAATTGCATGCGGCTGGCTCCCAGAGGGGGCGGGGTCCCGGGGCGGGGTCCCGGGGCGGAAGCAGACCCAGCTGACAAGGTGCTCAGAAGTAGGAGGGCTGGTGACCGTGTCTCAGAGGTCCTCAGGGGGTTACCCACCCTTCCAGCCAGGACTTACCCCACTGTCTCCTTACCCTCTCCCAGGGCCTTGAATTGAGGTCTGGGATTGGCATGTGGAGGGAGAGGGGGCTCCCCTCGTGATGAATTCTGCTTTCGCTGGCATCTGGGGTGGCCTGGGAGATCCTCCGCCCAAGCAGCCTGTGAAATGCCCACTGCAAATGGGCTTCTGCCTTCCCAGACTACCTGACTCCCTGGGACCCTTTCCCACTGTTCCCAGATGGGACACCAGGGTCCTATCCCCACCCCAGACAGAGGGAGGGGCCGTGAAGAGCCCCAGAGTGAACAGAAACGTGTGGGAAGGGCTGCAGGGTATGTGGCCGTATATAAGTAGCACAACACCAGCATCAGCATCCTTTTTTTTTTCTCCCGAGAGATTAGCTGAGAAAGTTTACATTAATGAAACATGTCATCTTTTCTGGGAGCCATCTCTGAGCTCAGAAGCCTCAGCTGGGCACCCGCTCAGCACCAGGAGGGGACTACGCAAAATGTCAGGAGCTGAAATGATGGCATGAGGCAAGTGAAGACTCGGGGTCTGGGTGGGTGAAGGAGGATCTGGGCCCGGGTTCAGGAGCCCTGACTGATTCCTGCAGGACCAGGGGTGAGCAGAGACCCCCAAGCAGTCCCAAGGCTGGGCTCCGGGGCCAGGCCTGGCTCTCACTTGCTGTGTGGCTGGGGCTAGACTGTTGGCTTCTCTGAGCCCGGTGTCCTCACCCAAAGATAATCGGGTGTCTTCGAAAGCCTAAGTGTCTCCGAACCACTAACATTTAATATGAGTCCGCTTTGAAGCTTTGCTTTTCCCTAAATGGCATCTTTTGAAGTGAATATCTCCACTTTGCACACACGCTCATGACCAATTAGCCGTTGGTCTTCGGGGAAAATTGGGGACTTTGTTCTTTTTCTTTTAATTATCCCATCGACATTGTGACATTCCTTGAGAGGCTGAGCTACAGGGAGCAGGGTGGGGGAGCTGCCAGCCATTGAATCACTCTCCAAATGCCTGCAACAGAGAGGCTGGGAGATGGGAACTCAGTCCGGGCCTCCCACCTGGGTGGCAGAAACCCAATCACTTGAGCCATCACCACTGCTTCCCAGGGTCTGCAGTAGCAGGCAGCTGGAGGCAGCAGCTGGAGCCGGGAATAAAACCTAGGTGCTCCCATGTGGGATGCCGGTGTCTTAACTGCTGAACACCTGCCTCATTTTTGTTCTTTTTTTTTTAATAATAATGAGGGGCCGGCATTGTGGTGCAGCGGGTAAAGCCTCCACCTGCAGAGCTGGCATCCCATATGGGTGCTGGTTCGAGTCCTGGCTACCCTACTTCAATCCAGCTTTCTGCTATGGCCTGGGGAAACAGTAGAAGATGGTCCAAGTGTTTGGGCTCCTGCACCCACATGGGAGACCTGGAAGAAGCTCCTGGCTCCTGGCTTCGGATTGGGCTCAGTTCCAGCCATTACGGTCAATTGGGGAATGAACCTCTCTCTGGCTCTACCTCTCTCTGTAACTCTTTCAGATAAATAAAATAAATCTAAAAAAAAAAAAAAAAAAAAGAAAGAAATGAAATAATGCTTGGCCAGGAAAACGGAAATTTCTAATTGGCGAGTGGACAGAAGGAAAGACATAAACCTTCTTTACTCTCCTCCCGGTCCATTCCTAGCCCCAGAGGCAGTTGCAGCTCCTGAAGGTGGCTTTCATTTCTCCCATTAGCAACGACAGACACGTGCTGGCTGCTGGTGGCAGGGCTACGTCCCGAGAAATGCATCTCCAGGTGATTTAATCATTGTGGGCCATCAGTGTGGACTCACACAAACCTAGATTGTAGCCTACCACATGCCTAGGCTAAATGGCCCCACCCACTGAACTGCTGGTGCTCTACTGACTGACACAGGGTGATGAGCATGTGACTGTATCTGAACCTGTATGTAGAAATGTGTTCTAAAACCTTTTCTAAAAACCTAAAGGGTTAGTTCCTAAGGCCTAGCTTAGTGTGCTATGTAAAATGGTGCTCATGCCAAACATATTGCTGTTTTCAAAATTAATCATATTTTCACTTTTAAAAAATGCATTTCCAGGAGCTGGCAATATGGCATATCAGGTAAAGCCACCACCTACAGTGCCAGTATCCCATATGGACACCAGTTCAAGACCCAGCTGCTCCACTTCCGATCTAGCTCTCTGCTATGGCCTGGGAAAGCAGTGGAAGATGGCCCAAGTCCTTGGGCCCCTGCACCCGTGTGGGAGACCTGGAAGAAGCTCCTGGCTCCTGGCTTTGGATTGGCACAGCCAATTGGGGAGTGAACCAGTGGATGGAAGACCTCTCTCTCTCTGTCTCTCCTTCTCTCTGTGTAACTCTGACTTTCAAATAAATAAATCTTTAAAAAAAATCAAGGATCTTTCATTTAAAAATGCATTTCCTGATTTATCTATTTATTTGAAAGGCAGAGTGACAGAGAAAGGGGACACACACACACAGAGAAGTACACAAATACACACACAGAGAAAGAGATATCTTCCATAGAGTGCCTCACTCCCCAGATAGCCACCTCAGCCAGGGCTGGGTCAGGCTGAAGCCAGGAGCTTGGGACTCCATCCAGGTCTTTCACGTGGGCGGCAGCAGCTGGAGGTCTTGGGCCGCCTCCTCCTCTGCTGCTTTCCCAGGCACAGTAACAGGCCACTGGATTGGAAATGGAGCAACAGAGACTTGAACTGGCACTCTGTATGGGATGCAGGTGTTGCAAGTGGCGGCTTAACCTGCTGCACCACAATGCTGGCCCCCAAATTAGTTATACTTTTGCAAAAATGCTTACACAGTAAAATCAGTTTTTCTTGGGTGCACAGGTCTGTGAGGCCTAACGTACGTATTCGCATCCCCACCATTACCCCACAATGAAGATGCAGAGCCCATCCATTGCTCACTCAGTGCCTATAGGTCTCCACTTCCTCTGCTGGGCAATCAGCCCTTTCTGGTTCCCAAGTCTTCGCTGAGTCTCTGATGTGGAGTCAGCCTGGTGTGCAGCGGCCAGAACGCCAGCTCTGCCTCTGCCTCCGATAAGCTGGGAGCACGGGTGCTGTCTGAACCTCTCTGGGCGTCTGGGCTTTCTTCGGGATGACCAGAAGTGGTCCTCCAAGCCTCCAAGAGCTGTGTGAAGGTTGGACAGGCCATGTGTGCAAAGTTCTTGACACAGCCCAGGCACCCACAAGGCACTCAGCTTAGGGTGGTCCTGTGGAAGCCTGGCACCCAGCAAAAAATGCCCGGGGAAATGGTGATGCGATTGCTTTGAACGGAGGAGCTGGAGTTTGTTCTGCAGCCTGGGGCCCCGAGATGCTGTGGGTCTCTGGGGGTGGGGGTGGGGCAGATCCCGTGGCTAGAGATCCCCAGAGCACCTTGCACATGGGCAGCTGGGCTGAGGGACTCAGAGGCAGAGATGCTAGAAACTCTCCTGGTTGCTTGGACAGGCAGCAACCCGGGGCTCTGTGGCTGGAACACGAGGCAGCCAGGGCTTTCCGTTCACTGCTAGTTGTGTCTTCTGTGCTGGGCGAGCGGCTCCCAAGCTCTCCCCGGGAGCTGAGGCCCCCAAGCTGCAGTCCTGTAGCTTTGGGGGCACAGCGCAACAAAAGGAGCGGCCTCTTAAATATTGAATTACCCTCCTGGCCCCATCCTGCCTGATTTGACTAAGGGCCCGAGCTCTAAGTTTGTTTAATAACCTCCTGACACTAAGCAAACAACCTTGGAAAAGGAGTAATTTGCGAGGCAGAAAGAAAACAAATAAGTCGCAAGGACACCGCGCGGTGCGGCCAAGCTGATTACATTCCGGGAGCCACCTCGGTCCGACACCCACCCCAGGCGTATGGATCTTGGCTCCGTTCCACTGCGCGAAGTCTTTAGAAACACAGGGCCAGGAAACT
Source organism: Lepus europaeus (assembly GCF_033115175.1). Classification (NCBI taxonomy): domain Eukaryota; kingdom Metazoa; phylum Chordata; class Mammalia; order Lagomorpha; family Leporidae; genus Lepus; species Lepus europaeus. Next base: position 66,658,068 of record NC_084827.1, read on the forward strand.
TTGCGCGAGACCCGTGGTGGCGGCGCGCCATTAGGATTCCGGGTGCGTATGAAATGCCATCTAGTTGCTAACACGATGCATCATTTTCTGCTAAATAATTGATCACGGTGCAGAGATTGTGTTTGTGGAGTTGAAAAAAGTGATTAGAGCAGGGGACATTTCTGGAAGGCAAGTTGCGTCTGTAACCCAGCGCCTGTTCCTCGCGGCTTCCTAGGCCACACAGCGGGCTGGGCGTGACACGGAACGCTGACACAGCGGGGTGAAGGGCAGCCAGGCCGAGTGGTAACAGAGCGCTCATCGTGGCCCTCTGTGCCTTCTTGGGGTGTTGGGACAAGGTGAAGAAAAGCCATGACCCTCTTCTTGTCCCATGCCCAAATGGAAACATCTCCGCCCCCCCCCCCCCCCAACACCACGGGCTAAGGGCCTGGTTCTAAGAAGAGCTTGCCCGGGAGCCTCCGTTTCAGTCCCCATCCCCATTTCTTCCTTCCCCCCCACTCCTTTAAGGATGCACTGTCGTGTGGTCACGTGCTGGCCTCGGGGGACCGGGAGGCCACTCAGGGCGTGTCTGGTTGGAGCGGGGGACCGGTCAGCTGTGGGCTGTGTGTGTTTCCCGTAGGTCGCAGTGAGGAGATTCCTGCATTAAGATAGCCAGGAGGTGGAAAGATCGGGTACACAACAATAAGACATGGCACTGTTTCTGGCTTCAGTGACACAGCCTGGCACAGGGAGTCCCACGTTTGCCGTTGTAGAGCGGACAGCTGACCTGGAGAAAAACCTCTGACTCAGTTTCCCTCTCTGAAAAGCGTCCTTGTTGGTTGTTTCTAAGGACCCCTCCGACCCAGGTGCTCTGGGCTCCCAGATCGGCTGTCAGCTGCCTCTGGCTGCTCATCCGACCTCCCCAAGCACTTCACAAAGCACAGGTGCTGGGGCCCAGCCCTCAGAGGGTCTGGGACGAGGCCTGGGCACTTGTGCCTGTGACTCTGCAGTCTGGCCAAGGAGCGGTGTGGGTGATGTCGGAAAGCCACACACCGGCTTGGGCCAGCTGGCTCTGGCCGTGTGTGGGGGTCCCGTACCTGAGTAAGAAGGGCACAATGGACAGTGGCAGGAGTCTCTTGGCTACTGTGTACAGAGTGCTGAGTCCGTGGAGGGCGTGGCCGGCAGCCAGGAGGGTGGAGGGTCTGCAGGAGGCAGCCTCCAGGGCTCTTTGCACAGCTGGGAGGCCCCCCACCCCATTCACCTCACTGTGGATGTGAGTCTCAGAGTGGCCACAGGAGGACCAAGGCCTACGTCAGCACTTCAGTGGGTGTCCCTGGGAGGACCATGGCGTGATGGTCACACCTCACAGTGAAATATGCCCATTATGACACTGATCACATTGGAGTTGACCTGATCATGAAGACTTGTTTTAGCCCCAACCAGGTGATTGGACTCTGGAGTGACTTGCAGGAAGTAGGAGGGGCATCCGCCCTCATCCAAGATGCCCTGAGCACAGTGTTAGAGTATGCAGAGGATGTGCCGTCTGGAACAATGTCAGCTGACAACACCGTGGGCTGCTTCTTGTTCAGTTTTCACATAAAATCAGTAAAATATATTTTAAAGCAAATATATTTTAAAGCAAATATATTTTAAAGCTGGGGCTGTAAGTACAGAATGTCCCTGTCTCAGCCTGCGTGTTTTCGGGGGGGGGGGGGGTTTCTCTCTCCTCGTGGTGCAGGGCACATGCTCAGGGCTTTGCCAGTGTCCTGCCAGCCACGTGTGTTCTCCCTCTTTCCTGCAGGGGACTGTCTCACTCATACTGCCCAAGACTGCCCAGCCTACAGGTCCCAAACACCCACTGCACTGCCTGCCTTCGTCCTCTCACACATGTCCTGGGGTAGGGGTTGGGGTGGGAGGCTTGCTGACCACAGGTCCCCTTCCCAGCAGCTGGGGAGCTCCCTGAGGCTTCTTTTCTACCTCCCATGGGGCAATCAAGCATCAGGTACCCTGGTAGATTCACTCAGCCTTGCCGCATACTGTCCTGGCCTCTACCCACATCTGGCCAAGACCCATTTCTCTCTCTGGATCCCTAAAACAGAGCAGGCAGGCCCCTGTGGACTCTGCTGGCAGCAGGCTCTGTGGCTCTGATGAGACAGACAGAAATGACCCCCGGTTCCATTTTACAGATGGGATAACTGAGGCTCAGGGATGGTTTCATTTGACCAAGATCTTTTAGCCAGTAGGGCTGGAAAGTAAAAAGCAGAAACCAGGGCCCCTGAATCCAGGTCCAAGGCAGCCTGCGATTGGAAAATGCAAAATGCATCCCAAGATCGCAGAGCCCTCCGCGAATGTCCAGTCTGGAGAAAATCCGCCTGTGTTAGGAGACAGGGTCCTGCTGCATGCCGAGGCTTCTCACTCTCTCCACCTCACTGATCCATTTTCTGCCATCATCTGCATGGTTCCAGGTGCTGCATACGCCACTGTGCCTGCCTGAGGCGCACGGCCTGGGCCACACCTGCAGCCCTACCTTGCCCTTGTCAGCGGCCCCAGGCCACCTCGCATTGGTTTTTAGCTGAAGGTCTCTACAAACTGCCCAGGGACCCCTTAGGAGGCTGTCCTGAGGATGCTGGTGCTGGCCCTGGCCAGCAGGGGGCGCAGCTGTGCATCCTGTATCCCAACGTTGGGATGGGGGTGGTGCTGCAGGCGGAGGCTGGGGACAGTCCAGGTGGGAGCCTTTGCTCAGGGTGCCCCTGATGACTTCGAGCTGCACCCCCGGCCCCCATAGGGCGGAGAGTGGTATAAACCGCAAATCCCAGGTCTGCAGGGCTCGGCGGGGTGGCTTGGAAAAATTCATCCTCGAAAGGGTTCAGTCTGAGGTGCAGGATTTGGGACTGGGAGAAGAGACACCAGGAATTGCCTTCCTTTTGTTAAAGAAATGAATGATTCTGACACTCGTTAAACCGGGAAGGATTTTATTTAGGGCTGTGTAGCAGGAGAGGGCACAGAAATGGGGCTCAACCCCAAATCCAGCCAAGATAAGTAGGCGACTCATGGCTGGTGCATGGAGTGAGGGGTCAGTGGATAGAAGATGGTGAAAGGGAGGCCTTAGGGGTAGAGAGGTTGCTGCTAAGCGGGCCTAGTGGGATTCTTGCTGATGGCAGACAGCAGAGTGGTGTCGAGGCTGCGGGATTCTTTCAGGACTGACTTAGCAGCACTCTTGCTGCCCCTGGATGGGCAAGCTTAGGGCAGCAACGTGCAAGGACAAGGACCAGTCATGCCGGCTCAAAGGGGCTGCAGAGCCCAGTCCCCTCCCTGCTGCCCCTGGGAGCTGGCGTGGTCTAACCTGGTCTCCTTCGGCCCTTTCATGCTCATTCCAGCCTCTTCCTCAAAGACAGTACTGGGCCTTGCTAAAGCCTACTTGCCTGCTGCCCCCTCCCCCAGAGCTGCGACCTGGGGACCCGCAGCTCGGAACCCTGAGTCCAACCTCCTCCAACCCCAGGGGACAGATTTCCTGGCAGGAAGGACGTCAGCTGTGCATTCAACCAGACTTGAGTCCTGGCTCTTCTGCTATCTGGCAGTGTGACCTTGGGAAAGCCCCTGACCCTCTCTGAACCAGGAGGTCTTGGAACACAGGGAAAGCAATGCCGGCCTGGCAGGCTCCAGCTGAGAATTGAATGAAGCCTCAGGTGCAAGCAGGCGCTCCAAAAAGGTTCCTTTCTGGAAGGGGACTGAGGCAGAGGGTGTGGGGGGAGAGCCGAGGCCACCAGTCTCCTCTCATTCTTGTCCAAAGAGGGAAAGTAAGGCTGGCAGAGGAGAGCCCTGGTCCCACTCGGGGGCGGAGGAGCTGGGACCAGGCGAGCACTTCTTCCAGGTCCCCCAGCTCAGCAAACTGCAGGGTTCAGAGCAGCTACTGACTGCCAGCCCCAGTTCCCTGCAAGCTGTCACCCACAGGGAGGCCATCCCCTCCCTGCTCCCTCCCTGCCTTGCTGGGTTCAGAGGGGGCAGGGGGCAGCAGAGGTGAGGATGGGGGGGTGGAATGAGTCTTGACCTCTGCTCCCACACCTTTCTCCACTCCCTCTTGCCTAAGCCCCCAGACCCCCCCTGGGGTGAGCCAATCCACAGTGCCCCCTCAGGGTGTCCCTGGGGCCAGGCCACCAGCTGCTCCTCCGTCCTTTCCCACAGCTCCCTGTCAGGTGCTGACCTCAAGCTGAGGGCTGGTCTCCCACAAGGGGAAGCTGTTCTGCGCCTCCTGCACTTGCTCATCTGTGAAATGGACTCCCCTGGAGTGCTCCTCTATCTCTCCCTTCCTGGAAATCCCTCATCCCTTTCCTGGTCTCGGGGCCCAGGACTCAGCCTGGAGAGAGACAGGAGTGACCTCATGAAGGGCTGTCACATCCAGCCTCCTCCTGGTGGACGTGGGAGTAGCCTGACAACAGTCCCATGGGTCTGGGCTGTGGGGCTCCCAGGGAGAGGGCCCCCCGTCTTCCTGGAGCACCCTTCCCGTCTTGCCCACTGTGGAGAGCTGTGCCCTTATGGCAGTCTCCTCTCTGCCCTCCCCAGGGTCTGCCACAGAGATGATCATTTGTGCTCGCTCTCTCTCTCTCTCTCTCTCTCTCCCCCTGGAGCAGGCTTCAGGGCTCAGCTTCTTTGCTTCCCAGAGCTAGCCCTGGCACTGGCGGGGACAGAGCAGGCACCCAATGCACGGGCAAAAGCAGCGACAGGGGCTGAGGCCGGGGGTGGGGTAGATTTCCTTCGGCCTTTTCCGCTGTGTTCCTTGGTGCTTCTGCACCCAGGGCTCCCCTGCCCCTTCCTCCAGCAGGTGCTCAGCGCGGGGTGGGGGAGGTGGGGGGTCACCGTATTTCCTGTGCCCTGTGCAGTGGGCACTCTGTACCAGGTGCTTTTACACGTTTTCCTACATAGAGGCTGAGGGCCCAGGGACCCGAACATCTAACTTTCTGAGCCAAAGATTTGGGCAGTGAGCTAAGGTTGAGAGATGGCCTCTATCCCTTGTGCACACACCCACATCACTTTCCAATCCATCCTCCTTCTGCTCCACGCACACACCCCAACGTGCGCACTGTGCACACACATGTTCAGGAACTTATGGGGCCCCGGGGAGCACAAGGCTTTGGAAGGAGGGTCTCCTGCCTTGGTCCCCTCCTGGCAGGCAGCCTCAGGGCCCTGTGTGTGTCTTTGCCAGTGGCTGGCACCATCTCTATTCCAGACATGCGGAGACCCTCCAACTCACAGAATCCTCCAAAGACCCTCCAGTGTTTTTAGCTCAAAGGAAACCTTTGATGTCCTAAATGACAAAGCGAGGCATCACGGAGGCTGTCGCACAGTGCCGACGATGGCTCCCTGCAGACACCTCGGGAGGGGCAGCTGCCCGGCTGTCAGCACTTCTGGCCGTCTGAAGTGTTCCGTCTCAGTGCCACGTGGGCGTCTTTGTTGTCAGAGCTGCAGCTGCCTCGCGCCTCTCCAGTTTCCTTGGGGGAAGTGCAGAGCCATGGTCCAACCCAGTCCAGCTGAGGGCATGGTGCAAGGACAAGATCTGGGTCTGCCAGAGACAGGGGTGTGAGAACCCTGCCTTGCCCAACGCTGTACCCGGCTTCTGTTCATCCGCTCACCCTGTCTGAGCCTCTGCCTGCCCTAGGCTGCTCAGCACTCCAAGCCCTGCACATAGAGATTGGTGAGCATTAGTTCGTATCCCAGGCCTGGCTCTTGAGCCCAGATTTGCCTTTCCATAGCTTGGGGGGTCCGGGCTATGTCATCTGTAAAATGCGTATGATGTTGATCATAGTACAGATCCCACAGGTTTATTGCGAAGATTGGATGAACTCACACAAGCCCCCGGCCTAGCCCCTGTCACAAGCAGGCTCTTAAGAAGCAGCAACTGCCATCCCCTTCCTTCTTCTTGACTGAGTGGTTCTCCACCCCGTCTCTTCATGAAAACCCTGGGGGTGCCAAGGCCCAGACTCTGCTGCAGGCTGAGGCAGAGGAGCTCCGAGGGCAGGTTTGCTTCTGTGCGGGGGAGATGCAGCTGAGGCTGGGAACTGCTGATGTGAGCAGAGGCCGGCCTCCTGGCTTGCGCTGCTAGGTAAGGTGGCCACCAGCCATTCCTCGCTATTCAAATTCATGCAAATAGAAAAAAAAAAAACAACAAAAATTCTCTCCCAAGGGGCTGGTGTTGTGGCAGAGCTGGTTAAGCCACTGCTTGTGCTGGCCCTATGCCATATTGGAGTGCCCGTTGGGCTCCCGCTCCTCTGTTTCCGAGCCAGCTAGCTCCCTGCTAATGTGCTTGGGAAGCAGCCTATGATGGCTCAAGTACATGGGACTTGACACCCATGTAGGAAATCAGGATGGAATTCCTGGCTCCTGGCTTCAGCCTGGGTCAACCCCTGGCTGTTGTGGCCATTTTGGGGGTGAACTCTGTGGGTAGAAGATCTTTTTCTCTCTCTGTCACACTGCCTTCCAAATACATATATGCAAACGGCTTTTAAATTTTTTCTTCCTGGGTCGCACTAACCACTTTGTGGCTGTTGTGTAGCCACACGAGGCTCGTGGTTACTGTGTGGGATGGTGCAGGTCTGTTCCCAGCCTGGAAGAAGGTTCTTTGGGAGAGCACTGTCTCACCAGAGCTGATCAGCGCAAGCAGCACAAGTCATGTATGTGATTACAATTTAGGAAGTGAAAGGAAGCAGGTGGAGTTGATGTTAGCCATGCATTCTATATACTTAATCCTGTGCATCCAAAGGGGTATCACTTCAGCATATCATCAACATGAAATACACGAATGAGGAACCTGCATTGTGGCGTCGTGGGTTAAGCTACTGTCTATGACTCCAGCATCCCATATAGGCACTGATTTATGTCTTGGCTGCTCCACTTCTGATCCAGCTCTCTGCTAATGGCCCAGGAAAGCAGCAGAGGATGGCCCAAGTGTTTGGGCCCCTGTTACCTACAGGAGAGACCCAGAAGAAGCTCCTGCCCCTGGCTTTGGCCTGGCCCAGCACTGGATGTTGCACCCATCTGGGGAGTGAACAAGTGGATGGAATCTCTCTCTGTTTCTCTCCCTCTCTCTCTCTCTCCCTCTCACCCTCCCTCCTTCTCTCTCCTGTAACTCTTTCAAAAATAGATAAATCTTAACAGCAAAATAAAATAATGAGCTATTGTGCATGTTTTCTGCACATGTCTTCCAAGTCTGGAGTACATTTTCCATTTCCATGTGGGTGTCTCTCCACTGGGCCCACCCCAGGGCTCGATCCACATGTCCTGGGCAAAGTCAGCAATGAGTGAGACTGTTTCAGGTGGACATCCTCCCTGTGCTGCCAGGACAGCCTGGTCGTGCTCTCCTGTAGTGCTGTGGGGACTTGCTATTCTTTCCTTTTTTTTTTTTTTTTAAAGATTTATTTATTTATTTAGGAGGCAGAGTTACAGACAGAGAGTGGGAGAGACAGAGAGAGATCCTACATTGCTGGTTCACTTCCCAAATGGCCACAATGGCCGGAGCTGAGCTGAGCCGCAGCCAGGAGCCAGGAGCATCTCCTGGATCTCTCATGGGCCAAGCACTTGGGCCATCTTCCACTGCTTTCCCAGGCTCATTAGCAGGGAGCTGGATCAGAAGCAGAGCATCTGGGACTTGAACCCGTGCTCTGATGATATGGGACCCTGGACCGCAGGCAGCAGCTTAACCTGCTCAGCTCAGCGCCAGCCCCACCCAGCCTTTACTGTAATCTCCTCTGCCCACCACGGCTGCAGCCAGGCCCTGGCCCTCCCAGCCTCTGCGGGGTGAATTGCCAATTTCCTTTCTCACCAGGGCTTTGGCGTGGCCTCTTTGCTCCCCTTGTGCCCACCCTGTGACCTCCCTCCCCCCATCCCCAGCCCTGGCTTCTCTCAGTCACCCCGTCCCCAGCCTTGTACAACCTTGGTCCACTGTGTGACTGTCAGCCCCTCTAGCTCCTCCCAGACCTCACCTGTTGGGGAGGAGACCGGACTCCAGGTCTCTCCCGATTCCTGCAGCCAGACTGACACTGGCAGGGGGAGTGATCTATTGCCGGCATCCTACAGCTGGCCAGGGGCTGGCGGCATCCACCAGCTGTTCCTCCTCATTCGTCCAACAAGTGCTTGCCGAGCGCCAGATCTGGACTCCGCCCTCCCCCACAGCGGCGGAGCGGACTGGCTGTGCTTGCACGGCTTGGTTTTGGATGATGGGCTAATGAATCAGGATCAGCGAAATGGTTTTCTCTTGCACTGGAGTGTCCCAATGCCAGGCAGCGCTGTTCATGGACTCAGCGTGTAATGATCCCTCCCGAAAATCATAAGCCATCCATCTCTCCTTTCAGGGCCATCCATCAATGTTCTGGGATCCACAGCTGCGCTCTTCTTGCAGGAGTTTTCAATCACTTCCCTTTTCCCTGGTGCTCGCGAGCAGTGCGCTGACACTGGGAAATTGTGTTTTGACATGAAATCATTATGTGTTTTAAAACCTCTCCTTCAATGTTGGTCTTTGCCTGCCTTCTGCTCTCCCCTGACACATCTCCTGCTATGAACCGCGGTGCAAGCCCTGTTCCTTTGTTAAACTCTCAGCTCAGGTGAGGGATGCGTGAGCTGAAGGGAAGAAACTGGGGGGAAAAAACAGGCTGCCCATCTGATTCCAGTACCATCACACTGTAATTAATTTGTCTCTTCCCATTGGATCCCTGCTGGCGTGCTTCCTCCAGGGCTGTTTAAGGGATTAGTGTGTGGTGGAGGCCGGGGCAGCAGGTGTCTGTACAGTGAGGCTGCAGCATAATTGGGTGCATTGAAAATACAATTGTAACTAGATGCATTCAGCAAGCAGTCGGCCAATCTGACACTGAGCACGAGGGCAGATGAACCATTCCATGGCGTGGAGGTTCTGTCCGTTGACCCCACCCTCACACCAGTCTGGAATGAGGGTAAGACTGGGGGTGTGTGCTGGCCACTCTGTGTCTGTGTGTCCTGGCTCTTGCAGCCACTCTGGTACCAGCACCTCTGCTGGTGCAGATTCCAGTATTTAGTGGCATGTGTTCTTTGCTCTGTAGGCTCCTAATTGCGTGCTCATTACTGATCCGGTGCACAGTGCTGCAGGGAAAAAACAGACAGGGTTGGATTTCTAGAGAAGCCTTTGGTGTGAATCCCATGTCTTTCCCAAGGCGTTAGGCTACCTGGGCAATTTTGATCCTGAGCAGTTCTCAATAGCCCTGTTGACTTTAGATCCTGCACCCCCTGAGGATGTGCCTGGGCTTATCAGGAAGGCTGACCACAGCATCCTCACCTCCAGCCCAACAGGGTCTCTCACCAGCTGTGTCTGCTGGGGCCAGTAGCTTACCCTCTCTGGGCTTGTTTCCTTATCTGGAAAGGGGGGCCATGGACGTCATCCGTATGCAGTTTGGCATGGGGGTTCAAGATCAGACAGGTACCTGTGGGGTTGGTAGGCGTGTGGCCCGTGAGGAGTCTGGCCCTCACTATGGGTACATGATGTCTTGCCGGGGAATGCCAGCTGCCAATGTCACGAAGCTGCTTTGTTTATGGAGAGATGCCGTGAAGTTAGTTTCTGCCGAGCGACAGTGCCTTACACGGTAAATAATTGATGCCGTGAGCAGACTCGTGGCGTTCACATCCAGGTACGGTTTAGGGATGATGGCTCCACATTCTAAATCGCCTCGTCTTTCCCTCCTTGGATAAATGGAGTCTCGCGGGCGGTCACAGTGAAAGTTGCAGGAGGGTGATCCGGTGCAAGGACATTGGGAGAAGCTGGCGGGCTCTCCCTGGCTGCCTGCAGGGCGGGGCAAGCCCCCTGGCTGTGCTGCTGCGCAGGTACGAGGCTGGCACAGCTTGCAGTGGGCACCCAGTGGCTCTCCCCACCTCTTTGGCAGCTACTACTTGCCTAGGTTTTGGGCTGCTTCTCAGTGTGACTAAGGGGGCTGCTGGGCTCGGTCCTCCCCCAGCAGTGCCGTCCCCACCTCACCTTCCATTTTAGGGGCATTAGAAAGTGTCCCTGTGGGCCCAAGAAGATAGGCTCAGGCTCAGGTGGTATCTCGCCAAGTCCTGGCACTGAGTCTTTTTTTTTTTTTAAAGGCTTGTTTATTTAAAATGCAGAATTACAGAGATTCAGAAGCAGAGGCAGAGAGAGGTCTTCCATTTGTTGGTTCACTCTCTAAATGACCGTAGCTGAGCTGATCCGAAGCCAGGAGCCAGGAGATCTCCCATGTGGGTGCAGGGGCCCAAGGACTTGGGCCATCTTCTACTGCTTTCCCAGGCCATAGCAGAGAGCTGGATCAGAAGTGGAGCAGCCAGGTCTCGAACCAGTGCCCATTTGGTATGGCGGCAGCTTTTCCCCACTAGGGCCACCAGGCCAGGTGGGTGGGGAGCTGGGACTCAGGACTTGCCCCCAGGCTGGCCTGGTGGGTGGAGGTGGGACACATCCACTTTCAGATAACTGTGCCTTAAGGGGAGGGTCAGTGGCCTCTCCCATCTCCAGTGGAGCTCTCTCTCTTTGCAGGGGTCTGATGTAGTAGCCAGGGCAGGTGGGCTGACAGGTGAGGATGGGAGGCAGGTCTGTCCCTGATGCACAGGTGTGGGGGTGGGGGTGGGACTGGTCCAGGGCAGGAGAGTTTTCGGGAGGGGCCAGCCCTTGCCCTAAGGAAGCTCAGACTGCGTCAAGCCCTGCTCTGGGATTTCCAGGCTGCACACCTCTCCCTGCATTTGGGGGAGGCAGGAGCCGAGATCTGTGGGTGAATGAGCTGGGTCTCCACGGCAGTGCAAGGACTGGCCCACGACTGCAAGCTGGAAGGGAGAGCTGGGATTCCAGTCCTCTAGGGGGCTTGCTCAGCCCTGCTCCCAAGCCTCGCAATTGCTCCCGCTCCCTGCCCAGCCAGCTCCAGGCCAACTGGAAGAAAAGAGAGGAGGATACTGAGGTGTCTGCCCCCTGGGGGGATAAGGCCCAGGTGTCCTGTGTGTGTGGGGGTGGGGTGGGGGGGAAGCAGTGAGTGGCAGGGAGGTGCCGGCTGAGGCCCAGCATGACCAGGGGAGGATCCAGACTCAGGCAGCTGGAGGGAGGAGGTGGAGGCTTTGGCCAGGTGAGTTGAAGGGCAGACCATGGCCCAGGTGTGGGCCTCACAATGCACTTGGACATGGGACTCCCGGAGGCGGCCGGAAGATGAGGCTCCCGGGGGGGTGTCAGGCTCTGGGGTAGCCTCTCACTGGAGGGGGCAGCTTCCCTGTGGGCTCCCCCCGAGGGTCCCCAGGGCCCTACGTGAGAGCCCAGCCTGCAGGTGCCCGAGGGAGGCCCCGCCGACTCTGTCACAGGAACCTGCCTGGCCCAGCCTTTGAGTCACCTGCTTTCTAGTTCAATGAGACCCCCTGGGGAAGCAACTTTAAAAAGATTTCAAATCATAACAGTGCCTTCCTCTGCTCAGATCCACAAATGTTTTCTTCCCCTCCATCACAGCAGGGGCACACACAGAGGAAGATAACGTTGAGAAAATGCCGTTCCTGGCTGTCAGAGGGAGCGGGGACAGCGAACCCTTACCCAGTCCAAGTTCCTCCCGCCAGAGGCAGTGTCTTCTGAGAAGTGTGCCCCCGGGGACTGTGGCACGTGTCTCCTCGGCGGCGACACCAGCCTTGCTGGCACGGCTCGTTTTTCTGTCCAGTGTGCCTGTTGTGTCCACGCCTGCATTTGCAGTCTCATGAGCCGTGACCTTGGCTGCACCCTCCTCCTCCCTCTCTACCCTACACTCCCCAGAGTGGTCTCAGCACCCTGGGACGCTGTAGTTTGCCCCTGCTGGGTGCCTTTTCCTGCTTCTGCTGGTGTCAGGCACCAAGGTTTCCCTTGGGGAATTTTACCTCCCCATTACAGGGAGCCTGGCAGGGCTGTTACAACACCCTCCCCTGAGGGTGGGCACCAGGGTCCGTCCAGTCATACCACCCCATTCCTCTGGCCATGGTGCTGGACCCAAGGGCTGGACTGGCCAGAGTCTTCCCTTGGAATTGTGACCATATCAGGAGGAGAAGCAGCTGGCACCGGTGTCTGCTCTTCTGGGGCAGCGATGGCCTCCCGTCCCCGTGTCGTGGGCACTGAGTGACAAACAGCTGCAGGGCTGTGTCCCCTCAAACAGTCTTGGGGTGTGTCTGGATGACTTAGCAGCACTGAGGGTGGTCTGTCGAGGATACTGTGAGCTACGTATGCATTTCAGGAAACTCCTTCAGACTTAAACCAGCCCAAGGGAATTCTGTTGCTTGCCACTCGGGATCCAAGCACCGCAGAAGGCAGTGCAGACAAACCCCAGGGGAAGCAGCTAAGCTTCCTGATGCAGCTAAGCTGGATCCTGGATGCCCCACCCTCCTTCCCAGCTATGGAAGTTAATAGTCCCTTCACTCTGTACGTGGTAGGAGCAGGCGTGTTTCTGATGCTTGCAACCAAACATGTCCTGAATGACAGGAGGGTCCCCTCTCAAGGATCTCCAGCAGCTCCCCCAGGATCCCCGCTGGCCCCCAAACCCCTCTCATTTCCTTCTCACTGCCTGCCTGGACCATGCGTGCCATGGAAGGCCTGCAGCCCTCACCCTCCTCTGCCACTGTCTGGCTCACGGGTCCCTGTAGCTGGCTGCAGGGACAGCTCTGCCTTCTTCCAGTGGGCGCAGCACCGCTTGGCCACTCCTCTTGTCAACACCAAAGAGCCACATTGAATCAGGGTTTGTATTCTAGAGGGGAGGATACAGCAAGGTGTGAGCGAGGGGTGGGTCATTCTTGGATCCCCAGGTGCTGGGTGTAAGAAGAGGGCCTCAGAAAGGAGCAGAAAGCTCAGAGGAAAGGGAGGAGGTTCGCAGCTCTTACCTGGAGGATACAGGAGTGGCTGGTTTGGGCAAGATGGCCATCCCTCGGTCCCTCCTCACACCAGGCACCAGATGTAAAGAAAAGGGTGCAGCTCAGAGAGGAGACAGGATACAAACTCGCAGCCAAAAATGAATTTGTTCAAAGAAGATAAATTCGCAGAGGTGGGTGACCAACTGCCAGTGTGCACACAGACTGAACCCTTGGCAGAGGCCAGACCCTAGCAGGCCAGGCCTTTTTCTATCTTAGGTGTGCTAGGGGCCTGGAGGGGAACAGTAGGCGGAGGTGAGCTTCCATACAGGTTCCTCATGGTCTTCGCAGGCTTTCAAACCTGGGGAAGGATGCGAGGGGGTGGTGTGGGGGAACAATACAGGGTGTGAGACTGAATTGGTCTCTTTGAAAGAGGGCAGGGGTAATAAGAGCCTATAATAGCTGAGGCTTATGTCCTTGTTCCATCACTGGGCGCCTTTGTAATGAATGCTTTGTGCAGTCTCCTTGGATTCTCACGATCCACCAGGAACGAGTGCTTCACTTCGCGGCTGTGAAAAAGGAGGATCTGGTAAGTTATGAAATTCTTCAAGGTCTCACGGTTCTGGAGTGGGGGACTTAGCTCCTTTCTAGGGTTTTCCCTACAAAGCTCTGACCATGTTCTTTTAAAAATTCATTCATTCATTCATTCATTCAGAGTGTTCTCGTCCACGGCTTCACTCTTCGAACGCTCACAATGGCTGGGGCCAGCCTGGGCCCCAAGCTGGGAACTCAATCCAAGTGGCTCATGTGGGTGGCAGAGCCCCATTTACTTCAGCCAACACCTGCTTTACCTTGCCAGGCATCATTGCTTATATACTATGTGCAAACTGTGGGCTACTTTTCCAGCAGCAGAAGAAATTAAATGCGATTCAGTCCCTGGCCTCAGGGGGGTGCAGCATCATGGGCCGATGCACAGGTGTTCAGCGGTCCCTCAGTTTGGCAAGGACAGACAGGAGCCGGAGGGGCATAAGACTGAACTTGAACTTGGGGGCCCTGTGGCTGTGCCTCGGAGGCCACTCAGGGTCAGAGAAGCGAGGCAGACAAGCCTCAGGTGTCCAGGTGGAGATGTCTGGGCAGCCATGGAGGGGGTCAGGGAAGTTGGGCCTTTCCTGAGTTTCCCAGATGGGGAAGGGTGACAATCCAGATTTGCTCTCTCCCATTGCTCTTGCTGGTATAAAATAGTGTTGAACATTTGATCGAAAATTGCAGACACTAGCATGAGCGCTGCCATGTTTCCCAGCTGGCCTACGTCTTCTTGTTTGTACCACGAGGGTGATGGCAAGAGCTAGGCAGGGGATTCCATGGGGGATTAGCTGTAAGGTTTGGAATTGTTGGAAGCAGTGCTCAGTGAACATAGATGCTGTGGCTGATCAGAGCAGCAGCCTCCCGCAGAGAGGAAACACAGGGCCTTGCCACTGCAGGTGAGGAAAACTGAGGCTCAGGGGTAGGCCGCCCCTTGGCTGCTCACAAGCAGAAGAGGGCCATCGGGCGGGGCTATCTGCTCTCTTCTCTCCAGGCCAGGCTCTCCAGCCTCATTGTGTGTGCCTGGTGGGGTTATGGTTTGGTGAGGGGAAACCTGACTGGTTGGTCCTTCCCTGGAGCAGGTTCCAGGCCTGTGGCCTGGCTGCCTGGACCTGGGCCCAGCTGGCCATGGTGTTATAAGAGTCATTCATCCAGGAACTCAGATCTGGAGTGCACACATGGATGGCAGAGACCCTGGGGTGGGCACTGGGCAGGGTCTGGTCCATCATCTGGCCTCGTGCCTGACTCCTGAGAGCAGAATGACATGGGGTGGTCTTTATCCTGGCAGCCCATGAGTGGCAGTGTGAATTCCTCAACACCATGCCGCCCCAGGGACGCGAGGCAGCAGCACCCACAGAAGTGGCGCCAGTGGCGGGGCAATGGGGCAGGACCCCAGATCTCGAGTCTCGTGTCTGAGGCCAGCACTCTCCTCTGGGTGCTTATTGTGGGGGCCGACTTGAGTACTCTCTGGGGAGGGTTGAGCAGTTGCTCGGGGCCGCTGTAGGAGCCTGTTCTAAAAGTAGTCCAGGAGAAACCTCAGTGCCAAGGCTGAGCCTGGCACAGAGCGGGCTGCCCGGCAGGTCCCCAGCAGTACTTTGCAGTTAATGCCTTAATCGAGGCCTTCTCATTAGCTGGGACGCGCACACTGACAGCTCTTTGCATCCCAATCACGGGGAAACCTGCGTGGAATGACAATCCAGGCTTCTGAGACCATGCTGCTGTCCCTGTGCCTCGGGGCCTCCTTGGGGAACCGCTCTGCGGCTTCCCCAGCCACCTGGGGTAGGAGCTGCTCTCCCCAGCCTGGAGCCAAGCTGCCCCCGGCTTTCTCTGCACTGGGAAAGTTCAGCCAGCCCCACACCAACTCCCAGCAAGCGTGCCTGGGACCGAGAGGGAGACCCAGGCTGCCGCAGTGGCACAGGGCTGTTGGCTGGGCGAGCTCTTATTTGGTCTCCCAGAGCAGACTTGCAGCCAACACTGTCGAACACATCTGGTCCCCAGTGGGCTGGGGACCAGAGCACCCAGGAGAGCCTGGGGTGGGGTGGGGCTGGATGAGGGCCGTTCCCCGCCCAGAGCAGCAATCATACCGTTCACTCAATTCCAGTACATTTGATTCCCAGCCGCAAGAGGCTTGTTCCTCTCCAAAGAAGCATTTGAATTTTAAAAGAGGACCCCTGAGAGGAAACACTTAACCCAGAGGAATGAATATTTAATGCTGGCATTTCAGTGTCTGCTGGGGAGAGGTCTTCCAGGGGCCTTTCCCAGTGTTCTGCAGGGTAGGTCCCAGCCCCTGGCCCCCTGTGCTCTGGTACAGCCTGCCTGCCTGGCGCCCCCAGAGGCTGCTGAGAGAGAATGAGGTCCCCTGCTGGTGGCAGCTTTCCGCCAACTCTGTGTGTCCCTGAGTGGGCTGCTGGGGGCTCCAGCTGGCTCCAGTCTTGGAGCCCTCCAAGGAGGGGGGCGCTAATGGCCAAAGTGGCCTCCTCTTTTTTTTTTTTTTTTTTCTGAATTGCACCTGCAAGGCTCTTGCATGGAACCTGTGCTCACCAGCTCAGCATGTTTCCTTCCACTTCCTTTTGTTCCCTGCCCTTCCTGCCTTACTCCTGGCCCCTGGAGAACTTGAGTTTGAGTCGCCTGCTTGCCTAGGGTCCTCGTGGGGACCTGGGGGAGGATGCAAGAGGTGTTCAAAGGCTGCCCTCTATGTGTGAGTGTGCAAGAGGAGTGTGCCTGCAGCTCCACTTTCTTTCCAATGGCCATACCCCCAAGCTGGACAGGGAACCTGACCTAGACGGACTCCTGGCATTTGCCCACAGAGGGAGGACCCTGGCAGCCCCATGTGTGAGGGGAGGCTCAGAGCAGGTGGGTGATGGGTTACGTCATCAGCTGGTGAAGATGAGCCAGAGCCAGAATGGGAGCCCAGGCCCTTGGCTCTTAGCTCTCCAGGTCTTCTTAGCTTCTCAGGCCTTACTCTGCTTCATCTGCCTCTGTACGGCTGCACGGAGACTGCCTTTAGATGGATGTGGCTTGGCCAGGAAAGAGCACCCCACGTGACTGACAGAGATAAGACAGAGCCTGGGCTGTTCTTAACCTCAATAGGGGGGCCGGTGCTGTAGCGTAGTGGGTAAAGCTGCTGCCTGCAGTGCCAGCATCCCATATGGGTGCCAGTTCAAGTCCCGGCTGCTCCTCTTCCGAAACAGCTCTCTGCTACTGCCTGGGAAAGCAGTGAAAGATGGCCCAAGTCCTTGGGCGCCTGCACACGCGTGGGAGACCCGGAAGAAGCTCCTGGCTCCTGGCTTCAGATCAGTGCAGCTCTGGCTGTTGCAGCCAATTGGGGAATGAACCAGCAGATGGAAGACCTCTCTCCCTCTCTCTCTCCCTCTCCTTCTCTGTGTAACTCTGACTTTCAAATAAATAAGTAAATCTTTAAAAACAAAACTAGAAAAACATCAGTAGGGAATTTCCAATCCACGACCAGCATTCCAAGGGCTGCCCTTCCATCAGTCCTCTGGGCCTTTTCCTGGTAGAAGGCTTGGAAGAGAAATCCGAGATCATTTGTGCCTGCTGTTCCTGCTTGCTGGGATGATGGGGTCCTTCACAACCTCCCGTCAGGCCCCAAGCATTTCAGCAGTGCCTGTGGCCACATTAGGACTGCCCTGTACACAGGATTGCCTTTGGGATGGGGGAAAGCCTTGAAGCTCAGTGCCCTGTTCCAGGAGGAAGTGGCAACAGGTCGGAGGGCAGTTGGCCCTGGGAAGCCTGTGCCTCTCTCTGCCTTCCCTGGCCTGCTGCCTCTGCTCTTTAAGCCCATGCTCCCTGCTCGCAAATCCATCGATTCCACAAATGGTCCAATCAGAGAGAGTTCAGGAGCAGCCGGGGCCGCCGACATTGAGGTCAAACCCAGGTGGAACGGGTCCTGGGGCTCTTGATTCACACTGTGAGGCTGGGCAGGTGACTTCATCTCTCAGAAATGTGGTTTCCTCCACCACACAGTGGGTGCTGAGGCCCTCACGGAGCGTTTAGGTGGATTAAGTGCACATGAGGGAACTTTGCAGAGCTCACGGAAAACGGAACTGAATGGTAAGTTCATTGTGGTGCACTCATTTTGAAATGCATGCATCGTTTTTCCATACTATGATTTTTCCATGAATTTTCAAAAGACCCTACTATACGTGGGTCTCAAAAATGTTTTGCACAAAAATCAACTTGTCTGCTAACTCTATTTTGCAGTGCATTTTTGAGGTATGCTCCTCTGAAATAGTTCAAATAAGTGTGGCTTGACAGTTGGTGGCTGTTGTGCTAGCCGTTTGGGGCTTCGTCCCCTGTCTTGGCCTGTTCCACGTCAGGGTCTGTGTGCTTGCCTGGTGCTGTGGGTGGAGCGTGTCCCCCAGAGTTCCCATGTGTGAAGCTTACTCCCCAGAGCAGCTGCTGGGTGGTGGGTGAGTCGCGAGAACCATGCTCTCAGAACTGGATTAATGACGGTGTTATGGAGTGGTGAGTTGGCTCCCTTCCCTTCGCTTGCCCTCACGTGGGACGCCTTGCCCCTTGGCCTTCCACCACGGGACGAGGCAGCAGGAAGGCCCCTGCCAGGTGTGGCCCCTCAGTCATGGACCTCAGCCTTCAGAACGGTAAGAAGTCAGTCTCCGTTCTCTATAAAGCACGCAACCTGCGATACTGTGTTATCACAGCTCAGAGCTAAACATGCCTGGTATTTCTTGATGAGAATAGGCTGTGATTTCCTTAACAGTCTTCTCTGATGGGTATTTATGTTGTTGGCGATTATTTTGCTGGTTTAAAGAATGCTGGGTGGGGCCGATGCTGTGGTGCAGTGGGTTAAAGCCCTGGCCTGAAACGCCGGCATCCCATATGGCTGCCGGTTCAAGTCCCGGTTGCTCCACTTCCCATCCAGCTCTCTGCTATGGCCTGGGAAAGCAGTAGAAGATGGCCCAAGTCCTTGGGCCCCTGCTCCTGGCTCCTGGCTTTGGATTGGCGCAGCTAAGGCAGTTGCGGCCAATTGGGGAGTGAATCACTAGATGGAAGACTTTCTCTCTCTCTCTGCCTCTCCTCTCTCTGTGTAACTCTGACTTTCAAATAAATAAATGAATCTTTAAAAAAAAAAAGAATGCTGGGGACCAGTTTTGTATATTCATCATGTGTCCTCATGGGTTGCACCTTTGTGGTGACCAATTGGCCACTCTTTTCTATAGGGATTTCCTCTCTTCATCTTCTCTAGCTGGTGAGGGAAGCTGACACCTGCCAGGGTAGCTTTGTGACTGCCTCCCTGTGAGGCTCTCCTGGACTTGCCCACAAGGCCACCTGGCTCTCCCCAGTGCTGGCTGGTTCCCTGGTCACCTATCTCACATTTGACTCACTGATCTGTATCTGCTTCTCCGACTGAACGGAGCTTCTTGACCACAGAACTGTTTGTTTTGGACAACCGAGATCTGCAGATGTGTCCCCAGTGCCTCGCCTGGTGCCTTTCACATAGTAGACCCTTTACTTGTTCTGCGTCATGAACAAATGTGACAGAGTCTCTGCCCTCAGAGAATGCAATGGAGGAGATAAAGTTATGCACAAAGGTGACTGTGATTTCAATGCAAGGCAGAAAGCACTAAAGGCCACCAGAGGTCCAGCTTGTTCTTCCATTCTGTGGTTCCCAGCCATGACTGCAAATGGGAGTCACCTAGGGAGCATCTTGCAAATGCCAGGCCTGGGTGCTGCCTTCATGATGTATGGATTATTTGGCCATGTGTGGAAGGCAGCAACTGGTAATTTAGAAAATGTTCCAAGTCATTCTATTCGTAGCCAAGGTTAATACCCATTGCAGTATCTTTCTAGTCTGAGATTCTCCAAGGGATCACGTCAAAATGCAATTTTTGTTTCAGCAGGTCTGAGAGGGACCTCAGGCTCTACATCTTTTTTTAAAAAATATTTATTTATTTATTTATTTGGAAGACAGATTGACAGAGGGGAGAGACAGAAAGAGAGAGGGAGGCACAAACCAAGGGATCTTGGGTCTGCTGCTTCATTCCCCAAATGGCTGCCATGGCTGGGGCTGTGCCAGGCTGAAGCCAAGAGCCTGGAACTCCATCTGGGACTCTCAGGTGGGTGGTAGAGGCCCAAGCACTTGGGTCAGCTTCTGCTGCTTTCCCAGACTCCTCAGCAGGAAGCTGGATTGGAAGTGAAGCAGCTGGTACTTGGACTCGTGTTCATATGGGAGGCCAGCGTCTCAGGCAGTGGCTTAATCTATTGTGCCATAATGCTGCCCCCCTCCATAATTTTTTATTCTTTTTCCAGCTTTATTGAGTACAGTCATATACAGCATATGGCTATTAGAATGATAGACTGCTTATATGGTGGTGGGGCCATAAGTTTACAAAGGAGCTGAAAAGCTCCCACTATATCTCTTACCATACCTGTTCATGTTTAGATATACACATACATACCATTGTGCTTCAGTTACTAGTAGTATTCAGTACAGTATTCAGCGTCATAGACTCTACCATATAGGTGTGCAGTTGGCTATACCATCTAGGTTTGTACAAGCACACTCTGTAACAAAATTGCCTAGTCATGCATCAATCAGACTGTATCCCCATTGTTCAAGGATGCATGATCATATACCCAACAAAAATTGTATATGGTTAAGGTGTGTCATGCAATGATTTGATATATGTATATATTGTGAAGTGATTGCCACATTCAAGCTAACTAACACATCCATCCCATAGTTAAAATTTTTTTTGTGTGTGGTAAGAATACTTAAGATCTACTTAAGAGAAGAGAGAGAAGGAAAACAAGAGAGCTCCTATCTGCTGGTTCATTCCCCAGATGCCCCCCAAAGGCCCAGGCTAGGCTGGGTTGAAGTCAGGAGCCAGGAACTCAATGCACATCTCCCCTGTATGTATCCAGAACCCAGTTACTTTTATGCATCACCACTGCTTTCCAGTCTGCATTGGCAGGAAACTAGAGTCAAGAGCTGGAGCTGGGAATTGAATCAAGGTATTCCAATGTGGGAGGTAGGCATCTTAGCCACCAGGCTGAACACCAGCCCCAAGATCTACATTTCTTTCTTTCTTTCTTCTTAAAAATATTTGTTTTATTTTATTTGAAAGGCAGAGTTACGGGGTGGGGGGTGAGGGGAGACAGACAGACACAGACACACACACACACACACGCACACACACAGAGCGAGAATCTTTCCTTCCCAAATGTCTGCAACAACCAGGGCTGGGCCAAGCCAAATCCAGCAACCAGGAACTTCCTCTGGGTCTCCCACGTGGATGTAGGGGCCCAAGCATTTGGGCCATCTTCTGCTACTTTCCCAGGCATATTAATAGAGAGCTGGATCAGAAGTGGAGCAGCTGGGACTCCAACCAGCACCCAAATGGGATGCCAGCTGCCAGCACTGCAGAGGACAACCCAACCTGCTGTGCCCTGTGCCAGCTCCAATATCTACATTGCTAGCAAGAGTTCAAGTGACGTCCATGCTGCTGCTCTCAGGACAAGAGTCTGAGTAAGGAGGCTCCGGTCAGCTATTGCCTACCCTGGCTGCGTGTTTGCCTACCAATTCCCAGGCTCATCTCCAGATCAATTAAGCCAGAATCTCTGAGGTTGGAAATCTAGGCATCAGAATTTTTAAAGCTTCTGGGTAATTCCAAATGTAATAAAGCATCCACTTGTCATTCAGTGGGAGGGTGAGTTCTCAGTGGCAGAAGGGGATATCTTGCGGAGGGAATCTGCTTAGTTGACCTCTGATTGCTCTTCCAGTTCTAACAGTCTAAGAGAACTCTGGTTGCATTGGAGGACAGGAGACCTGAGCTCCAGATCCAGTTTTTGCCCTTAGGCAAATCATTAATTCACTCATTCACTCATTCATTCATTCATGCAAGTATATCTTGAATGTGTGGGGAGATAGCAAAGACCAAGGCAGTCTGATTCCTGCTCTCATGGAGCTAAGTGGATGGCAGTGAATTTAGACAATTAAGCTAGTAATTATCTCAGAGTATGATTAATGATATGATAGGGAAATCACAGGACAGCACTCTGGGTCCCTCGTTGATCAGATGGTTGGAGATAATGAGGCCTTTTGTTTCTACATCACAAGGTATGATGCGTGTCACATGGGACAATGGGTTCGGGGAGGCTATGGAAAATTCTATAAAGGTCTGAAGGGATGTCATACTCGTAAACTCAGATTGTGTGTCTAATGGGACAGAACTAATCCACTTGATAGGCAGGCGTGTCAACAAGGCCTCAGCTACCAGCATATGCTGCTGTGGACTGCTTTGCGGTTTTGTCAGGAGCCCTAGCTCTCCCTGGCCCCCAACACCCACAGAGGCACTTCATGGATTGTGGTTTACAATAGGTTGGTTTTCCATAGAACTTCCATTCATCGCAGTCCTTGGGAGGACACAGCTCCTCTGGAAGGGGGTGTGCAGAGTGACCCTGGAGGAGCAGCACAGAGCAGTGTGGGCTGCCCACTGACCAGATGCTCAGGACCTCTGGCCACCTGCCACATGGTATCTGGGCCAGCTGGAGCTGAAGAGCCTGAATGGCAGGTCTTCTGCCCTAATGGCCTGTACGGGGTGGCATGTAGATTGCCGTGTTCATGTGCAGGCATTTCTCTTCATCTTTCAGAGACTCTGACAACCCTCACAGCTAGGATACCACACTGGAGACCAGAGTGTTGTGGGAAATGGGGTGAGAAAATTCAGTCTTCTCCAGGGAAGCTTTTGCCTACTGTTCTTTGTTATTCCTAATTTAACAGGGCTATGGCACACATTTGCCCATCACTTTCAACCACATGCACACACACACTTGCATGCACACACACAATAACTAATGCCAAGTGGAGCATACTATTGCCCTGCCTAGAGTGTGTATATTCCCATCATCTTATCTAAATCATGTTCGTTCTTCAGTACTCACTTTCTTCTCCCTCTAATAAATGTCTCCTGAGCTTGTACTGACCCCAGTACAGTTGGGTATCGCTGTCCACCATCTGCACCACATGTGCTAATTAGAACTTTGTGGTAGACTGTGCATGCCTTGAGTGTAGGAGCCACGCTGGTGACAGTTAGATCTGCTCTCACTTAGTATGAATCTGGGCATACAGGAGACTCCATGAATTGGTTGCACAGTAAATATCTATGAATACCAATGGAATCCATCTGAGAGGCCAGTGCTCCAGGTGTCCAGTAGAGAGGACAGAGACCTTATGGGGGAAAGGAACATCTGTGGAAGTCAGGCAATAGTAGAGTGAGTCAGTCTCCAAGAATTAGAATTTTATTAAGAGAAATTAATTACTTTTAACAGGCACTTAATGAATAACTACTATATAATCAATATAAAACATAGGTATGTCCTAGCTCAAAGACACTCAAAGTTTAGCTAAAAAGAGAAACCTACATGCAACCAAGTACAATATACTGCAATACCCTGATGATATGGCCCAGGACTGTAGGAGCATTGGACAACAAACACACAATAGGTGATACTTAACTGGCCTTTGTTAGTTGTTGATCAGGACGAACAGGTCACAGGAGGTGGTGGCTGTTCTTGTGAAGGTAGAAAGTGAGAGGCAGGATGAGGACATAATGATAGCATAGTATTATAGGAAGAGCACAGTCTTTGGAATCAGTGAGTCTTGGACTTAAACTTGTTTTACTCCTAATTGGCTGTGTCAATTTGAGCAATCAGTCTTCTCATCTATAGGATGGAGATAACAATATCTCACATCCAGGATGTAAAGAGAGGTGAGATAATGCAGGCAATATGCTTAGCACAGTCCTTGGCACATGGCGAGAATTCATGCATTTGAGTTATTTCAGAAGATCAAGCCTGTCCAACTTCTGGGCCTGGAAGTGCAGGCACTCAGGCCTTCAGCACCATGGACAACACCAGTGAGGGGCTGTCTACTGTTAAGTTTGGTCTTTTGGTTTCTGAGTCACAAAAATACTACTAGATAATAAGTTGTATAACATTTCTGTGCCACTAGCCTTTTCTATATCAACTCAATTAGCTCTCCCAAACACACCTAGGAAGGAAGTGTTACTTTTGTCCTCATTTCAATGGACAAAAAACCCAGATGGTAGAGGATGAAGGCCAGATTTCATCTCAGACTGACTGGTTCTGTAGCTCATGTCCTCTTTCACTAGGGTATGCTGTGTTAGGCTGTCTGGCTGTTTGTGTGCTCTGTGGTGGGGCGGGTGGCAGTGGCAGGATTGTACTTTTCCTCATCTCACAGCTCATTCATCAGGTCACCTCTTTATTTTGGTTTGGTCCTGGAGGCAGGATCTCAGCCAAGGAGTATTCTGCTCCCATTACAATCCTGTCCAGCATGTCTGTGCCTAGTCCTCTTCCCTCCTACTCACAGAATCTGTCTCCTCACTTATCTTCCCTTTCTCCCCTTACCTGGTCGCCCACCTCTCCTGCATAATTGGGAGTGAGGGGAAAAAGTCAGAAAAGAGAAAGGAGAAATCAAGGTCAGAAGAGGCAGTCTAGGTGAACGAGGGAGGGAGAGATAGAGAGACAGATATAGAGGGAGACACAGAAAGAATTTTGATCCCAGGGAGAGGAGAAAACAGGGCACTAGGAGTGAATAAAAGAATGGGTTGCAGCGGGGGGGGGGGCAGAGAAAGAACTGAGTTGGAAGGAAGCAAGTATGAAGGATGGAAGGAAATAGAAAGATGGTGACAGGTGAGTGGAAAGGAGTGCATGGGAAGAGTCTATGAATGGCAGAGGAAGTGGAGACCAGAAAGAGACATGAGATGATGTGGAGAGAAGTGGGGAGAAGAAGAGAAACTGGGGAACTGAACAGGAAGAGGTCAAAGAAGTTCTGTATACTATGAAGTAGTGAGCTAACAGCACCTCTCTTTCAGGTGGAACTGCGATGTTGCCCCTCACGTGCTCTCTCCTTTCTCTAGGTTTTGTGGCCCAGCAAAGTCAAGGAGAAGAATGGGAAACAGTGGCAGGCTACTACAGCATCATGAAAACCACAAGTTCACAGGAGCTCCAAGCCCCCTTTTCTATGATCAAACAGCCTCTTTACCCAACTGCAGCCAGTCTTTTCCACGCTTCAGCCCTGCACCCCCGAAGAGAGCTGCTAGCTGCCAGGGCTCTCCAGGCCTCCCCCACTACTGTGAAATTAAGCACTTTCTTTTCACAGGAGTGTCAGGAAGACAGATTTTTGCAGACTGTATTTGGTACTCTGATAACTTGGTATAGGTGAAGGCCTGCCCTGTGCAAGGAGGAAGTGAGAACCACTATGCCTCTTGATATAAATTTGTCCTTGTGGGTCATGAGGCGAGGAGTGTTCATGGTATTGCTCAAGTCTTCACTTCTCTTAACCAGTGGCCACTAACTCTGCTGCGATCAAGGATCAGGGAGTATCTATACGTGCTTGACATTATGCCAAGTGCTTTCACACACAATGTGTTGCTTAAGCCTCACAGAGACCCTGAGAGGGAGGCATTATTAATCCTCAACTTTGCAGATAAGGAGCTGGGGCTGGCAGAGGTTAAATAACTTATGCAAGGCCATGCAGCTAATAAGTGGTAGAGCAAGGAACCCATTTATTCAGTCTCCAAGGCCTGCATTCCTCCTATAATGAAGTAAAATCATGTCACAATGTTGGCTTCAGAAGTGAGGACACCTATTGCCATGAAATTGGGCAGCTTGAGTGTGAAGTGGCTGAGAACAAAAAGGCCTTGCCTGTGAGGAGGCAGAAGTATCCCTGGGGCTAGCTTCTTGT
Organism: Lepus europaeus; assembly: GCF_033115175.1. NCBI lineage: Eukaryota > Metazoa > Chordata > Mammalia > Lagomorpha > Leporidae > Lepus > Lepus europaeus. Next base: position 66,683,194 of record NC_084827.1, read on the forward strand.
CTATGCCTTTGGGGCTCTGGACAATGTCCCCTGGTTATACTATGCCTTAGTCCCCTCCTTACCCCTGAGTTAAACAATTCAAAAGGTTTGCAGAAAGAGATGCCTAAACTGTGCTGAGCTTATTGAGGGCATACTTTTCCAAGGATGAGCTTTTGGCTCTGTCCTCACTCTCAGACTCTTTCATAATTCATTCACTGGGGACTCTCCCCAAACTCCGAGAATATTTCCAACTTGAAAATGTTGAATGCATTATACATTCATAACTTGTAACTAGTAATGGCTCCAAGAAACAAGCCAAACATTCTTCCTTAGACTACCCACCTTGAACTTATGCAATAGTTAGGAGTGGTCTCTCCTCTAGTGCTCCAAATTGCTCTTGTGTGAGTTCCAATATATGCAAAAACTCTGGGCCCAGGAGGCCTGAGAGAGCACAAGAAACCAGCCAGGATTCCCTCCATCAATCCATGGATTCTGTCATGGGCGTCAGGCCAAAGGAAGAAGGATCAATTATTCATGGTCCTGCCCCGGGGAGGATCCTCTTTTTATTTCCAACCATGCAAAGGAGAATCTTTTCTCACTTATACAAAGGTCCCCAAGAATGTTTTAACTGAAGCCCTGTTCTTCTTCTCTTCCTCTTCCTCTTCAAAATTCATTTCCCAGACTTCTGCTTCCAGAAATAGTTCTAGGCATGAGGAAGTAACTGGTTTTGGACTTATCTTCCCATTAAAGCAACTATAAAGTGTAACTAAAACATGTAATGCAACTGTTTTCAGGCACTGCCCAACAGAGAGTGCAGGGCGGATTCTTGGGAGAAGGAGACATGAAGTGTGTTCTGTGGCTTGTCCTGACTTCTGGCTGAGATCACTTTTATGGTCTGAGACAGGGAGGTAGAACTCATGAAAGAGTGACTATGTTGGGCTCACTGAGTTAAAGAGGCAGACATTGGAGTTCAGGGTCATTCAGTTGTCCGAAACTTGCTGGGCAGGATACTAGAAAACAAGGTGCTTCATGGCAGCCCAGGAAGTCTATGGGGACTTCCCTCAGGTTCTTGTCCGAGGTCTGTGCAGGACGGTTGCAGGATGGGATCCCACGCCACTAGCTTATTACAAAGCAGATGATGAAGGGCCAAAATGTTAGTGGGGGCTCAAGGGGTTGTCAAACATCTCATGGAAATTTTTTAGAGTTAGACAGTGGGAGAGAGAGAGACAGAGAGAAAGGTCTTCCTTCTGTTGGTTCATCCTCCAAATGGCCGCTACAGCCGGTGCTGCGCCAATCTGAAGCCAGGAGCCAGGTGCTTCCTCCTGGGCTCCCATGTGGTACACTGCAGGGACTCAAGCACTTGGACCATCCTCCACTGCCTTCCTGGGCCACAGCAGAGAGCTGGACTGAAAGAGGAGCAACCGGGACTAGAACCTGGTACCCATATGGGATGACAGTGCCACAGGCGGAGGATTAACCAAGTGAGCCATGGAGGCGGCCCCTGGAAATTTTTTATTATGAAAAAAAAAAAAAAAAACTGTGTATTTCAAATTTATTTTGCATCAAAAGTAAATTTATCTTTTACTTCCCTTAACTATGAGATTTTTAGAAATACTCTCGTATCTGAGGCTATACAGTGCTGGGAGATATTGGGATTCCATTTCACAGAGGGGAGATGCCTCACTGAGAACACTGACTCATGTTTCGGGTAAGAAATATGCCTCAGGCCATTCCCTAGGACTAAGGTGGAAATTGCAACAGACCCACCCTAAATAGCATAATAATACACTTGACAATATCAAGAGGATCCGGCTATAATTTATGCATCTTGTCAGAATCCTTAAGGAAGATAACAGAACCCAAAATGCCTGACAATAGAAGATTTGAAATGTCTAGCATACAATCAAAAATTGCTAAAACACAAAGAAGTAAAAAATTATGACTCTTAAAAGAAAGAGCAGTCAGCAGAAGCACATGTTCAGATGACTCAGATTTTGGAATTAGCAGACAACATTTAAAAATAGGTAAAATGAATCTAGTCATGTATTTAAGGAGAAATGTGGATATAATAAGCCGATGGGGAACATCAAAAGGGGAAAAAATTAAAGACCCAAGTGGAAAGTCAATAACTATAAAGTTTAATATCTGGAATAAAATATTGACTGAGGATTAGATACTGCAGAGAAGAACATGGCCATTGAATTTGAAGACAAATGAATAGAAATTAGCCTGACAAAAGAACAGAGAAAACAGATGAGGACAGAACTTCAGTGGACTGTAGGAAACTACCAAGTAAACTAACACGCATGAAACTGGAGGGCTGGAAGAGAAAGAATGAAGAGAAGATATTTGAACAAATACAAACTGAAAAATTTTCAATTTAGTGACAAACATATCTACAGACTCAAGACACTAAAAAAGACACAAAATTAAAACCACAGATAAGTGCACCATAAAAACTGCTGGAAATAACGAAAAAGAGAAAAAGAAAAAAGGGGGTGGGGAAAAACATACAGGAGTAAAACTTAGGACTGACTTCTGAACAGAGAAACAGCAGAAACCAGAAGACAATGGAGAATCTTTAAAAAACTGAAAAAAAAAATGGAATTTTTATTTAACTTTAAAAAATTGTGACCAAATAGTGCATACCACAAACATCACCATTTTAAGGCCCGTGGCATGCAGTACATACATAGTAGTGTGCTACTATCATCATCAACCTTCTGCAGGCAATCTTCACTATTCCATACTGAAACTGTCTCCATTGAACAGTACCTTCCCATGACCTCATTTCATGTTTGCAAATATTTTCTTCCTTTCTGTGGGCTTTGTGTTCTATTGGTGATATCCTTTGGTGCACAAAAGCTTGTCATGGTGATGTAGCTCTGCTTGTTTATTCTTTTCTTACCTGTGCTTTTAGTGTCATGTACAAATAACCATTGCTAAATCCAATGTCATGAAGACGTTCCCCATATTTTCTTTTAAGTTTCAATCTTGTATTTAGGTCTTAGGTCTTAATTCTTTTGCGTGTGAATATCCAGTTGCCTCAGCACCATTGGTTGAAAAGAAGGTCCTTTTCCCCAGGGAACCCTGGTAAAAATTGTTGGATCACAGTTATGAGAGTTCTTCTGCACTCTTTGTTCTATTCTACTCTTCATGCCAGTGCCACACTGTTTTGATTATTATAGTTTTATAGCAAAATTTGTATCAAGAATTATAAGGCCTCTAATTCATACTTTATTTTCAAGATTGTTTTGGATACTTGGGGTCATTTGAGATTCCATATGAATTTTAGGATGCATTTTATATCTTTGCAAAGAATTTCATTAGGGTTATGGCAGGGCTTGCACAAAAATGATGGCTTTTGGAAATATTGTCATTTTTTTTCCTTTTTTAAAAATTTTATTGTTTAACAAATTTTTTGTATTTCACATACACAGATTTAGGAACATAGTGACACTTCCCCCCACCCTCCCTCCCATCCACTCTTAATTTTTTTTTTTTTTTGGGGACAGGCAGAGTTAGACAGTGAGAAAGACAAAGAGAAAGGTCTTCCTTCCATTGGCTCACCCCCTAAATGGCTGCTATGGCTGGCGCGCTGCGCTGATCTGAAGCCAGGAGCCAGGTGCTTCCTCTTGGTCTCCCATACGGGTGCAGGGCCCAAGCACTTGGGCCATCCTCCACTGCCTTCCTGGGCCACAGCAGAGAGCTGGACTGGAAGAGGAGCAACTGGGACAGAACCAGCGCCCCAACCAGGACTAGAACCTGGAGTGCTGGCACCACAGGCAGAAGATTAGCCTAGTGAGCCGCGGCACTGGCCCCACTCTTTATTTATTTATTTTTTTGACAGTCAGAGTGGACAGTGAGAGAGAGAGAGAGACAGAGAGAAAGGTCCTCCTTTTGCCGTTGGTTCACCCTCCAATGGCCGCTGCAGTAGGTGCGTTGCGGCCGGCGCACCACGCCGATCCGATGGCAGGAGCCAGGTGCTTCTCCTGGTCTCCCACGGGGTGCAGGGCCCAAGCACTTGGGCCATCCTCCACTGCACTCCCTGGCCACAGCAGAGAGCTGGCCTGGAAGAGGGGCAACCGGGACAGGATCGGTGCCCTGACCGGGACTAGAACCCGGTGTGCCGGCGCCGCAAGGCAGAGGATTAGCCCAGTGAGCTGCGGCGCCGGCCCCACTCTTAATTTTTAACAAAATTATTTGACCATGTTGGTCTCACTGAGTTGAAGAAGCAGACATTGGAGTTTGGGGTCATTCAGTTGTCTGAAACTTGCTGGGCAGCATACCAGAAAAGAAGGCATTGTATGGCATATATGGGCACAAGTCTCCATGGGGACTTCCCCCAGGTTCTTGTCTGAGGTTTGTGCAGTATGGATGCAGATTTACTTAATGATTGTATAGTTAACCCTCCACTTAGTAAAGTAGTTCAACAAATAGTAAGAAGAGAAAGAAAACACTGTTCCTTAATGGAAGAGACAATGGCTATAAGCAATCATTGAATCTCAAAATGTCTATTTCACTTCAATACATTACACTTTAGGTACTCTGTTACTTACCTCGAATCAGGGAAAACAGGATATCTATCTTTTTGGGACTAGCTTATTTCACTAAGTATAATGGTTTCCAGTTGCATGTATTTTGTTGCAAAAGAGAGATTTTATTTCTTTTTATAGCTGAGTAGTACTCCATAGTGTACATACATCATAATTTCTTTATCCCATCAGCAGTTGATGGACATCTGGGTTGAGTCCAAATCTTAGCAATTGTGAAATTTGCTTCAGTGAACATGGGAGTATGGATAACTCTTTCATATACTGATTTTTTGGTTTGGGTAAATTCCCAGGAGTAGGATGGCTTGATCTTATGGTAGGCCTATATTCAGATTTCTGAGGTATCAGCGTCCTGTCTTGCATAGTGGCTGCATAGTTTACATTGCCACCAATAGTGGACCAGGGCACCTTTTCCCCCACATCCTCGCTAGCATTTGTTGTTTATTGATTTCTGTATGAGACTCATTCTAACTGGAGTGAGGTAAAACCTCATTGTGGTTTTGATTTGCATTTCCCTGATGGCTGGTGATCCTGAGCATTTCCTCAAGTTGTGTTGGCCATTCAAATTTCCTCCCTTGAAAAAAATGCCTATTCAAGTCTTTTGCCCATTTCTTAACTGGATTGTTTGCTTTGTTGTTAAATTTCTTGAGCACTTTATAGATTTTGGATGTTAACTCTTTATCAGTTGTATAGCTTGCAGATATTTTCTCTGATTCTGTCAGTAGCCTCTTTGCTGAGTGTTTCATTTGTAGTGCAGAAGCTTCTCAGCTTGATGCAATTCCATTTGTCAATTTTGGCTTTGATTGCTTGTGCCTCTAGGGTCTTTTCTAAGAATGCTTTGCATATGCTAAGTCTTGCAGAGTTTCCCCAATGTTTTCTAATAATTTGGTGGCATTAGGTTGTATATTTAGGTCTTTGGTCCATTTTGAGTGGATTTTTGTGTAAGCATAAGGTAGGGGTCTGGTTTCATACTTCTGCATTTGGAGATCCAGTTTTCCCAGCACCATTTGTTGAAGAGACTGTCCTTGCTCCAGGGATTGATTTTAAGTCCTTTGTCAAAGATAAGTTGGTTGCAAATGCCTGGGTTGATTTCTGGAGTTTCTATTCTGTTCCATTGACCTATAAGTCTGTTTTTGTGTCAGCACCAGGGTGTTTTGATTATAACTGCCCTGTATTTTGTCTTGAAATGAGGTATTTTGATGCCTCCAGCTTTGTTTTTGTTGTATAAGATTGCTTTATCTGTTCAGGGTCTCTTGTGTTTGCATATGAATTTTAACATTTTTTCTGGATCTGTGAAGAATGTCATTGGTATTTTGACTGGGATCTCATTGAATCTGTAAATTGCTTTTGATAATATAGGCATTTTTGATGATGTTGGTTCTTCTAATCCATGAATGTGGAAGATTTTTCCTTTTTTTAATGTCTTCTTCTATTTCTTTCTTTAGTATTTCATAATTTTCATTGTAGAGAGCCTTGACATACAATGGTTAAATTTATTCCAAGGTATTTAATTCTTTTTTAGCTATTGTGAATGAGACTGATCTTAAAAGTTCTTTCTGAGCCATGACATTATCTCTGTATAAAAAGGCTGTTGATTTTTCCTTGTTGATTTTATATCCTGCCACTTTACCAAACTCTTTTATGAGTTCCAATAGTCTCTGAGTGGAGTCTTTTGTATAAAAACCTATGGGATACAGAAAAAGCAGTGTTAAGAGAGACATTTATAGCAATCAGTGCCTATGTGAAGAAATTGGAAAGGTACCAAGTAAATGAGCAGTCAGTGCATCTCGAGGATCTATAAAAACAACAGCAAACCAAACCACAAATTAGTAGGAGGAAAGAAATAATTAAAATTAGAGAAGAAATAAGTAAAAATTGAAATAAAACAAGCAAAAGATCAGTGAACTGAAGAACTTGATTTTTTTTTTTTTGAAAAATTAAGCAAAATTAATACAACATTGGCCCAACTAACAAAAAAAAAAAAAAGAGGAGAAGAGACTCAAATCAATAGAATCAGAGATGAAAAAGGAAATGTAACAACAGATACCACAAAAATACAAAGAATCATCAGGAATTACTACAAAGAGCTGTATGGCAACATATCGGGAAACCTAGAAGAAATAGAGAGATTCCTGGACACAATCTACTAAAATTGAGGCATGAAAACATAGAAAACCTAAACAGACCCATAACCAAGACAGAAAATGAATCAGTAATAAAGACCATTCTGACAAAGAAAAGCCCAGGACCAGATGGCTTCACTGCTGAATTCTACCAAACATTTAAGGAAGAACTAACTCCAATTCTTCTCAAGCTATTCAAAACGATTGAAAGGGAGGGAATCCTCCCAAACTCCTTCTATGAAGCCTGCATCACCTTAATTCTTAAGCCAGAAAAAGATATGACAGAGAAAGAGAACTACAGATCAATATCCCTGATGAACATAGTTGTAAAAATCCTCAACAAAATATTAACCAATTGAATCCAACAATACATCAGAAAGATCATTCCCCCAGACTAAGTGAGATTTATCCCTGTTATGCAGGGATGGTTAAACATTTGCAAATCAATCAATGTGATACATCACATTAATAAACTGAAGAACAAAAAAAAATGGTTATTTCAACAGATACAGAGAAAGCATTTGATAAAATGCAACATCCTTTCATGATGAAAACCTTAAGCAAATTGGGTATAGAAGGAACATTATTCAGCACAATTAAGGCAGTGTATGACAAACCCATGGCCAACATCATATTGAATGAGGAAAAGCCGCAAGCATTTCCTCCAAGACCCAGAACTAGACAAGGACGACCACTCTTGCCATTGCTATTTAATATGGTCCTGGAAGTTTTAGCCAGAACCATTAGGCAAGAAAAAGAAATCAAAGGGGAGGGTTGTGGGTGGGAGGGAAGTTTTGGGAGGGGGAAGCCATTGTAACCCATAAGCTGTACTTTGGAAATTTATATTCATTAAATAAAAGTTTAATAAAAAAAATAAAAAGTCCCCAACATGCCCTAAAAAAAAAAATTGGAAAGGAGGAAATCAAACTATCCCTATTTGCAGATGACATGATTCTGTATACAGGGGATGTATTATTGTCACCTGAACAATTTTGTCTTCCAATCCATGAGATATAGAAATTTTTTCCATGTATGAAGATCTTCAGAAAGTTCATGGAAAAATACATACATCTTTTCATCCTATTTTCAGTGAACTTTTTGAAGTACTTTTTGACTTCTTTCATTCCTTTAAAAATCATTTATTTATTCATTTTCATTTTCATTTTATTTGAAAAGTAGAGAAATCAAAAGAGAGAGCAAGCTCATGCTGGGACAAAACAAAGCCAGTAGCTAAAACTCCTTCTAGGTCTCCTGTTTGGGTGGCAAGGACCAAGCACCCAAGCCTTCATTTACAGCCTTCCAGGATGGGCATAAGTAAGAAGCTGGACTGGAGATAGAGGAACTGGACCTTGATCCATAGACTCCAGTATGGGATGTGGGCACTGTAAGTGACAACTTAACTGCTGAGCCAAATGCTGGTGTCTACTCTTAAATTTCTTTGGTAATGCTTTCTAGCTTCCAGTACATAAGACTTCCACTTCATTGATAATTTGGAATCTTTTATTCTTTTGTGCCATTGTAAATGGAATTATTTTCCTGATTTCCTTTATGGATTACTCATTGTTAGTATACAAGAATGCAACTGATTTTTATATTCTGCTACTTTGCAGAATTTGTTTATTAGCTGTAACAACCTTTATTTTGTGGCGTCTTTAAGATTTTCTAAGTATATGATCATGTCATCTGCGCATAAGAATTGTATTTCTTTCTTTCCAATTTGGATACCTTTTATTTCCTTTTCTTGTCTAGAAACAGGCTAGAAATTCCTAAAAGTATGTCATGTAGAAGTGGTGAGGGTGGGCATCTTTGTCTTGTTCCTGGTCTCAAGAAAAAGGCTTTTAGTCTTGCACAATTGAGTATGATGTCAGCTGTGGGTTTTTCATATCTGGCTTTTATTTTGTTGAGTTAGTTTCATTCTATTATCATCTTGTTAAGTGTTTTTATTATGCAATGACATTGAATTTCTCAAATACTTTTTCTCATCAACTGAGACAATCATATTTTCTTTTTCTTCATTTTGTTAATGTAGTATGTTGCATTGATTGATTTTCATATATCAAACCATCCTTTGCATTAAAGGAAAAAAAATTCCACTTGGTCATGGTGCATAGTCCTTTTAAAATGCAGTGAGGCCGGCGCCGTGGCTTAACAGGCTAATCCTCCGCCTTGTGGCGCCAGCACACCGGGTTCTTCGGGGCGCCGGATCCTGTCCCGGTTGCCCCTCTTCCAGGCCAGCTCTCTGCTGTGGCCAGGGAGTGCAGTGGAGGATGGCCCAAGTGCTTGGGCCCTGCACCCCATGGGAGACCAGGAGAAGCACCTGGCTCCCGGCTTCGGATCAGCTCAATGCGCCGGCCGCAGTGGCCATTGGAGAGTGAACCAACGGCAAAAAGGAAGACCTTTCTCTCTGTCTCTCTCTCTCTCTCACTATCCACTCTGCCTGTCAAAAAAAAAAAAAATGCAGTTGAGTTTGGCTCCCTGCCTTTAAGTATTTATTATAGATATCAGTGTATACTTTTCCTATAGCATCTTTTTTTTTTTTTTGACAGGCAGAGTTAGACAGTGAGAGAGAGACAGAGGGAGAGGTCTTCCTTCCATTGGTTCACCCCCCAAATGACCACCACGGCTGGCACGCTGCGCCGATCCGAAGCCAGAAGCCGGGTGCTTCCTCCTGGTCTCCCATGCGGGTGCAAGGCCCAAGCACTTGGGCCATCCTCCACTGCCTTCCCGGGCCACAGCAGAGAGCTGGACTGGAAGAGGAGCAACCGGGACAGAACCGGCGCCCCAACCGGGACTAGAACCTGGGGTGCCGGCGCTGCAGGAGGAGGATTAGCCTAGAGAGCCATGGCGCCGGCCCTCCTATAGCATCTTTTTATAAGAGTTTTACATTTTTAAAAAATGCTTCAAAGATAAAAGTGAGATAAATGGAAGTCAAGATAATTTATCACCAAAAATCTCTCTCTACATGAAATGTTAAAGTAAATTCTTGGAGCTGAAGGAAAATAACACCAGGTGAAAGCTATGGCACATGGGAATCATCAGTGTTACTTATTATATCAAAGGGGTGAAAAGAAAAACAATTTGGTTATCTCAATAGACAAGAAGGTTTGTCAAAATTCAATATCCATTTATGTTACAACCTCTCAATGAGAAAGAGTTTCTCCAAAAGCCTACAGCTCACACCATCCTTAATGTGACAAATTGAATGTATCTCCCCAGCCCTCCTCCACCAGCTGGGAAAAAGAATGTGATGCCCAGTATTATATACATTAAATTTTTATTGGAGGGCACAGCTAGTGCAATAAAATCAGATATTGAGTTAAAAATCATAGTAGGGGGCCGGCGCTGTCGCGTAGCTGGTGAAGCTTCCACCTGCAGTGCCAGCATCTCATGTGGGTGCCAATTCAAGTCCTGGCTGCTCCACTTCCGATCCAGCTGTCTGCTGTGGCCTGGGAAAGCAGTAGAAGTTGGCCCAAGTCCTTGGGCCCCTGCACCCATGTGGGAGACCTGGAAGAAGCTCTTGGCTCCTGGCTTTGGATCGGCGCAGCTCTGGCTGCTGTAGCCAATTGGGGTGTGAACCAGCAGATGGAAGATCTCTCTCTCTCTCTCTCTCTCTCTCTCTCTGTTACTTGGCCTTTCAAATAAATAAATTAAAGCATAATGACTGAAAAGGAAGACGTAAACTTATCTTTATTAGCAGATAACATGATGATCTACATAGAAAATCCTAAGGAATTAAAAAGAAAACAGCCTGGCTAGAACTAATAAGTAATGTTAATATGTTTTGCAGGATATTAGGCCAATATATAAAAATCTTTTCTCCTCTGTTTAGCAGTAAGCATCAAAAACATAAAAACTGGGGACAAGCATAACAAAGTATATGCAAGTGTGTTCACTAAATACTGTAGAAAATTGTGAGAAATTAACAAAGATCTAGAGTAAATGAAAAGATATTTTGTGCCTGTGGCTCAGGTGAATCAATATTGTTAAGTTGCTAGCTCTCCACGAGTTGACATAGAGATTCAATGCTATCCAACCAAATCTCGAGAGAGTTTTCTTGGAGAAACTGACAAATTGATTCCAAAATCTAGAAGGGGATGCAAAGGATCTAGTACAGCAAAACAATGTTGGGGAAAACAACTTTGACAAAGTTGGAGGGCTTCTCCTATTTGATCTTAAGACTCAAGAGTACACAATGCAGGCCAGCGCTGGGGCGTAGTGAGTGGTGCTGCTGCCTACAGTGCTGGTATCCTATATGGGCATTGTTCAAGACCTGGCTGCTCCACTTTGATCCAGCTCTCTTCTATGGCCTGGGAAAGCAGAGGAAGATGGCCCAAGTCCTTGGGCCCCTGCACCCACATGGGAGACCTCTCTCTCTCTCTCTCTCTCTGCCTCTCTGTATGTAACTCTGACTTTCAAATAAGTAATAAATAAATCTTAAAAAAATAAAAAGAGTACATGATGAAGACAATATAGGATAGTCATCCGCTGGCGTCCCCTGAGGATTGGGTTCCAGGATCCACTGGAGATACCACAATCCATGGGTGCTCAAGGCCCTTGTATAAAAGGGTGTGGTATTGCATAAAACCTATGCACATCATGGCTAGATTGTTTAGGATGCCTAATACAGAGAAAATTCTTTGTACGCAGCTGTCATACTGTGTTGTTTAGGGAATAATGACAAGGAAAAAAAACTCTGAGGATATTCAGGGCAGATGCAGGTGTTTAAAATACATTTTTGATGTGTGGCTGGCTGAATCTGTAGATGTTGAACTCGTGGATACAGACAGCTGACTGCATTGACATTAGGATATACTCGAAAAAGAAAAAAAATCGATGGAACAGAATGTAGAATCAGAGCCCCATATAGATGGTCAATTGATTTTCAATAACAGCATCAAGGAAAGTCAATGGCTGAGAAGGAAGGTGTGTGAGACAACCCCTCCCCACCCCTTGCCAATCCTTGGCTACTCCCTGTTTCACACGACTCGAAAAAGATAAGTTGGGGTTGGTACTGTGGTGTAACAGGTAAAGCCACTGCCTGCAGTGCTGGCATCACATATGGGAGCTGGTTTGTATCCTGGCTGCTTCTCTTCCTATCCAGCTCTCTGTGCTATGGCCTGGGAAAGCAGTAGAAGATGGCCCAAGTGCTTGGGCCCCTGCACCTGCGTGGGAGACCTGGAGGAGGCTCCTGGCTTCTGGCTTTGGATCAGTGCAGCTCTGGCCATGTGAATAATTGGGGAGTGAACCATCAGATGGTTCTCTCTCTGCCTCTCCTCTCTCTGTGTAACTCTGACTTTCAAATAAGTAAATAAATCTTAAAAAAATAAGTTAAGGTGGGTCACAGCCAAACATCAAAGCTAACATTAAAATGGTTTTATGAAAAAAAAATGTTCTTTAATTCTTTGACACCTGGAGGTAGGTAAAGATTTCTTAGAGAGGTCACAAGGAGCACTACCCATAGAAGAAGAAAGTTGGTAAATTAGACTTAATCAGAATAATTTTTGCTGATGAAGACACTGTTAAGAAAATGTAGAATACATTACAGACTGGGAAAGATCATCCAAATACAGACAGGTGAAGGTACTTGAAAAAGTACACGGAAAAATGAAATGAAAAGATGTTTATATTAGTGCAAAAAATTGGAAATCCATGCTTAGTTTTTCCACGATATGCATTTTCCTTCATATATCTGACATCCAACGTATAGGAACTAATTCCTACACATCAGGAATAGAAACACAAACAATCCAATAAGAAAGGCAAAATACTTGGGTACACATTTTGCCTAAGTGTAGCACTTACAAGACTGTGAAGATCTTGGACAAAGTCCCATCATGCCATCCATCCACTCACCAGCCCACGCATGCACCTGCCCACCCGTTCATATCTAATCACTGTTCCTCCAGTACCACTGGGGAAGCTCAACTCCCACCCTCCCTCAAGTAGCTCACAGTGTGGAGCAGGAGTGGCTGGACCAGCAGGAAGGATCTGTGTGATATCTACTGGCTAGCAGGAGGCCCAGGGGCTGGGAGGGTTCATGGCAGGACCCCAGCCTCATTAGTTCTCTGGAGGCTTTCACAGGAAGCTGGAAGAGCCTTCCCTTCCACCATCTTTTTCCTTGGTTGGAGGCAGGGGCTGTGGAGGAGGTAGACCAGGAAGGACAGACCTCAACCGCTACCTTCCTCTCCTCCTTTCCTTATTCCCTCTCCCTGGACCAGTCGAGCTGTATCCACAAGAGGACACAGCCCTTCACTCCCACTGAGCTCTGAGGGCAAGAACTGAGGGTCGATGAGAGCGGATGGGAGGAAGGGGAAAGTCGAGGAAGGCAGATGTAGTCTGGAGGTTTCTTGGAGGAGTAGGGCCTGAAAAGAAGAATGGGGTGAGGGAGAGGATTTAGATGGGAGGAGGATGATGCAGGGCATTGTGTTAACAGAATCAAATTATTGCTGCTATCAGGGTGTACTTTTGATTTTTCCCTATTGATTACATGTGTTGTGTGTTGGGGGGTGCATCTTTCCATTTCAGGAAGGATAGAAGAATCACCAGCAATGCCTTAGTCTTTCTTCCACTGCCATAGTAAAACGCTCAGGGCTGGTCACAGTTTTGGAGACTGAAATTCTGAGGTCACTCAGCTCCATCATTTTGGCCCCTGGCGAGGGCCTTTTGACACCATCACAATGTTGCAGACGGTAGGATGGAGGGAGCAGGTACCAGAGGGAGAGAGCAGTCCCACAGAGACAGGAAGCCAGACAGGTTCAGGGGCCGCACCTGCTCTTTTTTTTTTTTTTTTTTTAATAACAATGTGCACTCTCAGGTATTAACTGTGATCCCTAAAAAACTGAGTTAATACCATCTAAGTTCATGGTCCCCAGTGACCTAACCACCTTCCCCAGCTCTTATAGATTTCGCCACATCAACATCTCCACACTGGGGAGCAAGCTTCCAACACCTGGATTTGTGACAGACACTCTCAAACCATATCCATGCCCATCCATGCACCAAGGTGTTTTGTTCTCTGGAGGAACCTAAGGTAGTACCCAGCATTGCACACTTCCCCGATGCATGCATTGACACAGTAATACCCAGTATTGCCCCCGCCCCACCCTACCCCATGCGTGCATCCACACATGCATGTGTGCATGTGGAATCCAGCCGGATTGAGCTCCAGGATGGAGCTCAGGAGCCAAGCTTCAGGCAGCTCCTCAGCACCGATCTTGCTCACTGATATAAACTGATGAGTACAATGGCCTGTCGGCAGCATTCATTTATTTGAATTTGCGAAGGAAAGAGTGCAGGGCGGTGGAGAATGACTCCCACACCTCTGGTGGTAGTCCATGGAGGGCTGTGTGTGTGTGAACATACAACTCCTCATTGATCAGATAACCGGCGTTTTTATACAATGTCTGCAGGGCCCCAGCACTGCGCTCACAAAAGACCTGGCAGATCTGACTACTGCCCATAACCTTGCTGGGAAGGCCATAGCCACACTGGTGAACCAACTGAACAGCTGGCACCACTCAGAATAGCTTGTGGATGTGATGCAATGCTAAAAGCATTCCTCAGGCTGGGTGCTGGGAGGCCTGGGCCTCTACAGAGGAGACACAAGACCAAAGTGGGGCGTGCATTTGGGAGAGCAGGACAGGTGGGATGCTCGCCCCCTTCCCTGCTTCAACCAGATCAGCTCTGTTGCTATCTACTTGACATATCCGGGCTCTGGGTGAAATTTCATTGCAATGTATTCTGTTCAAGAAAACAGGGACTGGAGCAGGCAGTGGAAGTGTTGGTATAGACCTATACTGCTGACCCTGGGACTCTAGCAGGTGCTGCCAGAAGTTGGGTCCAAGAAGAGAGGGCCTTGAGCTATGTGAGTTCCATTGCCCACTGGGAGTGCTGCATTGGGGCAGGCATCTGGCCTAACAGTGAAGGTGGTGGTTAAGGTGCCCACCTGTTCTATCTGAGTGCCTGGGCTTAATACCTGGCTCGGGCTCCTGATTGCAGCTTACAGCTGATGCGGACCCTGAGAGGCGGCCATAATGGCTCAAAGTGGTTGGATCCCTGCCCGGATGTGGGAGACCTGGATTGAGTTCCCAGAAGCCAGCACCAGCCTTGATCCAGCAGTCACTGCGGGCATCTGGGGAGTGAGCCAGAAGATAGAAGCTCTTTGCCTGATTTTTTCATCTTTTTATCTAGTAATAATAAGAAGAAGAACTCAACATTATCAACCTCATTATCAAAGTCTCAGTTTCCTGGGGGTAAGGATTCTCATTGTGATGGCCTGGGAGGGGGCAGAATTGAGGTTTGGGGAAGAGCAGAGTGCCAAGCAGAGCTCCCCTTTCTCTCTAGAAGGAGACCAAGGTAACAGGGCCTGGACCAGTGGCCAGTCTTGAGCAAGACAAAAATCTTTTTGTTCTGGGGTGTAATGGGCCCTCAGTCAGTGATCCCTTTGCCCAGACAAAGCCCTGGTCCCTGCTCCCCACCAGGGACGACCACTGGCATCCCCTGCCGCCTCATTCCCTGTCACTTGTCAACTTTCTCTGCAATCAGTCTGCTACTTCACACTTAACAGGCAGAGCACTCCGGAGGCTGCATTCGATTTGTCTTTGTTAGTGCTAACAGGAGACGGGTATGCCGGTCTCCTTGTCCTGGACTCCCTGTGGGTGCTGCACCTGCGGCCCACCGTGCAATCACTCAGGCCCTCCACAATCACCGGCTGAGGCACTGGCACAGTTTCACCTGCAGGTGCAAGGCAGCTCAGCGGAGTCCAGGGGAAATGGCGCTCTCAGGAGAGGGCTTTGCACTGGGACCACCCACCCTGCTGTCTGTCCCCTTGTGTGTGGCCTCATGGGCATGTGTAGGATGCAGTGGGTTCACCTGGTAAAGAGTAGCTATGCTAAGTGCTAGGAAACAGATGATGGGGAATGGACCGTGACCGCTGCCTCAAGGAGCTCATCTCCTGGTGGACAGGGAGCCGGCAGGTTCACGAAGAATTTGCAGCAACATTGCAAGTGTTCCCAAGCAGATCTGCATCCAGGGAACTCTCTCAGCCCACACGGCCCCTGGCATTTCACTATTAGGGAAGTATTTCTTCACAGAAGTGCTAATGTCTCAGCATTTCTAGCCTGCAGCCCCAGGGGGGTGGGGGAGAGCTGACACAAGTCCCAGAGGCTACAGCCTGTGGTGCTCTTAGGAAATCTCTTTAGCAGTAGAGTTCTGGGCATTGGGGAGGATCTGCATAGGAAGGGTTGGTGGGTGGCGTCAGGAAAGGCTTCAGAGGGCCGGATCCAGCACGAAGGGTTTAGCAATGATTTGACTGTGTCCCTGGGGCCAGCCTCCCCTGTAAGCTCCATGGAGCCTGGGTCGGGACTGGTCCATCTGGCATGCCCATTGCCATGATGGTACACATTATCCACTCAACAAAATCGCTGGGATGAATGAACGCCCGTGGAACTTTTGTGCAGGGGGCAAGTCATGCCACACTTTGTGTGTACCCCGTTCCAGGCCTGTCAACCCCCAGCACACTGGGGCTGCCTTCACAGATACAATGGCTTCAGATTTCTTTTTTGGCACCCAAATAACCTTATTTTTAATTTCATTGCCATGAACTTTTGGAAGTACCCTCATATATCACATGGGTCCATATAAGCCTGGGCTTGTATCCGAATTTAGCTACTTAACAGCTGTGTGATTTGGGGCTCAATCTTCTCAGTGGTAAAATGGGAACAATTGTGTGTATTTGTGGCTCCTTGGGAACTGCAAATCACTGCATAGCAGTAGTGGTTGCTGGCATATTTTAATCATGGCTACAATGCAAGACCAATAGGCCTCCCTTGCTTTCCTATGGGGGATGAAAAATTCCAGCAAGAATCAGATACCTCTGGAGCTGTGACCCAGCTCTTTTCAGAGCTGCTTCCTTGGGGTACTGGAAAATCCTATGTTCTTTATTTATATTTATTTACTTATTTTAACTTGTTTGACTGGAGGGAGGGAGGGAGGGAGAGAGAGTGAGAAAGAGAGAGAGAGAACCATAGCTCCCATGCTTTAGTTCACTCTCCAAATGCCCACCTGGAACAAAGTTCCCAGGATGGGACAGGGCCAAAGCTGCAGGCTGGAAACACAGTCAGGTCTTCCCCGTGGGTGTCAGGGACCCAACTACCTGAGCCATCATTGCCTCCTCCCAGGGTGTGGATTAGCAGGGTGTTCGAGTCAAGATCCCAAGCCAGGACTCAAACCCAGGTTTGACATGGGGGTCTTAACCACTAGGCCAAATGCCCACCTGCTTCTTCTCTCCAGTGATTCCTAGGTGCAGCCAGGGCTGGAACCCACTGTGAGTCCAGCCCCTACCCTTACTGTCCTATTTACACACACACACACACACACAAGAGCACTACAAATGAACAAAGCTTCAGACACGTGAGCTGTTTGGCTGCACTTGCTCTTCCCCTCTCTTTACTTGCCCCCTCTTTCTCAGCCCTCTCAATGTAGAATGAGCTGGACTTTTTACAACTGTTGTTCAATTGAACCCTCAGGAGTGGGCTAGGATGCGGATGCACCTTCCTGGTAGAACGAACCCATCCTGCTAGCACCTTGCACCTTCAAGATCATCTTTGAGAACCATACTAACTCCCTCTCTGCTGCCCTGAGCCCTGGGAAGGGCTCAGACACCAGGGGACGCTCCATGCACCTGTGCTGTCGGTCTTGCCCCCAGCCCCTCCTCTGACAGCTCAAATTGGGTGGCTCACGTCACCGTCACCGTCCAACTTCAAGGTATCCTCGTCCAGAGCTCATCAAAAAGCAAACACTCAGGCACTTGAATAAGATAAGCAATTTGTGGCTTTGTAAAAAGTCAATGCAATTCAATTTAGACCTCTTAAGGAGTGCCGCTGCCTCTCGCATTTACGGTCTCCTTGTATAACCTGCTCTGGCGAAGGGACTGCAGATCCGTCTTCTGTTTGCGAAGTGGGATGAAGTCCCCGGAATGAGTGACCTTCAAGAGCAGAACAAAACTTACAAATGAAGCTGTCGCCCAGAAACCTCCTCCTTGCCTCAGCTTGTGGCTTGCTTTCTTTATACAGATTTGACTTTCCAAACGGCAGATTATAAAACTAGCTATTTTTTCCTCCTCAACAAATGCTTTAATTTCTTGTCTTTTTTTTTCTTTTAAAACCAAGAGAGATGTTTTTACAGTGCAGCCTCCGCTCAAGTCTTTACCACCCCTGAAAAGCTGTAATTTTTTTTTTTTTAACCCACTAAGGTGTGTTGGGGGCGGTACCCCTGGCACTTGTCTTTATCCTTTTAGCTATCTCAGGCCAGAGCTGGATTTTTCCCCCTGGTTTTTCTCTTTGTTGCAGAGCAGATTGTTCTGGCTTCTCTGGCTTATTTAGAAAACAAGAGGCCGGTGCCGCGGCTCACTAGGCTAATCCTCCACCTAGCAGCGCCGGCACACCGGGTTCTAGTCCCGGTCGGGGCACCGGTCCTGTCCCGGTTGCCCCTCTTCCAGGCCAGCTCTCTGCTGTGGTCCTGGAGTGCAGTGGAGAATGGCCCAAGTGCTTGGGCCCTGCACCCCATGGGAGACCAGGAGAAACACCTGGCTCCTGCCATCAGATCAGCGCGGTGCGCCAGCCACAGCGCGCCAACCGCGGTAGCCATTGGAGGGTGACCCAACGCCAAAGGAAGACCTTTCTCTCTGTCTCTCTCTCACTGTCCACTCTGCCTGTCAAAAAGAAAAAAGAAAAAAAGAAAAAAGAAAACAAGAGCAGTTGAGTCCCAGCTTGTTAGATGAACCTAGGGCAAGAGAGAAGGAGTGATTATTGAAACAATTATCGGTAACGATTATCTGCTGCACCCCAGGCACTGTACTTGGAGTTTTGTACAGGGGAGGGGGGATTAACTGTAATCCTTGCAACAATCCTGGAGGTAGGTGTCGAAAGCCTCATTTTAAGGATTACCAGAGAGGTGATACAACTTTGCCGAGGCCAAGCAGTGAGCAGGTACCAAAGCTAGACGGTCACACCCAGGTGTGGTTAAATCCGCAGCAAGTTCCCGTGACCTCCAGAGGCCAAGGCCAAGGCCAAGATACTGCTTCCTGTTTCAGCTCCCCACTTCTCTAGTGTGAGTACTTCTTAGCCAGCACCTTCTCTTGCTGAGCCCCTTGCCGGCCTGTGTCCCCCGGGGAAGGCAGAGCCTCTGTTGAAGGACCCAAGGCAGCCAAGGGGAGGCCATGGTTTCCCGGTCGTGTTTGTCTTCACTGTGGGCTTGTGCAGGAGTATATTACAACTTAACTCTCCTGTTCCCGTCTCGCTCCTTTAGAAGCATCTTCTCTCTTTCATCATCTTCCAGACAAACCTATCAATTACTCCCAGCTGCCCCATGGGCACTCTTGGCTGCAGAAACACCTGCCAGGCTCGAAGTTGTGCCCCTGGGGATGCAGTGGCATCCTGGTTGTGCATTTTTCCTCTTGGCCTTTGGTCCGGGCAGCCTAGGATTGGCTCCAAAGTGAATAGGGCCAGAGGCAAAAAGACACCACCCATGCTTCCTGGCGTTTGGACCCAGTATGGACTCAGGTGCCTACTGAACTGAGTGGCTGGAGCTCCATCTCTGCCAGCTGTCATTCGGGGATATCCCTGCTCACTGCCTGTCATGGGCTGACGTCTCCTTTCAGCTCAACCCTGGGCAGCTTCCCCACCTGTTCTGACCCGTTTCCTCCTCACCATGCAGCGCCAGCCTGCCATTGTGTTGTTTTCTTTCTTTTTTTTTTTTTAAGATTTATTTATTTATTTGAAAGTTAGAGTTACACAGAGAGAAGGAGAGGCAGAGAGAGAGAGAGAGAGAGAGAGAGATCGTCCATCTGTTGGTTCACTCCCCAGTTGGCCACAACGGCCGGAGCTGCGCCATCTGAAGCCAGGAGCCAGGAGCGTCTTCCGGGTCTCCCACATGGGTACAGGGGCCCAAGGGCTTGGGTCATCTTCTACTGCTTTCCCAGGCCATAGCAGAGAGCTGGATCAGAAGTAGAGCAGCCGGGACTCGAACCAGCACCCATATGGGATGCCGGCACTGCAGGTGGGGGCTTTACCTGCTACGCTGCAGCGCCGGCCCCCATTATGTTTTCATGGTGCTCTTTTGAAGGCTTCTGTCTATGCAGGGAAAATAATGTTTGTTTTCCACAGAGGATGTTGATAAAAAGTGTTTTTTTTTTTTTAAATCGTATTTAAGCATGAATAGAGAATTTGCTTAAAAATCTGATGGTAGAATTTCACAGACGCCAAGAGGAAGTGACAAGGGTAGGACAGGGGAGGTAGGGGTGAGTGAAGGGGGAGGGCTCACCCTGCCTGGTTCTGAGAGATGATCTACAGGACAGAAGCAACAATCTGAATCAAAATGCTGCACTCTTGCAGCACTGGGGCGGGGTCCGTGGGCTCTGGCTGGACGTGCAGGGTCAGGAGAGTGAGGAATTACAGGGAGTGGTCTTGCTAATAAATTCTCTTTCCAAGGAGGAAGCTGGCTTACATGTAGCTGTAGGTCACGATATGGGAAACTTATATGCGTGGTGCCACTGAACCCGGGGATGAGGCTGGCTGGCGGCCGCAGGGACAACTCCTACATGTGACAGCACCAGCCTCGGGTCCTTCCTTTATGGGCTCTGAGCAGGAATCGGATGAGGCTCCAGGAGCCTGAGGATTCTGTCCAGTTAGCTATCGAGAGCCCTGGCTGAAGGGATGCCACGTCTCTGATGACTGTCACAGAAGGGACAGACATGCGGGAAGACAGAAGGCAAGGCCAGGCTTGGTGGGGAGAGGGTGCTTGTTAGGCGGCTGCACTTCGGGGAGGACTTGCAGGGAGAAGGAAGCGCATGCCCCAGAGCACACAAAGCACAGAGACACACAGCAGGCATGCACGTTACACGCGAGCTCACGACCACGGCCGGCTTTCAACGGACCCGAAGACTCACCACACCGGGAAAATGAGCCGGACGAAGGAAAAGGAATTGACACTCAGTTCACCAAAACAGTTCACTCACAGAGAGCATTAGTTTATTAACTGGGGGCTGGGTGGGAAGGGACGAAGCACTGGCCTGGAGTGACTGGGATGAGCCGCTGCGCAGAACAGCTGGAAGGTGCGAGAACCCCACCGACAGCACGCATTGGAGGGGCCTCGTTCAGTGCCTTCCCAAAGCCCGTCGCTCACTGGTCCCAGCTAACTTCCTGCTGGCCAGCACTCTGCTCGGGATTGGTCTACGCCAGGCATGACCATTCTGCTTCCTGCTCTCCCAGCTGCTCCTCTGGCCGGGGTGGGGGTGAGGGGCCTGCTGGAGGACTGTCCGAATGAGACATTCAGAGGAGGCTGGTGCTGCCGTCCATCCTTCTGCCCCTTTCTGGCCTGCAGCTCACATGGGGTTCCTGGGAATGTCAAGTGGTGCAGCTGCTTTGGAAAACACTCTGGCAGTTCTTCCAAGCGGTCAGCACGTGATCCAGCAATTCCACTCATACGTATGTACCCAAGAGAAATGAAAATTCACATCCTCGTGAAAACTTGTACCAAATGCTAATCACTGTATTATTCATAGTAGTCCCAAAGTAGGACTATCTATAAACAAATAAATGGATAAATAAGTAGTGGCACATCCATAGATGGAATAGTATCCAGTGAGAAAATGACATGAGCACCTGCTATAATGTGGATAAACCTTGGAAACTTTAAGCTAAGTGAAAGAAGCCTCTTTCAAAAGACTACATGTTGGGGCTGATGCCATGGTGTAGTAGGTTAATCCTCCGCCTGTGGCACCGGCATCCCATGTGAGCACCGGTTCTAGTCCCAGTTGCTTCTCTTGGAATCCAACTCTCTGGCTGTGGCCTGGGAAAGCAGTGGAAAATGGCCCAGGAACTTGGGTCCCTGCACCTGCATGGGAAACCAGGAAGAAGCACCTGGCTCCTGGCTTTGGGTCGGCACAGCTCCAGCCACTGTAGCCATTTGAGGAGTGAACCAAAGAAAGGAAGACCTTTCTCTCTGTCTCTCCCTCTCACTGTCTGTAACTCTACCTCTCAAGAAAAAAAAAAAAAAAAGACTCTACGTTTCGCCCATTGATACAAGTCCATTGCAAGCTCTTTTCTCAGGATAAGTGCTCTATAGAAACAGAAAAGCCAATTGTTGGTTGGCTACAACTGGGGTTTGGGAGGTAGGTAAGAGGGTGTGGCTCCCCAGGGTGCAAAGTTTCTTTTAGAGAAAAGATTCCAAGATTGATGGTTGCACCATTCTACCAACACAGGGATGAACTGTACCTCAATAAAGCTGTGAAAATGTATTGTGGGAAAATTTCTTTGGCCATTAAACATTCTTTCAAAATGTATTTACAATGGTTGCATGTTTCATCATGTAAGCAGAGCATACTTTGTTTAGTCAAAACTTTATGGCTGGGCTGGCGCCGTGGCTCACTAGGTTAATCCTCCGCCTGCGGTGCCGACATCCCATATGGGTGCCGGGTTCTAGTTCCGGTTGCTCCTCTTTCAGTCCAGCTCTCTGCTGTGGCCCGGGAGGGCAGTGGAGGATGGCCCAAGTGCTTGGGTGCCTACACCCGTGTGGGAGACCAGGAGGAGGCATCTGGCTCCTGGCTTCGGATTGGCGTAGCTCCGGCTGTAGCGGCCATTTGGGGAGTGAACCAACGGAAGGAAGACCTTTCTCTCTGTCTCTCTCTCTCACTGTCTATAACTCTATCTGTCATATAAAAACAAAACAAAACAAAACAAAAACCCTTTATGGCTGGACATTGCAGTGGTTTTTGCTCCGGTGGTCAGAATATCCCCGCCCACATGCCAGGGGCATTGATGATTTACTCCCCAGGACAGACGCCTATGAGAGCTAAGATTCTTGTGACACCTTGCCAAACCATCCCAGCTAGACTCTACCAACCAGGGCTCCCAACTTATCAAACGGTATTCACATGGGATATTATAAACAGACCATTGAGGAGAAAATGGTAGATTATGTAAATTGATTTTTGTTTTTGAGTCAGTAGTGCGGTTAATAGTTTTTTCAAACATACACTAAGTTTTCTTTGTATATGTGTGTGAATGGACCTGTTATTTTCTTTTTTTAAAAAAAAGATTTATTTATTTGAAAGTCAGAATTACACAGAGAGAGGAGAAGCAGAGAGAGAGAGAGAGAGAGAGAGAGAGAGAGAGAGAGAGAGAGAGGTCTTCCATCTGATGGTTCACTCCCCAATTGGCCGCAACAGCCGGAGCTGTGCTGATCCGAAGCCAGGAGCCAGGAGCTTCTTCTGGGTCTCTCATATGGCTGCAGGGGCTCAAGGACTTGGGTCATCTTCTACTGCTTTCCCAGGCCATAGTGAAGAGCTGGATCGGAAGTGGAGCAGCCGGGGCTTGAACTGGCACCCATATGGGATGCCAGTGCTTCAGGCCAGGGCGTTAACCCGCTGTGCCACAGCGCCGGCTCCGGACCTGTTATTTTCTTTGCCTGTTTGTTTAAGGTTACTTTTTGTGAATATTTTATGCTTTCAGATGGTAAAA
The DNA here is from genome assembly GCF_033115175.1 of Lepus europaeus. Classification (NCBI taxonomy): domain Eukaryota; kingdom Metazoa; phylum Chordata; class Mammalia; order Lagomorpha; family Leporidae; genus Lepus; species Lepus europaeus. Next base: position 66,706,366 of record NC_084827.1, read on the forward strand.
CTTTGTTGTCATCATGTGGGTACCGCTCCCGGTTTGTGCCTTGACTTTTCATTTTGTGTGGTGCTTCTTATTTTAAAGTACAGAGGCTCTTAATGTGAAGTCCTCAGAACTATTGATTTTGTTCTGTGGTTTCTTCTTTTCTCTCAGCTTTAGGAAGCCCTTTCATTCCCCATATTTTCCTCTAGTCTTGTGGTTTTATATTTGCGATGAACATTTTAGTCACCTGGAATTTATGTTGATTCGTGTGTTAAGTTCACATCGACTTCCTCTTCCCAATTGTTGCTAAATTATCTTTACTTCCTTTACTGACTTTTCATCTCTTTGCCTCTACTGATTTCATAACAACACCTTTATTATACGACAAACATGTAGGTATCCTGTAGGTGTGGAAAGTTTTACAAATACAGTCCCTAGACAGAGTGGTTTGCAACTCTATGTATTCGTGATAATCTCATATACCTTTTGTATCTTTATAAGTTGTCGTGGAGTGCACAGATTAAGAACACAGCAAGACTTTTGAGGTCAAATTAGGAGTCTTTATTAGCCAGCTGGTGACTGCCCTCTCACAGAGCAAGTCTGGAGAACACAGCCCCGAGCTGCAGTGGTGGGGGTTTTTAAAGGCAGAAACTACATTTTGGTGGCCTTGACCATTATCAAGAAAGCAAGCAGAAGTACAGAAGCCAGAAATATGCTGGTTACAGCTGGAGGAGCAGACTGATATCCATAACTTGTTCCTGCTCTGAAGCAACCAAGCAAGATAACCTGTAACCACCCGGGCAGGCTATGTCCTGTGGGAAAATCTTAAACTTAAAGGCACCTGTCACAAAGTGTGTTCACTAATAGTGTGGCAAATGCAGCCACATTAGACCCTTTTATCAAACTTGCTTCACTATCCCCACCCCTTTAATTTTTTAAAAAAAAGTTTATTTACTTGAAAGGCAGAGGGGGAAAGAGAGGGAGAGAGAAATCTTGCACTGGCTCATTCTCCAACAGTGAGGCTGGGCCAGCCCAGAACCAGGAGCCAGGAACTCCAGGTGGGTCTCCCGTGTGCGTAGCAGGGACCTGCCGACTTGCCCCATTTGCTGCCTTCCAGCGTGCACATTAACAGGAAGGCAGATTAGAAGAGGAGGCGGGGCTCAGTCCCAGGCACTTCAGTATGGGGTGTGGGTATCCCAAGCGGCAGCTTACACTGCTGCGCTTCAAAGCCTGCCCGTATCCTCATTCACCTTTTCACCCTTTTCAATGAAATGTAGAATTTTCCAAGTTTCCTTGAATTCCTCTGAATTACCTCCCAACCCTCTGCAGGATCTTGCTGTGACCTTAAGGAAATGATTTCATGGAAGATCTAAGTTCCTGGGGGAAGATCTGGTATTTTTACCACATCTGGAATAAACTTCCGGAGAGACTGAGCAAGTGGAAAAACCATTCTCTAAGAGATCTGGTAAACTAATAGCTGTTACTCCGGAATGAGTCTTAGTGGGCACCAGGAGCTCCTGCTCTTGGCCCTGTCCGATACAACCTATTTTTAAACATCAGCGACTTAACGGAAGGCGGATTTAGCTACATTGAAATGGACCCAGGATTGATAGGGGTAGCTAATATTCTGCATTGGCAAGATCAAGATCCAAGCCATTTCAGCCTTTGGAAGGTGGGAACTGAAAGCCAAGTGTGAGGCGTAGCATACTGTAAATGTAACTAAACGTATTCAGGTTATCAGTCAACTGCCCACGTAGAGACTGGAGGAGATGTGCTTTCCTGGGGAGAAGGGTGGGAGCCATGTGGACTGTGGTCTCTGGGACCTGTTGAGAGACAGGAGGGTCCCATGGCTCTGGGGATCTCAGCAAGTGGTAATACTTGGAATGTGTCTGGATGGTCTCTGGAAAGAAATAGAGCCCCAACTCATTGAGCAACCATCATGAGGATGGTCCCTATGCCTAGGAGCTGTGTTTGGCAGTGGGAATTGAGGAATGGGATTATGCCCGGAGACAGCGAGCTTGGGCATCCAGGAAGATGGATTGATACAATTTGAGGGCAGCATGAAAGAACCAAGACTTGACGCAGGAGAAGAGATGCTTTGTCTGGGGGTGGGGGTAGGGGCCAATGTCATAAACATCAAGTAGCTTCTAGGCTTCACTTGCACGAATCAGCAGATCCACTGGGGCGGGCATTTGGCGCAATGTTTAAGTCCTCCCTTGGGATGCCTGCATCCCATATCAGAGTGCTGGGTTCAAGTCCCAGCTCTGCCACTTCTGAACCAGCTTCCTGCAAATGCACAACCTGGGAGGCAGCAGGTGATGGCTCAAGTATTGGAGTCCTTGCCGCCCATGGAGGAGACCTAGATGGAGCTCCTGGTTCTCTCTCTCGTTCCAAATACAATTGAGTGGAAAAGAAAAGAAGAGAATGACCAGATGCATGGGTGGCTCACCAACAAGGACAGTTGCCCACCCATGGCATGGGTTTCATGAATGGAAATGTTTGAGGAGATGCTTCCTGCTCAGAGCGCAGGGGACCTGATGCACCACTGCCCTGAGTGGCAGTGAACTTGATCTGGGAAGGCCACTCCAGTTGATTGACTGTGACAATCCCGGATGTAGTGAGGAAAAGCTTTGAGAGGCCGCTTGTGGGCTGACAGATTGCTGAATGTGTGTGGTCAGGGGTGGGCGGTGACGGCTTTGCCAGGATTCCATATTGCTCTAAGACTCTAATTCATCTTGGCCCCCGGCACCTGTCTGTACCTCCACATGCATACAGTGTGTGTGCATCTCACACAGGTGTGTATCAAGTGTGTGTGTGCTGTGTGTGCGTGTGTCTTCCTCACATGTTACTGTGGGAATGCAGCCCACAGCAAGTTCTCCCTGGCCAGGGCTCACACCTCCCTCTAACCTCACCCCTCCCCTGGAGAACACGAGGCCTCTCCTCACTGGCCCATTCACAGGCAGGCTCATCCCTGCCTCTGCGCCTTCACTCGCTGTCTTCTCTCCTGCGATGCTTCTCCTCTTCCTTGCCTCATCTTCCCCACACTTTTGGGGTGCCCTGAGACCAGAACCTAGGACAGGTTTAGAGGCCGAGTTTGCTGGAGAGGGGACCCCAGAGGAAATAAGTTTAAGGGAGCCAAGAGAGTAGGGGCGGGGATGGTGGAAAAGTCAGCCTGAAAAGGGTTGGTTTGCTGGGCCCCTGAGAACTGTACAAAGCACTTCCTGGGATTGCCCACCCTAAGATGGAGGCTCACGCATTTATCCTCTTGATCCCTGCCCAGTGGATGGGGGCTGCCTGTGGATGCGTAACCTCCAGGCACTGCTGGGCTGTACTCTGCCTGCAGCCTGAGCAGACGCTGCTTCAGAGCAGGACCTAGGGCATGAAAAGAGAGAGAGAGAGAGAGAGAGCTGTTTGTGCTTCAGGCATCATGTGTGGGCGAGAGCCTGGGCTCCCCTGAGACTGGCTTCATTTGCAGTTGAAATCAGACAGGGGTCGAGGGGAAAAGAGTCAGGACACCAAAACTGTGTGCTGCGCAGAGCCGGCTATCCTGTGCCGCTTCATATTTGCCTCTATGTATAGTCAAAAAGACTTATTGAGTACCATTGTATACTCTGTTCTAGGCACCAATGTACAAAAAGCTCCAAATCTGTTTCTTATCTATTCTCATTTAATTTTTTTAAAAAATTTAATTATGGGGCTGGTGTCATGTGCAGTGGGTTAAGCTGCCACCTGCAATGCCAACATCTCATATTGGTGCACCAGTTCAAGTCCTGGCTGCCCCACTTCCTATCCAGCTTCCTGCTAATGCACCTGAGAAACCAGTAGAAGATGGCCTAAGTGCTTGGGACCCTGCCACTCATGTAGGAAACCCAGATGGAATTTCAGGCTCTTGGCTTTGGCCTGGTCCAGCCCTGGCTGTTGTGACCATTTGGAGAGTGAACCAGTAGATGGAAGATCTCTCTCTCTCTCTCTCTCTCTCTCTCTCTCTCTTCCTCCTTCCCTTCTTCTGTCACTCTGCCTTTCAAATAAGTAAAACAAATATTACACTTAAAATATATATATTTATTTGAGAGAAAGAGAGAGAGGGAGGGAGAGAGAGAGAGAAAGAGAATTTCCATCTACTGATGCATTCCTCAAATGCCTGCAAGAGCCAGGGCTGAACCAAGGTGAAAGCAGGAGCCAGGAACTTCATCCAGGTCTCCTGGGTGGGAAGCAGGGTCTCAGTTACTTGTGCCGTCACCTGTTGCCCCCAGGATGCACACTGGCAGAAAGCTGGAATAGGGAGTGGGGCCGGGGCTTGAACCTGGTGCTACAACGTGAGGTGAGGACACTCCCAGAGGAAGCTTACCCACGAGGCCGGATGCCTGCCCTGTCTCTTCCCGTTTAGAAGGAAAGCTGCTTGATGCAGGCAACGTGCCATTCTGGACACCCAGGAGGTTCCTACGTTCGTTAATTGATGGGCGACTTAGTTTGATGGAAGAATTTCCTAAGCGAAGCCTTCACACTTGCTGTATTATAAGTCACACCTCATCTTCAGAGAATTCAGAAGTTTACTTGTGGGCCTCCTGGGGCCTCCCTCTCCCGTGGCGCATGCAGTGCGAATCTCCAGGTTAAAATCCTTCCTACCTAACAGGACGAGTTGGCAGAATGATTTAGATCCCAGGTCCAGAGCCAGGCAATTACATCTGACTTCCAGCTTTAAAAAAAAAATGGAAATAACTTTATGTGAATTTTTCAAGGTATGTTAAAATTATGACATCAAATGTCAAACGCGGCAAGGAGCTTCTCCTGCCCACGCTAGAGGTGGCAGAGAGGAGGCAGGGCCTTAATACGCATGTGACCGCCACCTAAAGGTTAGAACACCTGCTGGATCCAGCGCGCTAATTGCACTTTTATCGATTGCATCAGGAATCTGAATAGCAACAGGGAAATGAAATTCTTGAGGCCGGCCTCCCTGCCAGAGCCCTTCCTCCTCTCCTCTGGACAAATGAGACGCTTGCCGAAGGACCGCTTCTCCAGGGCCTTGCTGTCCTGCTAAATTATTTTCTACTTCTCATTAATTCTTGTCTTCCACTTGCCCAGGCTGCCCAGCCCCCTGGTGCCCTCCCTTGCCCATCTGAGTCACATCGGCTGTCAGTCTCACCTGCTCTCTGGGGCCACTGCACCAAGCTCCTTTCCCTCCGAGCCCAGGGCTCTTGGGACCAAGCAGCCGAGGCCTTAATTACATGCTCCTGGAGTGGTACCTTGCTAATTCTCTCATGGTGGCTGCATCCTTGGAAGATGGCACCTTTCAATAGGAAAGATGTGTTTTAAGTCATTGGTAAGAATAAGTAGACCGATGCCTGCGAGAACTGCTGTGACATTGCCAAGGAGCATCCACAAGGTAGATTTGGCAGCTGAGCCTGAGCAGAGGATGGGAACTTCCCTTTCTATGGGCAGCCGGACACTCCTGGGCATGCTCCAGATGAGGGCTGGGGTGCAGGAAAACCTCAGCCACAGCAGCAATAACCGGGGTGCCTCCCAGGCCCTGTGCTGTGCCACGGGAGCCAGGCACAAGGGAGCGCATGTCGGGTGCATCTGTCCGCGGACAGCTCAGGAAGATACAAAGGCATGTAGGGTGCTACAGGTCAGGACAAGGATGAGCTCTGTGTGGGCATGGAGTGGTCCTGTGCACCTTGCTGTGGCTCAGGCATGCGCAGCAAGGGGCCCATCAAATCGTGTGCTTGATATGGGTGCACTTCACCAGGTGCATGGAACCCCGTAATAAAATAGGAACAGCAGCAGTGATAATAACCGCATCTGGCTGTGGAGCATCCCCTGGACCCCATGTGGCTGACACCAAGCCAATCATTTCCTGGGAGTCCTACTTCACTTCCCACAAAGAACTTTAAAGCCTCACTTTCCATGTGTGGAAACGGGCTCAGAGAGGTTAAGAGACATGTCAGGGGCAGGCGTTGTGGTGCAATGGGCAAAGTTATCCCTAATGACACCTGCATTCCATATCGGTTTAAGTCCTGACTCCTCTGCTCCTGATTCACCTTCCTGCCTATGCATCCTGGGAGGCAATGGATGACGGCTCATGTTCTTGGGCCCCTGACACCCTTGTGTGAAACCCAGATGGAGTTCCAGGCTCCTGGCTTCAACCTAGCCAACCCCAACTGTTGTGTGCATTTCGGGAGTGAACCAGTAGATGGAAGATCAAACTCTGTATCTCTCTCTCTCTGTCTTTTTCTTTGCATCTGCCTCTCCCTCTCCGTTAACTCTTTCAAACAAATTAAAAAAAAATCACTGCAAAACAGAGATATAAGGACTGAAAGCACCCCAAAACTGTTTTTAATAAATTGATTTATAAAGGGGAAAATTGACACTACGGAGATTGTGAGCTTGTGTGTATGTTCAGTTCTTTCTGATGAATGGCCCCAAAGCAGCAACCCCCTGGTCGCCACAAATGCACCTTGTGCCTGCATCTTGGTTTCTAAGCATCATTCCTCTCTGCAGGTCACAGGGAGACTGGCCAGAAGGCACGAGGACTCCTGGAACATGCTGCTGTTAGTCAGGAAAACAGGGGAAACTGTAAAGATTAATTGGGTCAAGTTCAAAGGACACAGGACCCAGCTGGAGGAGGCTTCAACTCACAAGCCTCTGACAATTTGAGCATCAAAAAGGGTAATGTTAGTAATGGATATTAACGCACTTAAAAAGTTAATGAGTTTATACTCATAGTGATGACAGAGCGAGAGACAGAGGAACGAGGGAAGTGGAAGATAGGGAAAGGGTGGGATTAAAGGGTGAAAAGTCTATTCTTTCCAGAATTCTAGGTGGTCAAAATGGGAGGAACATTGGAGTAGAAATTATCATATTGTAACCAGCAAGGCAATCAGATTCGGGCAGACGTAATGAAAGATGATAAGGAATCCTGTAAAACATCATCGGGGGATGCAGTGTTCACATGGACCAAAATTACCCCCCAACCCACCAGCTTATTTTTCACAGCTACCCCTTGATGTAATGACTACCCATCCCGCCCCTCCCCCCAAGTGGATCCTGAAACCACAGCGAGTGCTGGACCCTTGTACTGTATCTTTTCCTCCACTTACATCCTGACGATGGTTTAATTTACATAGTAGGTAAGAGAGGAACAACAACCAATAATCAGGTAGAACAATTATAACCATACCCTGTAAGAAAGGGATACAAAATGAGGTCTCCCTCTCACTCTCTATCTCAAAATATCTTCCTGGCCTTTCGCCTTTTCACCTAAAGCAAGTGCTTCATGCTTGTCTTCTCTTGGGTGTATCTGGGTTGCCAGCATCCTTACTGGTGCTTTGGGGCCATTATTTAATAAAGTCAGAGTTGTTTGAGTAGAAGCATGGTGACACTGTGGCAATTGATCTGGTAATGCTGATGGCTGCTAAGTGAGCGGCAAGAGGGTAGCACAGGGACACTCTGGAGAAAGACGAGCTTCACATCTCAGCTGGGATGGAGTGGGACAGCATGCAATGTCATCATGCTGCTCAGAATGGCATACATTTAGGTATTTACTTCTGGAATTTTCCATGTCATATTTTCAATTGACCATGAGTAACTGAAACCATGGGTAATTACCAAGCAGGAAAGTGAACTGTTACAATGAAGTGATCTGGCAACCTTGCCTAAGCAGGCAATTAAGTATCACCCACAATGGAGCATGAAATGACTGATGCATCTTTCAACAGGAAGCTATAAGAAACACAACAAGGGGCCAATGTTGTGGTGCAGTGGGTTAAGCTGCTGCCTGCAGTGCCAGCATCCCATGTGGGTATCTGTTCAAGTCCCAGCTGCTCTACTTTGCATCCAGCTCCCTGCTAAGATGCCTGGGAAAGCAGCAGAAGATGACCCAAGTACTTGGACCCCTGTACCTATGTGGGAAACCCAGACGACACTCCTGGCTCCTGGCTTTTTAGCCTGATCCAGCCCAAGCCATTGTGGCCTTTTAGGGAGTGAACCAGCAGATGGAAGATCTTTCTCTCTGCTCTCTGTCTCCCTCTCTCTTTGTCTGTAACTCTGCCTCTCAAATAATAAATAAAATCTTTTCAAAAAACCATATTAATACCTATGCTTTTGGCAAAAATCCTTAAACAGGCTGGCACTGTGGTGCAGTGGGTTAAGCCTCCACTTGCCCTGCTGGCATCCCATATTGGAGCCCTGGTTCAAATCTCCGCTGTTCTGCTTCTGATCCAGCTCCCTGTTAACATGCCCAGGAAATTGTCCCAGGTACTTGGATCTCTGCCACCCATATGGGAGGCAAGGATGAAGTTCCTGGCTCCTGGCTGTGGCCTGGCTAAGCCCTGGCTATTGCAGCCATTTGGGGAGTGAACCATCATAAGGAAGATTCTCTCTCTCTCTCTCTCTCTCTCTCTCCTTAACCCTTTGTCGCTCGCTCTGCCTTTCAAATCAATCAATCTTTAAAAAAAATGCTTAAAAAGCATCTAATTAATTAGAAGCATTCAGACAAAGCCAGGCTGTAAGAAACCTTACAGGACGACTGGCCTAAACCCTTTACAAATCACAAAAGGCAGAAAAAAAAAAGTTGGAAAATGGCTTTGATGTCAAAGACACCAAAGGGACATAGCAGAATGTGTGGTCAATCAGCCTCACCTCCCCCTTGACGGGGTCCTGGACTGATGGATGGGGGAGGGGAGCAAAAAGCTGCAGAAGATGCACCCAGGACAACCCAACAGGGAAGCAATGTGATGGGAGGGAAGTGAATTTTCTCAGGTGTGAGTGCAGTAGGGTGGCTCTGTAGAGCAGTTGCCTCCATGCTCCGGGCCTCTCCAGGTGTGTGCAGGGTGGAGCATGCTGGGGGCTGCAACTTGACTTCATGTGCTTCAGAGAGAGAAGGCATCTAGCTAAAGGGCTTTAAAGCATTCAAAGTAAAGAGGCCAAAGAGAGAGAGAGACAGAGAGAGAGACAGAAAGAGGAAGGGAGTTGAGGATATTCTGCGGAGAGAAGAGCTGGAAATTGGAGCAAGGCTGAGGAGGGGGGAGACAAGCAGAGCAGAGAATCTGTGAATTGTCCACCAGGCTGTGGGGGGTGGGTGGTGGTTCCCAGGGCCCTCACTTTCCGGCCTTCTCTGGGACGTGTCCCTTACCCCTGCCCCTGCAAAACTCCCATGTCTGGCTTAGGGGTGCTCTGTGAGATTCTGCTGCCCAGAGCAGAGACAGACAAGCCACCAAGGAAGCCGGAAGCTGCTCTGATAAACATGGCTCTGCCAATCAGAGCCCAGTCTGAAGGCAATGCATCATCCTTAGTATCTTAACGAGTGCATACATACTACGGTACTTATGTAGTACATGGAAAACGGAATTAAAAGTTTGTTTTGGTGCCCCCTACCTACCCCCCCAAAAAAGAAACCGTATATACAAGTCACACACACACACACACACACTGAGCAAGAACAATTCAGCATCTTCTGCAGCCCTCCCTGCTGGCCACTGCCCAGCCCATCCCAGATGACGGGATGTACCATCACAGCAATGCTTCCTTTCAACACAATAATTACAAAACACTGAGTGGTATTTCTAAATGATTACACATTTTATTTAAATATTTATCTATCTCACATTTGACTTAAAATCTATAAGTAATTAGGTATCAGCCCGGCTAGCAGGGCGACAGGCGGTTGCCTTCATTTTCTATGCAGTCGACAGGTTTTAACTGAGAAATTATTCTAGTCACAGCGGACTTCAAAGGTCTAAATGAAAAAAAAAAGTTAAATGCCTTAATATCTTTGAGATTTGCAAAGATATTTGAGGATTTGCTGAGGGATTCAGTGTAGGATGAAGAAAGTGTTTTGTTAGCAAGGAGACGAACTTGCATCTCCAATTTGAAAGAAAATGTGAAATCCAAATGCACAGAGATGCTTCAGATGAGACAGCACTGAGAGACCGTTGTGATTGCGCGCAGCCTGTGCCTTTGAGGCCGAGGTTACGCTGTTCAGAGGAACAGGGGGATGTGTGCTCCCCTCCTCTGGCAAGGGTAACCAGGATTTCACAAGGATACAATGCAAACTGGCAAACGCTAATTATAAGGCATCCGCACCATAACTGAAGCTCCGATCCCCTCCAGAACAAACACAACAGCAGGTGATATTTTCAAGCTTGCCCCGTCCACCCCCGTGGGGAGCTGGGTCCGAGCTCCGCATGGGTTTGTGCCTCGTCATGGTGTTCATTTGCTGGTGTCCTGGCCTCGGTCATCCTGGCAGACTGTCCCACTTGATCTGTTTCTTTGGGATGCTGCAGACTTTCAGTGAGCTCTCCCCACCCACACGGAAGAGGATGCAGGAAAGCAATGGCCATGGCAGTGCTGTGAGCCTTTGCTAGGTGCTTAGCTCTATGTTTGGGGCTGTGCTTCTGGAGAAGACAAAGCTGGGACCCCTGGGTGATGGCTGCACGTCCAGCACATGTAGCATGCCTCCACAGGTGTCTTCATACACACACACACACATATGCTTGCACACCTGTGTGTGTGCACTAAATCTATCTATATGTATATACATATAGATAGATAGATACACATAGTATACAGTATATGCATATAAGGGGTCTTCAGAAAGTTCCCGGAACAGCGGACACATGAGCTAGTGATTAAGTCTCCACATGGGGTGCCCATGTCCCTGGGTTTAATGTCCCCCTCTGGCTCCTGACTCCAACTTCCTGCTTATGTGCACCCTGGTAGGCAGTGGGGATGGATCAGTGGTTGCATTTCTGTCATCCACATGGGAGGCCAGGGTGGAGTTCTCAGTTCCCAGCTTCAGGCCCGCGGTGGGCATTGAGGGAGTGAAACCGAAGATAGGAGCTCTCTCTGTCCACCTGTCTGTCTGTCTGTCTCTCACTTTCTCTGTCTCTCTGTCTCTGACTCTCTCTCTGCCTTGTAAATATATATAAATAAGTACATTTTCACAGGTTCATAGGAAATGCACATTACGGAAAATCAGCGCATCTCTTAATCTCACTTTCCACGAGCTTTTCAAACACCGTATGTGTTTGTTTCCATGTGTGCCTGTGCACTTGGCTTTCTGTGGCCTTGGGGCTCACACCTGAGGATGCAACTACAAATCAAACAGCTTCTTGAAAATGTGCCTGTACTGGACAAGGACAGGCTTTTGGGGTCATTATGCCCTTAACAATGCAGCATGACAACTACTGACATAACATTTCCACAGTATCAGATACTAGATGCCGTCTATAGAGATGATTTAAAGTGTAGAGGAGGATGGGCGTGGGTTGTATGCAAATGCTATGCCATTTTATGGAAGGGACTGGAGTGACCATAGATTTTGGTGTCCGCAGAATGTCCTGGGACCAATTTCCATGAAAACCAAGGGATGCCTGTATATATTACACATATTCAAAACACCACTTCCCCCATGGTTACAGGTCTGGAAATCAGAGTTGAACAGTAGGTAATTTTCTACTATAAATCCAATGCAAAAAATGGACATGATTGTTTTTAAAAATTATTTATTTATTTGAGAGGTAGAGTTACAGAGAGAGGGAGAGGCAGAGAGAGAGATGTCTTCCATCCACTGGTTCACTCCCCAAATGTCTGCAACAGCCAGGGCTGAGCTGATTTGAAGCCAGGAGCTAGGAGCTTCTTCTAAGTCTCTAACATGGGTTCAGGGGCCCAAGCACTTGGGCCATCCTACTGCTTTCCCAGGCCATAGCAGAGAGCTGGATCAGAAGTGGAGCAGCTGGGACTTGAACCAGAGCCCATATGGGATGCCAGTACTACAGGTGGAGGCTTAACCTACTTTGCCACAACACTGGCCCCAGGAAGTGATTTTTAAAGAGTCCCTCAATCCCCTTTGAGCTGGCCCTCTTGGTCTGCTCCTGCCTGTGTACTCTGCATAAGGGTGAGGGGGCAGGGTTTTCCGGGCTGTCCACACAGCCCCAGCCCACTGGGCTCCCCTTACAGTCCCAGCATCCTCTGGATGAGAAAGCTTCGCTGGGGTTTTCTGCAAATCCAGCCATCATTAAAGGCTTTGTTTGGAGCGCCCTGGGGAGCAGGAAAGGTTTCATAGGCCCAGACTTTGACAGTTTGTCTCCCTGTCTACCCTTCAAACCTCACTCCCCACTCTGGCCTTCCTGGTGCCTCTCCTCGTTCCAACATGGGGACAAGTGAGATGCCTCCGGAACTTGGTTTTCCATGCCTTCGGGCAGGATCCTGGATGTTTGGAAGCCAGGGAAGGGATTGGCAGGAAACCTGGGAAAGGGGAAGCCAGGTTGGGCAGCTGGGGTTCCACAAAATATAGGGTGGCATATGTACCCCCAAGTCAGGGCAGAGAGAGCTGGATGCCCCACTCTCCTCCACCACACCGTGTCCTGCCTCTTGTCCTCTTGAGCTACGTGGTTAGCAGTCTCCTGCTGACCCAGGGGCACAGAGGCAGGGGTCCATTCCCTTGAGCCCTTTCTGCCACGTGACCCCCAGGGAGCTGATTCAAGGAAGCTGCAGGCCTGGGGCACTGGGACTTGAAGCAGCTCCACCACTTCCCAGGGATGAGCCTCCGCCCGGCTCCTCCCCATCTTCGGGGGGGTGGGGGGGAGGCCGGCAGCTGCAGATACCCACCCCGTGATATCCGTGCCTGCTTCCTCCTCCCTCAGCTACCACTCACTTCTTCCTGCCTCCAGCTGTCCTGGCGACTCTCCCCTTGCCACAGCCACACCTCTCTGACCTGGTCTCACCATCCTGTTTCAGTCCCCCTGGGCTAACCCTGTAGCATGAGCACTTGATGCCTTTAGCTGATAACTGGAGCCTCAGAAGCTCTGGTTTCCTCGCCTCAGCTTCTCCCTGCCTTCTTTTTCCAAACTATCTCAAGCCTCCTTCTCATCCTCTCAGCCAACCTGCTCTAGGAGCGGTCCAGATACTCCTCCATCTGTGAGCCAGTGGCACCTGCCCTAGGGAGACTGACACGACATCGGGTCTCTGGTTCATGTCCTGGGGGCGGGAGAGAGTGTCTGCATTGTGACTGTTCACCTCCTGGTTGGAGGGACATCAGGCAGCCTCATCAGGAGTGAAATCAAGGCTCTCTGCAGCTCACTGAAGGCCTGGGTCCACCTGGTTGCAAGGCTGAGCTGTGGCACTCACTCATTTGTTTAACAGGTGTTTGCTCGGCCCCAGCTGGGTGTCAGGCATGGTGTGAACACTGAGGCTGCAGTTAAGAAAAGAAAGACAAACTCCCTATTCTGCTGGGAAAGATGTAAGTAAGCAAGATAAACAAATATATGGTATCTCAGGGAAAATTCTAAAAAGAAAATAAAGAAAGTGAAAACAGGAATAAAGTATTGGAGAGGGGTTGAATGTCAACCCAGGTGGCTAGGGAGGGCTTTGCTAATCAGATGAATTTTGAATCAACATTTGAAGCAAGCAAGGAAGGCTGTGGAGCTGCTGCCTGGGGGAAGAGCATTCTCAGGGAGTGCAGCAGCAGGTGCAAAGGCCTGGTGGCAGGGTATGCCTGAGCAGGGAGAGACATGACCTTGATGAGACTGTAACAGGGTCATCTGCTGTGTTGAGAGGTGATGACAGAGGGGGTAGGGGCATTCAGGGGAGCGCTGTCATGACTCAAGTGGTTGATGATGCTGGTTTGGCCCCGGGTGGCCGTGGAGGGTGTGAGAAGTGCCTGAATTCTAGAGGTATAGCAAAGGCCGAGCTGACGGGTTTGCTAGTAGACCAGATACCCAGTGCGAGAGAAAGAGAGTCTCAGATGAGTGCAGGGTTTCGAGTCTGAGAATCAGAACAAGGAAGTCGCTGTTGTCTACAGGGGGGAAGACTGCAGGAGTGCTGGTGGGGAGCCTTCAATGATACATTCATTCACTCACCAACTAGCTGGCACTTCCGGGTGCATGGCAGGGTGCAAGGTCCTGTGGTCAGAGCAAGCTTGGAGAGGGGACATTTGAGGGGGGGCAGGTGTCTGGAACACAGCAGGGGACAAGGAGCACTGAGAGAAGAGGCTGGATCATGTCGGGGCTTGCACACCACGTGCAGCTCATTCTTTTCAACGTAATGGAAGGGCAGCTGGCGCTGTGGCACAGTGAGGCTTAAGCCACTGCTTGCAGCCCTGGTATCCTATATCCTAGTCTCTGTTCAAGTCCTGCTTCCGATTCAGCTCCCTGCTAGGGTGCCTGGGAAAACAGCAGAAGATGACGCAAATACTTGGGGTCACTGCACCCACATGGGAAACCTGGATGGAGTTCCAGGCTCCTGGTTTCAGCTTGACCCAGCCCTGGAGTCTGTGGCCATTTGGGGAGTGAACTAATGGATGGAAGATTTTTTTTCTCTCTCTCTTGTTCTGTCTTTCAAATAAGTAAAATAAATCTTATTGTATCATTAAGCAATTGCCTACCAATTCTGTGTTGCTGTCTGCTGGTTCCTGCAATAAACCCCTGGGTCTAAAATTTGATATGCAGTCGCTTCCCTCTTACCATAAGGGTTGTGCTGCAAGACCCCCAGTGGATGCCTGAAGCTGGGTAGTGTTGAAGCCACACACAGGTACTGTGCTTTTTTCCCTCGACACACACACAAACACACAGGAACTGTGCTTTTTTCCCTCGATGCTCTACAGCATTGCCACACAATAGCCAGTTAATTTGTCTTTTCTTGTTTTATGCCCAGTGCCTCTTTTGTATGACTACTCTTGCTCTTTGGGGCCATTATGCAGTAACATAAGGGGTTACTTGAACACAAGTACTACAGCACCACAAAGCCAGGCTAATAACCTAGGTGGCTACCAAGTGACCGATGGGCAGGTGATGCAGACAGTGTGGATATGCTGGCCATCTTGCCTGGACAGGATGGCAGGCCATGATGGAAGAGTTCAAAATACTATGCAGACCAGTGCATAACTTAAAACTTACAGATTGCTTATTTCTGGAATTTTCCATCTACTATTTCTGGATCATGTTTGACCATAGGTCACTGAAATCCAGCGAAGCCAAACTACGGATCAAGGGACACTTCTGCATGCTCTAGCACAATGCCAAGCCAGGAAGTTGACATTGAGACATTGACATTGACATTTAAGGCCCATTTCCCTCGCCAGGTTAGAAGGCAGCACTTGCTGTGCCATGAGCTGTCGGGTTACTTCTTGACTTCTTCGGAACACAGTTTGATTTAGAGAAGGCGAGGAGATTCCTGGTCTGTGGGTGGAGGTGGCTGTGGTGCATGTTGTAGTATGTGAGTGCTTGTGTGAGCTTTGGGCGTGTCCTGGCATAGTCATCCCACTCAGTGCCAGAGCCGTAGGAAGTGGCAGAATGGGGGTGAGGCAATGGGCAGGGACAAAAAGCACGATGTGCAGAGATTGGCACACATAGCTTCGAGTCTCAGCGCTGCCACCTGCTAATCTTGTGGCGTTCACTCGTCACTGGGTTAGTCATGGTTAAATGAGGCAGCAAATGCACAGTGAATACCCAGGACTTAACAGGGGCTCAGTATAGTGTAACTGTTATTCTTAAGTATGCTACTGTATTTCACAGCATTGTCTATTTGATTTGCTGTCTATTTGTGTCAGTCAGCTATTTCAATAGTAATGCATTGTAACAAACTACCCCAAGTTCAGGGCCTTAAAATGATAACCATTTGCTCTGTCTTTGATCTGTGTTAGTGGAGCCCGGCTGATTTAAATTGGGCTCCACAGGGTGGCTCCAGGATGCAGCTGGGTCGAGATCTGATCCACAGGTCTTGGGGATGTTATTCTCATTGCAGCTGCAGGAATGCGAGAGGGCAAACCCTAACACGCCAGTGTATTTCAAGCATCTGCAGACACCTGTTCTGTCCACAACATCTCTTGGGAGAAGCAAGTCATGTGGTCAAACTCAAATTCAAGGTTTTGGGCGGGGGCAGAAGTGTCTGAAGAGGGGTTGTGTTTAAGTCCTAGCTCCACTCCTGAGTCCAGCTTCCTGCTGGTGTGCACCCCAGGAAGCAGCAGGTGATGGCTCTTGTTTTCAACCTGGTCCAACCCAAGCTGTTGCGAACATCTCGGGAGTGAACCAGTAGATAGGAAATCTCTGTCTCTGCCTCTCTGACTTTCAAACAAATAAAAATAAACAAATATTAAAACAAAATGGGGCAGACATGTGGCACAATGGGTTAAGCTACTGCTTATCCCACATCAGAGTGCCTGGGATTAAGTCCCATCCTTGCTTCTGATCCAGCTTCCTGCTAATGTGCCTGGGGGCAGCAGATGGTGACCCACATACTTGGGCTCCTGCCACCCATGTGGGAGACATGAATGGAGTTCCTGGCTCCTAGCTGTGGTCTGGTCCAATCACAACTGTTGTGGGCACTTGGGAAATGAACCAGTAGAAGGAAGATCTCTTTCTTTTTGTCACTCTGTGTGACTGCAGGATGTCCTGTGACCCCCATCTCTGGCAATTTCTGATGCCAGGGAAACTTTGTCTTTTAGTTTTTCTTTTTCTTCTTCTTCTTTTTTTTAAATCTGTTTGCACTGGGGCCGGCACTGTGGCGTAGAGGGTTTAGCTGCAGCCTTCAGGGCTGGCATCCCCTATGGGTATTGGATTGAGTCCAAGCTGTTCCACTTTTGATCCAGCTCCCTGCTGGTGTGCCTGGAAAAGCAGCAGAAGATAGCCCAAGTCCTTGGGCCCCTGCACCCACATGAGAGACCCGGAAGAAGCTTCTGGCTCCTGGCTTAAGCCTGGCCCAGCTCTGGCCATTGTGACCATTTGTAGAATGAGCTGGTGGATGGAAGATTTCTCTCTCCCTCTCTCTCTCTTTCTGCTTGGCAAATAAATAGGTGAATCCCCTTTCTGCCTTTCAAATAAATAGGTGAATCTTGAAAAAGAGAGAGAGAGAGAGAGAGAGAATGTTCCCATCTGCTTGTTCTCTCAGATGCCTGCAACAGATGGGATTGTACCAGGCTGAAGCCAGGAGCCAGGCACTCAATCTAGGTCTCCCACATGGGTGGCTCCCAGGATGCACGTTAGCAGGAAATGGAAACTGGAAGCAGAACGGGGACTCAAACCCAGACTTTCTGATACGGGAGGCAGACATGGTAACTATTACAACACACACCTGCCCCAAACATCTCATCTGTGCAGTGCAGTGCCCGCACAGTGAGAAGGTGGAAATGTCCTCTATTGTCCCTGGTTGCCACATGTGGCTGTTGAACACTTGAAAGATGGCTAAGTTCTCCGATGGGCTGGATTTATACTTGATTGTAATGTCCATCTCCGCCGTTTGAATGGCCGTGCATGGCTGGTGGCTTCTCAATGGGCAGTTCAGCCACAGCAGTTGATGCAGGACCTGGCCTCTGGGGTGGGGGTGGCAGGAAGGCCCCTCCATGGAAGGGCTCCCTTTGTCCACTCCTAGGAGGCAGCTGCAGAAGGGCTCTTGCCCCTGGCCATCTCCAGTCTTGACTTCCGCTCCACTCTGTCCCCAGCAGCAAATCCAGGACCAGGACAGCTGACAGGCGTCTGGGGCAGGAGTCATCCAGCTTCCAACCCTCACTCTGTCTTCTCACCATCAACGGAGCCAAAGGTTAATGGAGGTGAGATAAATGGGAGACACTTGGAGAAGAATTAATTAATCTGGGATTTCGGTTCTCCCAGCATGACTCATGCTGTTAGTCACCTATCTCCCAGCTTGAATTTACAAAAGAACCACAAAAATCTCATACATGCCAATAGTCAGAGAACCACGGAATGTCAAAGCCAGAGGGAAAGATCAATAGCATTTGGCCCAATACCTGTATGTTACGAGTGAGCCTCTTAGTCCACCCCTTCTGCTATGACGAAATACATGAGAACAGGCCACTTTTTTTCAAAGATTTATTTATTTGGGAGGTAGAATTATAGAGGAAGAGACAGAGAGAGAGGTCATCCACCCACTGGTTCACTCTGCAAATGGCTGCAACAGCCAGAGCTGGGCTGATCCAAACTCAGGAGCCAGGAGCTTCTTTTGGATCTCCCATGTGGGTGCAGGGGACATCTTCCACTGCTTTCCCAGGCCATCAGCAAGGAGCTGGATCAGAAGGGGAGCAGACGGGACTCGAACAGGTGCCAATAAGGGATGCAGGCATCATAGGTAGCAGCTTTACCTGCTACGTCATAGCGCTGGCTCCTCAACCATTTTTTAAGAAGATTTTTTATTTATTTGAAAGTCAGAGTTACACAGAGAGGCAGAGAGAGAGAGAGAGAGAGAGAGAGAGAGAGAGAGAGGTCTTCCATCCGCTGGTTCACTCCCCAGTTGGCTGCAACAGCTGGAGCTGCACTGACCCGAAGCCAGGAGCCAGGAGCTTCTTCCACCAGTGGCAGCCCTGTGTCACCTTTTTCAAACCCTCCAGCACTCTGTTGACTGCTTCAGCCTAGTGAAATAGGCCACAGGTGCCTCTGCTTTTCCATCGATGGTGGTGATTGACAGTCATCCCTCATTGTAATCAGAGCTCTAATTCACAGAGCAGAGGCCGGGAAAGGGCTGACAGTTTCGTAGGCCTTTATGTCACTCCACATCCAGGATGGCCCTGGCGAGTGGATTTTTCTTCTCACCATTTCACAGATGTGGAAACAGGCTTAGGAGAATGAGCAGCATCAGGTTACAGAGCCAGCAGGTGGCAGAGCTGTAACTTGCCCTCTGGCCCATCTGCCTTGAAAGTGTGGGCCTTGGGAGGCCAGGCCAGGGCAGGAGGACAGGCTCATGGCAGCACAGGCGGACTCAGCAGCTTGAAGACTGAGTGACAGTCTCTGGACACAGGGCGTGGTAGGGGCATAGAGGTGGCGCCTGGGACCCTGGGGTCCACTTCTGAGCTCTGGGCCTCACCTCACGGCCACGTTTCCCCTTTCTCAGGTGTCCTAGTCCAGGGCGATGTTTCTCTTTGGGCTCGGTGGCTTCACAATTGATTTCCTTTGGCCCGTGGGGCAGGGTCTCTCCTGCCGTGGTCCCATGAGCTACCCAGACGGTGCCTATTGATCTCGGAGAGCAGGAGCCTGGTCTCGTCTGCTTGTGAGTCACTTCTGAGCCAAAGCACTTCTTGAGTGGCATCTCGGGCTGCACGATGGCGCCGTGTCCCTTGGGCGGGGCCTGCCGGCCGGAGGGGAAGCAGAACTCCCAGCAGACTGCCTGGAAAAGGTTAGGAGCTCCTCGTAGCATCCGCGATGAACGCTGGCGCCCACTCCGCAAGACCAGATGTCTGTGCAAAGAGCACTCCCACCTGATTAATAGGCACACACTTGGTCTTGATGGCGGCTGGGCCTCAAGGGCCGTTCATCATCTTTCCCTGGGACCCTGCTGAGGGCGGGGCTGCGTGTCCCCAGTTCTCAGCCTCCTGTCCTAGCTGCCTCCCCACCTCTGATGCCCCCGGGAGGACCCAGAGGGCCTCACCTGGGTGGCTTGTTGAATGCTCATGGCTGTGCATCTCTCACTGAGCACTTCCCAGCACAGCTGGGGCTCTGTGCATAATGCAGACTCCCACCTGCACCCCAATGCCATAAAGCAGGAAATGGCAGGAGCTGGCTGGGCCTCCTGCCCTCTGGCCCATCCTACCTGGGAAAAATGCTCCCCCCCACCCCCCAGCCAGAAGCTTGCTGTATAGAGCCCTGGAGGTGTGACATAGTGGGTCATCTGGTCCAGCTCCCTTGTTCGATAGATGCATAGATAGAGGTGGCTTAATTATTTCCCCTCTTGTTGGATTGAGACTTTCAAGACTATTAAGCAAGAAAAATGTGACAGGTGGCAACATTCGCGTTCAGAGTTGTGGTCTGCCGTGTAAGATACCTAAGGCCGCCTGGCTGCCTGAGGAGGCTGGGGTGGGCACCTGCTGTGCCCCCAGGCAGCCAGCACCAATCTCTGGTCTACTGAGTTCACCATGTGGAACACGCCCCACAGTGGAGCCCTCAGATGACAGCAGCCACAGTCCCCCTTGGGGCCCCAAGCCAGAACAGCCCCATAGAGCCCTTTCTGAAATCCCGAACCCCGCAAAAACAGTGGCGCTAAATCAGAAACAAGGAAAGGCCTTAGTGTGTGTCACTAAGCCTTGTGTCACTAAGGCTGCCTTCAAGCCACGTGCACTTGGTAATCAAGGTCTGGGATTTTGCAGGAATGAGACACTCGTGAGCGCTTTTAAGAGAGGAGTGGCTTGGTCCAAGTCACAGGGCTCTGGGACCTGGGCCACCTGCCCCTGGAGCTGCAGAGTCCTGCCTGTGTCTCCCCGCGTCGCCACCTGCTGGCCAGTGCATTGCACAGGTGCACCCCCACCAGGTCTCAGTGCTCCTTCTGGCTGGTGTCCGGTAGGTTGCACAAAGCTCCTTACTGTAACAGCTTTCTCCTGGATGGGAGAAATGCTTGTGAGCAGACCCCTTACATCAAACCAGCCCTCTGTCCCCCAAAACTGTGGCGCTGCCTGGCATCTGAGGCTCCCCGGTCCTGGAAGGTTCAGTGGATGGGATAAATGAGCTCCTGGTGGGAGGGGAAGTGAAGGAAGGCCACTGGGCCATCCTGGCTGAGTCCTCAGCAGGCCGGAAGAGCAGTCAAGCAAGCAAGGCACAGACTTCCCAGGGTGGGGCAGCCTCAGGCACCCTCAGGGGGCCCCTAATGGGCTTTTAAGCCTCTTGGGGGTGGCGCTGCCCTCTGCAAAAAGGGAGGCACTTGAGGAAAGATTGACAGGCTCCGGGAGGCTTGCTGCAAGCCTGCCCCCGGCCTGGCCCTCCTTCCCCAGGGGGGATGGATAAGAAAGCAGTCTCATAAGCTCGGAGGAGGGAAAGGATTGGGCAAGCCTGGGGCAAAGCAGAGGAGAGGCAGCCACTCTGGGGGTTTGGTCCTCTCCTGGCAACAACTGCCACACCCCCCCATCACCCCCATGCTGCCCTGGGCAGGCAGGGTCGCTGGCTGCTGGGCAAACCCAGTCTGTTGCCGTCCGAGGCCTGCTCTGGCTGGGCAGTGTCAGTTGGGGCAACCCACACCCTTCTCAGTACTCATTTTTCTCATTTGTATAGTGGAGACCCAGGCCTGAAGGTCTCTGGAGCCAGGGAAAGCTGCATTCGAATGAAATCCTGTGAGGAACAAAGTAACGCTGCTCTGGTCGCAGGGGGCAGTGGTGATGGCAGACATGTGCCCAGACTTTCTTTCTTTCTTTCTTTTTGACAGGCAGAGTTAGACAGTGAGAGAGAGACAGAGAGAAAGGTCTTCCTTCCATTGGTTCACCCCCTAAATGGCCGCCACAGCCGGCGTGCTACGCCGATCCGAAGCCAGGAGCCAGGTGCTTCCTCCTGGTCTCCCATGTAGGTGCAGGACCCAAGCACTTGGGCCATCCTCCACTGTACTCCCGGGCCCCAGCAGAGAGCTGGACTGGAAGAGGAGCAACCAGGACAGAATCTGCTGCCCTGACCAGGACTAGAACCCTGTGTGCTGGTGCCGCAGGTGGAAGATTAGCCAAGTGAGCTGCAGTGCCGGCTATCTTTTTTTTTTTTTTTTTTTAAGATTTATTTATTTATTTGAAGGGCAGAGTTACACACAGAGAGAAGGAGAGGCAATGAGAGAGAGAGAGAGAGAGAGAAATCCTCCCTCCACTGGTTCACTCCCCAACTGGCCGCAACAGCCGGAGCTGTGCCAATCCAAAGCCAGGAGCCTGAAGCTTCTTCTGGGTCTCCCACTCGGGTGCAGGGGTCCAAGGACTTGGGCCATCTTCTACTGCTTTCCCAGGCCATATCAGAGAGGTGGATCACAAGAGGAGCAGCCAGAACTTGAACCGGTGCCCATATGGGATGCCGGCACTGCAGGCAGGGGCTTTACCAGCTGCGCCACAATGCCGGCCCCCTGCCCAGACTTTCAGTGCCAGTCCCCAGCCCAGCCTAACTACTGGCTCCTGAGGTTTTCCAGCTCTAAGATGTCTGTGATACTAAAATGATATTTTTTAAAAAAATTATTTATGTTTATTTGAAAGTCAGGGCTATGGAGAGAAACAGACACACAGAGTGAGATCTTCCATCTGCTCATTTGCTCCCCAGATGGCTGCAGTGGCCAACGTTGGGCCAGGTTGAAGCCAGGAGCCAAGAGCTCCATCCGGGTCTCCCATGTGGGTGGCAGGGGCCCAAACACTGGGAATTCAGCAGGGAGCAGGATCTGAGGTAGAGCAACCGGGACACAAACCAGCCCCCACACAGGATTCTGGTGTCGCAGGCAGGGGCTTTATTCTCCATGCCATCCTGCTGGCCCCTAAAGTGGTATTTGCTTTCCCACCCCTTTCCTATCTATCTCTTCTTAACATTTTGTAACTTGGCGTAAGTAGCACACATAGTCGGACCCTCACTTTCTTCATCTGTAAAATGGATCTACTATCTCACACTCCCCAGGGTTCTCAAAAGACCTTGGCAGGGGACTCCTCCTGCCTCTGATTCCCTCCCTTCCTGCAGGCTGCCGTGGAGCCCCGTCCTATCAGCTCTCAGCATCCTGCCGGGCCCTGTCCAGTGCAGATTGTGAATCAGACCCTGTGCTGGGTGTAGGAGTGGGAGAACTGATAGGTAAGACAAGGCCCGTGACGTCATGAACCACACCCCGGGAGCTGATGAATCAGCTCATCAGTTGGTGAATCAGTTCATCAGCTGATTTCTTCCAGATGAGGGAAGAAATCGATGTACTTAACCCTAGAGGCACAACTTCATACTTACAGCAGTGCCCCTAAGGCATGGAGCATATGTCCCGAGAATCCCAGTGGATGCTGGAAACCACAGAGACTACTGAACCCCATGTGCTCTTTTCCTGTACTCCCTCTGCAGTGCCACATGGTCCCAGGGTTAGCCTGTCCTTTCGTGTCTTACGTCCTGGTGCCTCCTCTGCATCACTACTCTTGCACTTGGGGGCTGTCACTAAGTGAGATCATTGGTGACTTGAACACAAGCAACTGCATTGCCATGACCATTGATCCGATAACCAGGAGGGCTAAGTGATCGAAGGGTAGATAGCATATACAGCGTGGATACGCTGGGCAACGGATGATTCATTTCCAGGGCTGCTGGGAGGTTTCATTACACTACTCAGAGTAATGAATAATTTAAAACTTATGAATTGCTTATTTCTGGATTTTTTTCGGACTAAAGTGGACTGTAGAAACCACAGAAAGTCAAAATTGAGGAAAGGGAGGCTTGGCTAATCCTCCGCCTGCGGTGCCGGCACCCCGGGTTCTAGTTCCAGTTGGGGCGCCGGATTCTGTCCTGGTTGCTCCTCTTCCAGTCCAGCTCTCTGCTGTGGCCCGGGAAGGCAGTGGAAGATGGCCCAAGTGCTTGGGCCTTGCACCTGCATGGGAGACCAGGGGGAGGCGCCTGTCTCCTGGCTTTGGATAGGTGCAGTGTGCTGGCCGTAGTGGCCATTTGGAGGGTGAACCAATGGAAGGAAGACCTTTCTCTCTGTCTTTCACTGTCTAACTCTGCCTGTCAAAAAAAAAAAAATGAGGAAAGAGAGATAACGTATCTTTTTTTTTTCTTATTTTTTATTTATTTATTTTTTTGACAGGCGGAGTGGACAGTGAGAGAGAGAGACAGAGAGAAAGGTCTTCCTTTTGCCGTTGGTTCACCCTCCAATGGCCGGCGCGGTAGCGTATCTTGATTAATGTTTACTTTATAGTTTTGAGCTAAATATTCTGTCTTGCTTGGAATGTTGTTTCTGCCTTTTCTGCCTTCCAACATAATAGTTATCTTATTCTTTCTTTCCGTTATCTGCAAGTGCATTCAATATGGTTGTTATGTCTTGACCATGTCATGACCAAGATAGTGAAAAGAACCAGGCCAGGCCAGCGCTGTGGCGTAGTGGGTAAAACTGCTGTCTGCAGTGCTGGCATTCCATATGGGTGCCGGTTCGAATCCCAGCTGCTCCACTTATGATCCAGCTCTCTGCTATGGCCTGGGAAAGCAGTAGAAGATGGCCCAAGTCCTTGGGCTCCTGCACCTGCATGAGAGACCCAGAAGAAGCTCCTGGCTCCTGGCTTTGGATTGGCACAGCTCTAGCTGTTGTGTCCATCTGGGGAGTGAACCAGTAGATGGAGGACCTCTCTCTCTCTCTCTCTCTCTCTCTGCCTCTCCCTCTCTGTAACTGCCTTTAAAATAACAAATAAATCTTTAAAAAAAATGTACAGGCTCACAAGATTTCATTATTTTTTATACGTTAAGTCTTTAAGCCGTTCAAAATTTATTTTCTTTTCTGTTTTAAAGATGTGTTTATTTGAAAGGTGGAGTTTCAGAGAGGGGGTGGGGGAGAAAACAGAAAGAGATCTTCCATTCTTTGGTTCACTCCCCAATGGCCTCAACAGCTGGGAATGGGGCCAGGCTGAAGCCAGAAGCCAGGAGCTTCTTCTGGGTCTTCCACATGAGTACCACCATCCTTCCAAAGACTTGGGCCATACTCTATTGCCTTCTTAGGTGCATTAGCAGGGAACTGGATGGAAAGTGGAGCAGCCAGGACTTGAACCTGTGTACATATGGGATGCCAGTGACACAGGCAGCAGTTTAACTCAGGGCACTACAGAGCTGGCCCCCTGAAATCTATTTTTGTAAATAGAGTAACAAAAATTTATTTCCCCCAAACTGCAATGCCATCTTTACTATATTTTAATGGCCATGTACTTTGTAATCTATTTCTGGATGTTTTTGTTCTGCAGACCTATCCGTTTGCTCTCATGCAAACAACATAATTTGCTTATATGGACTTTGGAGCGTGTCAAGGTATTTGATGAGGCAAGTGCTCATTAATTTGTCTTTTTTAAAAAAAGTCTTGTCTAATCTGACTTTTTAAAAATATGAAGCATCAAATCATTTTATTCAACTTGAATAATACTATTGGGATTCAAATTGGAATTGCACTAAATTTGTAGATACCAATTCTAGGAAAATCAAATGGATATGATAGTGGGTCTCACCACCTGAAAATGAAAACCTGCTCCCAATTGTTCAAATCTTATTTTATATTCATATTCTTTGATATGATGTTATAATTTGCTTTGTGTAGCTCTTGTACCTTTCCTGTTAACCTCATTCCTAAGTATTTTCTGATTTGTGTATAGAATGCTTTTTCCCATTTTCTTTTGTTGTATTTATTCCTAGAATAGAAGAAAGCTATTGATTTGTATATATTTCCTTACATCTTGCAACCTTACCAAATTCTCTTATATATTCTAAGAACATATTTTTTCAAATTATGGTCTATTAAATTTCTAGAACTATAATAATCTCCTCAGCAAAAAAAATAGCACTATATATTATTTTACCTTTCGTTTTATAAAGTATTTTTTGGCTTACTGCATCTACCAAAATAAAATAATTGTATAATCATAAGAGAGTAAAATTCCTGTATAGGTCTTTTTTATTAATTAGTTAATTAATTAATATTAAAGGTAGAGCAACAGAAAGAGGGAGAGAGAGAGAGAGAGAGAGAGAGAGAGAGGTCTTCCAGCCTCTGCTTCACTCCTCAAATGGCCACAGCCAGGAACCAAGAACTCCATCTAGGTCTCCCACATGGGTGACAGGGTCCCAAACACTTGGGCCATCTTTCATTGCCATAGCAGGTGCATTAGCAGGAAGCTGCAATTGCCATCACAAATGGTGGTTTCGTCTGCTAAGCCACAACTCTGGCCTTGAGTCCTGATTTCCAGTTTAGAGATTTGGCATTTTAAAGTACTACTTGCTCTTGCTTTTTTTGTTGTTATATTTATGTAATCTAAGATTTAGTTATTATAATTACTATACTTGTTATTGTATCATACACATATTTAAGTAATTTCCTTCTTTCTCTATTTTTTATTTAGTTTTTTAATTAGGAATCACTGCAGACATAAAATGTTCTTTCAGCAGTTATAGATGGGATTATTCACTTTTCCCTTTAATATATTGGTATTATGTTGCTAGATTTCCAGATATTGAGCTACTCTGCATGCCTTCAATAATGCAGCATAGTTTTTGTTTAAATGTCCCTGGGGTCTACTCGCTATTGGTTGAGTTAGAGTCCTTGCACTTAGAGACAGTCATGAAATTGGCCTATTCCTTTAAAAAGAAATCTCCTTTTCCCTTTTTGGTTTTAAAATTATACCATCTTTATAAAATAAAGGCACCACTGCATGTTTCTATAGTTGCTGCCTGGATTCATCTGGTTTTTAAATATTGAATAAGGGCAGGCGTTGGTGTAGTGCCGAAGATGCTATAGTTGGGACGTCCTCATCCCATTTCCGAGTGCCTGGGTTCAAGTCCTCCCTCTGCCCCCGATCCCAGCTTCCTCCTTAATGCAAGCACTGGGAGGCAGCAGTGATGGCTCAACTGGTTGTGTCCCTGCCATGCATTTGGCAGAACTGGAGTGAGTGCTTGGCCTCTCGCGATGTCTGGGCTTGAGCTGGGCCAGGCTGTTGCTGGTGTCTGGGGACTGAGTCAGCAAGTGGGAGCTCCTCCACTCTCTCTCGCTCTCTCTCTCAAATAAATAAATAAATTTTAAATAAAACATAGCTATGATTCCACCCCGTCCTGGTTATTTGCTACGTAGTAGCTCGCTAATTGTTTTCTTAATTCTTCTATGGTAATTACTGTTCATGATCAATATTGTATATGATTTATGGATATAAAATAAATATATTCCAGGCAATTATAGATTATACATGGAGAAATTCGAAGTTGATTTTCAAATATTCCTCTTTAATTGAATTTGTTTATTAGATGTAAAATATTCCAACAGGATTATCATGAAATCATTCTGTATAATTTTAGAAATCAGGTTCTAACATTTCTAACATCTTTAGCTTTATGTGTTTAGCTTGCATGTTGTTTTGGACATCCGGTTTATGAAATATCTTTTTCACATAGTGTACCATTAGTTGTGATGCAATGTCCCTTTTTAACCCTGTTTAGGTTTAATCTTGAATTCTACCTTGTTTGATATTAAATATTGTTGGGCTTGTTTTTTTTTTTTACTTGTTTGCATTTGCCTGGGATTTCTCTTCCCACTCTATAACATGAAACTGTTGCCGTTAATGTCTTCTAACTGCTTTTATTTAAGCAGTGTGTAAACGCTTTTTTTTTTTTAAGATTTATCTATTTATTTGAAAGGCAGAGTTACAGAGAGGATGAGGCAGAGAGAGCGAGAGAGAGAGAGAGAGATATCTTCCATCTGCTGGTTCACTCCCCAGATGGACACAACGATTGGAGCTGTGCCGATCTGAAGCCAGAAGCCAGGAGCTTCTTCCGGGTCTCCCATGTGAGTGTAGGGGCCCAAGGTCTTGGGGCATCTTCTAATGCTTTCCTAGGCCATAGCAGAGAGCTGGAGCAGCCAGGATATGGTGCCCATATGGGATGTCGGCACTATAGGCAGCAGCTTTACCTGCTACACCACAGCACCAGCCCCTACACTTAAGCTTTGTCTTTCCATGGGATACTTCCGTTTGTTCACATGCAATTCAATAACGCATATGCCTGCTTCCCCCCTTCATATTGTTTTTTTTTTTTTTAATTTTTTTTTTAACAGGCAGAGTGGATAGTGAGAGAGAGAGAGACAGAGAGAAAGGTCTTCCTTTTTGCCGTTGGTTCACCCTCCAATGGCCGCTGTGGCCAGCGCATCTCGCTGATCCGAAGCCAGGAGCCAGGTGCTTCTGGTCTCCCATGCGGGTGCAGGGCCCAAGCACTTGGGCCATCCTCCACTGCCTTCCCGGACCATAGCAGAGAGCTGGCCTGGAAGAGGGGCAACCAGGATAGAATCCGGCGCCCCAACCAGGACTAGAACCCGGTGTGCCAGCGCCGCAAGGCGGAGGATCCCCTTTCATATTGTTTTACGTTGATGGTTTACTTCACACCTGCTTCTTTTTGCTTCTTTTTCCCTTGCTTTCACAGGTTTGATCAAATACTTACTCATTTTATTCCACCCCCGCCATGTCAGTGTGTAGGGTCTAACAAAACAGATGCCTCTTTGTCCTTACAGTCAAACACTTATTTCTTCTCTGCTATCATTTTTTTCAGATTTATTTATTTATTTGAAAGTCTGACTTATACAGTGAGAGGAGAGGCAGAGAGAGAGAGGTCTTCTGTTCGATGGTTCACTCCCCAGATGGCCACTCTGGCCAGAGCTGCGCCGATCTGAAGCCAGGAGCCAGGAGCTTCTTCCCAGTCTCCCAAGCGAGTGCAGGGGCCCAAAGTCTTGGTCCATCCTCTACTGCTTTCCCAGGCCATAGCAGAGAGCTGGATTGGAAGAGGAGCTGGACTAGAAAGGGCGCCCATATGGGATGCCGGTGCTTCAGGCCAGGGCGTTAACCTGCTTCACCACAGCGCCGGCCCCTACTGCTATCATTTGAAGCAAGACACTAGCTGTGTCACCACGTAAGATATTCCAGTTTCACCTCGTTCCCTATCCTCTGCCTCTAAGCTGCGCCCATGAAAACCCCCTGGTGACCGCCTCCGCTCCCCCTCCTCCGAGTCCCGGATGGGACATTTGGAATGGTCTCCAGCCTTGACCCCTGCTGACTCAGTGTTGTAGAAATAGTTTGGTGCTTTAATTTTTGGACTGTTCTAAGAACTTCCCATGAAATATCTGCCTTCACTATCCAGATTCTGTATTTAATATCAGAGCCTCGCCTTTTCAGAAATCTGTATTCTCCATTCAGAGACTTTGTCCTGTTATTTATTTAATAGTTATCTCTTTGCTCTTTGCCTTTTGGTCCTTCTGGAACCCCAGGACTTACAGGTTAGGGGTCAGGATCCCATTCTCCAGCTCGCTGGCTTTCATGATTGCCATCACCTCATTTTTTGCTCTGTGCATTGGCATTTCGTGTTCTAGCACAGGTCTCAACAGCCATCATAGTTTCCTTTCCCCGACTTGCTTTTTTGTCGAGCCGGGAAATCCAGGTTTTAGCTTTAGAAAGTCTTTCTGTGATTACCAATAAGTGCTCTCTGGTTTTCTGTTCCATCTCAGAGGTAAGGATTTGCAAGCAGACAGAGCCACAGATACAAGCGAAATTAAAATGCTTATGTGCAAGTTGTTGGCAATCATTTTTCAAATGGGGAAGCAATGGATGATTTCCTAGCAAACACATCTCCAAAATGGAACCTAGAGTAAGCAGAACATTTGCAAAGGCCAATTATCCTCGAAGAGAGAGGAGAGTGATTGGAGAGTTCCCGTTTAGTAAAGAACCAGGGCCCAATGATGCCAGAACTGGGTTTCATCTAATATTTAGGGACAGAGAGGGCGGCTCTCCTTGGCTAGGTGCGTATGGTGTCTGCTGGGTCCTCTCTCCAGACCCCTTTGATGGGGCCGCAGAGTGTCCCCAAGAGGGGCTCTGAGCTGGACAGCAGCCTGCGGCGGGCATCAGATGCTTCTGTTGGGATCATCTCTGGAGGGGAAGGGAAGGAAGCAGGACTGGGGAGAGGGAGGACGTGGGCCATGGTGAGCAGTCTCCACTGCACCAGACTTGGGAGGAGCGGAGGGGAGCAGAGGAGGCTCTGATACACCTGCGCCTGGTGCTCCTGCCCCAGGAAGGGCGCACAGCTTTGCAGATGCCAAGGCCGTTCCCAAAGAGGACCAAGCGGTGAGTGCTGCCTGGTTTCTCTGCAGCCAACGGTGGACATAGCCCCCCATTCCTCGGGGAGACTCTGGGTGCCGCCTCACAGCAGCAGCTACAGAAGGCTGCTCGCTTGCTGTGCGCGCCCCCGAGTTCCTGCCCTGTCACTGGGATATCACAGGAGGCAGCAGCCCCGAAATCGGTGGATGGTGGTGGAGCTGTCCCCTCTCCGTGTGCCAAGGTGGCTGCAGCCAGGGTGGCTGTGTCAGCATCTGGGGGTTCCTGCTAGTGTTCCGGGCCCAGGGGCAGGAAGGACTCCATCTGCCTGGTTAGCCCTCTCAGCCCATGGGAGCAGGGGCAGGGGGTGGCTGCTTTTCTGCAGGCCCTGTGGCTTTGCTGTCCGTGCTACAGGGTTCCTTGTGTCAGATGCCCTGGGATACCCAAGGCCTCACCAGGCCACCCACTGGGCTCAGTGACTGGGGAGAGTCAGGCAGATCAGAGCTGTTAGGAAAGGAAGCAAGCAGCCTTCTCCTACCCATCCTCTCCTCCCTCCTTTCTCCCTGGCCCAGGAGAACTGCTGCCTTAGAGCATCTTCCATTGCTATGATAGCTGGGTAACTTGCACAGAAAAGAGGTTTATTTTGGCTCACGCTTCTGGAAGCTGAGAAGCCCAGGGTTGGGCAGCCGCATCTGGTGAGGGCCTCGCCCTGGGTCAGCTCCCAGTGCAGGTGGAGGGGCCGACATTTGGCCTAGAAGTGCAAATGCCCACGTCTTACATCAGAGCGCCTGGATTCAACACCTGGCTCAGCGCCTGACTCCAGCTTCCTGCTAGCGCAGACCCTTCCAGGTAACGCCTGCGGCTCAGGTTAACTGGGCTCCTGCCGTCCACATGGGCGTTTCATGGAGTTCCTGGCTCCCAACTTTGGCTTTTGGCCCGTTCTGGGCTGCTGCAGGCATTTTCAGGAGTCAACAAGCAGATGGGAACACTGTTTCTCCCCCTCTTCTCCCCCAACCCTGTCACTTTGCCTCTCAAATAAATACACAGGAATTCTAAAAGCAAAAGCTCATGGCAGAAACTGGAAGGGAAGCAGGTGCATGTAGAAGACACAAAACACAAAGGGTAGGGGGCCGATGCTGTGGCGCAGCGGGTTAAAGCCTTGGCCTGAAGTGCCAGCATCCCATATGGGCGCCGGTTCTAGTCCCGGCTGCTCCTCTTCCGATCCAGCTCTCTGCTGTGGCCTGGGAAAGCATAGAGGATGGTCCAAGTGCTTGGGCCCCTGCACCCACATGAAGACCTGGAAGAAGCTTCTGGCTCCTGGCTTTGGTCTGGCCCAGCTCCGGCCATTGCAGCCATCTGGGGAGTGAATCAGTGGACAGAAGACCTCTCTCTCTGTCTCTACCTCTCTCTCTGTAACTCTGTCTTTCAAATAAATAAAATAAATCTTAAAAAAAAACCACAGCGGGGAGACTCATTTTTTTTATTTCATTTATTTGAAAGGCAGAGTTAAGAGAGGGGGAAAGATGGAGAGAGCAAGAAAGAGAGAGAGAGGGGCCGGCGCCATGGCTCACTTGGTTAATCCTCCGCTTGTGGCGCTGGCATCCCATATGGGCGCCGGGTTCTAGTCCTGGCTGCTCCTCTTCCGATGGTCCAAGTGTTTGGGCTCCTGCACCCGCATGGGAGACCAGGAAGAAGCACTTGGCTCCTGGCTTCAGCCTGGCCCAGCGCCGGCCGTAGCGGCCACTTGGGGAGTGAACCAATGGAAGGAAGACCTTTCTCTTTGTCTCTCTCTCAATGACTATAACTATACCTGTCAAATAAAAAGAAAATTGAAAAAGAGAGAGAGAGAGAGAGAGAGAATATGAATCCTCTGGTTCTCTCCCCAGATGGCTGCAACAGCCAGGGCTGAGCCAGGCTGAAGCCAGGAGTCAGGAGCTTCTTCTCGGTCTCCCACGTGGGTGCAGGGGCCCAAGCACTTGGGCCATCTTCTACTGCTTTCCTAGGCCATTATCATGGAGCAAGACAGCTTCTTTGGTTGTGAGTCCGCAGCCCTGGCCGGGGGCTGGTGGGGCGCAGAGGAAGGAAGGATGAGGGAACCCCTGCCTCGGGCTGTGTTCCTGCTTGCGGGCGCAGTGTGGACGCCCCGTGTTTGAGTAAAGCCCACGTCTTCCCCATGAGTGTGTGCCGGGTGATGTTTGCTCAGCCGCATGCTTTGCTTGCAGAGCTCTGTGATCCAGGGCCTTTGAAATTCAAACGTATTCATGAGGCTGAGACACACAGAGGCTCTTTCTTTATGAGGGCAGCAGACGTGGGCTGAGAAAACACAACCCCGGCCGTGGGCTTGGCCTATGTCACTCGAGGGTGCCTGTCATGGGGGAGCGGGGGGGTTGTGACTTCCCTGGCAAGGCTGCTCCAGCCCCCACAACTCAGAGCTAGAGTGAAGCCTCGCCAGCCGTTCCAGTGGCACAGTCCCAACCGAGCCCGAGGAAGAAAGTGAGGAGAGAAGGGAGGGCTGGGGGCGCACAGGGAGCTGCGGCTGAGCGCTGGTGTTGGAGGAGACACACAAAAGGCAGACGCACAGCCAAGGACAAATGCTAAAGTGCGCTCTGGGGCGGTGAGAGCCGTGTCAGGAGGAACTACAGGATTGAATGAGCTGAGCTTTGGAGGAAAGAAACCAAGGGCAAGAGAACATTAATGATATTTTTTTTCTTTTCCATTTTGTTTGGGAGTAGGAAAATACAACGGTGGCCACAGTTTGGGGGCTACTGACCCAGTGGCTGGCCAGGTGTGTGGCAGGGGCATGGCCAAAAGGGCAGAAAGAGAAAAACGTAACCACCTGCTCCCCTTCTGCTGGGTTTCCCATGCAGGGTCTTGGAAAGGGGGGCGGAGGCAGACAGGGAGGGAAGGGAACTGTTGGTCACCCTTGTCGGGTGTTGCCGCCAGGGGTCTCATTCAACCTAGGCTCCCACAATTGTGCTTCAAGTAGGAAAAGAACTTGCTAGTGTGGCCTCAACGAATCTATCACCTAGAATCTCAAAAGACTCGGAAAGGACACGCAGGGGAAGAGAGTGCTCAGGATAAACAAACGCAGTCCTGGTGCTCAGAAGCAGAAAACACAACACCGCTGACTCCCGCAGGCCGCCGACCTTGGGGTTCGTTGCTGGGGAGCACCCCAGGCTCAGCCGCCAGCTAATCCATTTGTGAGTGCTGAAGGGAGAAAGCAATTGGGCCGGGGAGGGCTCCTGCTTGGGGAGCTTGACTTCACCTTGCAACCCCTAGTTCCTCCCAAGCGGGAGCTGGTTTCTAAATCAGCATCCAGTACCAGCTGCCCCCTCTGGAAGAATACAGCCCCTTGAGTAGCCTTGGATGGAGCCTGGCTGCACCTGGGATGCTGAATCTTCTCTGTGGCTTGCTGAGCAGCCAGATGTTACCTGGATACACCTGGGCTCTGCCATGTGCTGGGGGGCTGCAGAATTTCCAGAGAGTAAGAAGAGGTCCTCCCTTGGGGATCAGGGGGTCCCCTCTCTGGATACTAAGTGTAGGCCCAGGCAAGCCAGCCAGCTGCACGGAGCAGCCAGAGTTGCAGGTGGAATTGCTGGCGGCAGGTTGACCCAGGAGACTGGGGGCTACAGCACGGGGTCAGGAGTGCCCCAGGGCTGGTTTTGGGATAGTTGCTCCTAATGGAAGTGAAGAGGAAATCCCACAGAGAGGGGACTGCAAAGGGCCTTGGAGGAATGACTGGGTTTGGTGGGGGGCGGTGTTTGCAAGCTCAGAGCAGCCTGGTGACACGTCCCACTCTACCGCCTGCTCGCTGTGCCCAGGCTGCTCTAACAGCCCAGGGGCTCAAGATCTGGCTCCCAGTCCCCATGCCTTCATGTGTGCCTTTTCCCCTGTGCTGATCCCCCTCTGCTCCTGGGATTCCTAGGAAACCTAGTAAAGTCTCCCTGCTCTCTGATACCCGCAGCCCAGGAGAGTGAAACCTCCCTTCCTGGACCATGCCCACTCCGGCCCCTCCTGCACCTGCTGCCTGACTTCACGGGGCTCTCTCCCTCCTTCAGCTGCTCAGAGGCCCTGGTCCACCTCAGTCATCTCTGCCACCCCCCTGTCCAGTGCCAGGCATGCAGTAGTAGGTGCTCAACAAATGGAGCAGATTGAGGCAAACAGCCCAACGGCGCCCCCTGCCTGCCATGAACGTGTGCGTGGGTCATTCCCCGGGGGGCCCCACATCTCCACTCCTCACTGGGACACCCGGAGCTTTGGAGCCAGTCTGAGCTCTGCCACTCACCTGGGCTGCTCACGTGGGTCCTCCAGGTTCCGGGTTCCTGTGTCAGACAGTCTGAATGAGGTCTCTGCACACAGAGTTGCTGGGATGCTTAGGGGACCCAGTGCCTGGAAAACTCTCAGTCAGCGCAACCATGTCTCTCCTTCATGCCGACTCCCCTCGCTGCCTGAGCCCCCATCTTGCTCCTGCCGCCCCACCTGGCCCCTTCCAGGCTGTCTTCCCAGCCCTCCGTGGTACTCTCCATCTCCGATACCTCTTCTTGGCCCAGGGGAGTGTTCCAGGGCTCGGCCAGGCTGGTCCAGACAGGCCAAGCTTCCTTCCTGGAGTCCTTGGGCTTGTGCAGTTAAGGATGGGAGAAAAAAGTCCAGACAGAGGAAAGAGTTGCAAGGTGCAAAGGTGGGAGCGAAGGCTCAGGTCCTGGATCCCCAAGCAGGAAAATGGAGGCTCATCAAGCCCTTCGCCCTTTCGCTGCTCTTGGACATGCTTGTTGTGGCTGGAGGAAGAGGTTCTGCCCTCTTGCAGGTGCCCCAAACCTGCTGCACACAATAGTGACTGAAGGTGGGGAAGGGGGAGGGTTGATGGCCACACAGGGGCTAGTTCAAGTCCTGTGACTTCAGGCAGGTCAGCTTACCTTGCCGAGCCTCAGATTCCACACATGGAAAATGAAGACGATGCTACAACCAGCCCCGTGGGGGGTGATGTGAAGATGAAATGAGACAGTGTGGAGCTGGGGTTGTGGTGCAGCAGGTTAAGCTGCTGTGTGCAACTGGCATCTCTTGTCAGAGCATTGATTTGAGTCCCCGCTGCTCTACTTCGGATCCAGCTTCCTGCTAATGCATCTGGGAAAGCAGTGGAGGATGGCCCAAATAGTTGGGCCCCTGCCACCCTCAGAGAAGACCAGGATGGAGTTCCAGGATCCTGGCTTTAGCCCGGTCCATTGGAGGAGTGAACCAGCAGATGGAAGATATCGCTCTCTCTCCCTTCCTCCCTCCCTCTTTCTTTTTGTTACTCTGCCTTTTAAGTGAATAAATACATACATAAACATTTTTTAAAGAGCTAATGCTAGCCCCCTGCCTAGCATGGTGCAGAGAGCACAGGAAGCAGAAAATTGCTCTATTCAGTAAGCAGGTGCACGTCTTCTGCCTGCACAAACCCAAAGAACGGATGTTCCTTTATAGTACAGATGAGGCCCCAGGATAACATTTGATTCATATTTTTAATAAAAGTTTTAAATACGGTCCATGTGGAGTATCGTGATTTCTGGAGGAAGATTCAGACCAGGAGGCAGACAAAGGGACGTACAGGTTTGATTATTGTCTGGTCAGTGTCTGGGAACTTGTCCAGAGTGGCCAGGCATGGGGTCTCCCTGATCAGCGCCAGGAGCTATCACCTTGTGTTCTTGACGGTCAGATGCACATTCCTTCCTGGTTTCTCCTGTGAGAAAAACCAAAAAGCTTCCCGTGCCATCTCCACTCCTAGCACCATGGCTCCCTTGAACTTGACCTTGTGTGTGTACAACAGTGCCAGTCATTCTGCCGGAGCCCTGGCCTGGCATTGTCACCCAGAATGGCATCATCCTCTCCATGCTGCCCACGGGACTGACGTCTGTGACTCCCTCCCGGGGGCTATTGTGCTCGGGTACCGAGGGCCATGTGTGCAAGCTCTGCCCAGAGAATGCCAGGAAACTGTGAACAATCATTCGCTTCTCCAGTCACGCTACATTTATGGCTTGGCATTTTTAAACCTGCACATCTTCCACCCACCTCTTCCCTTGAACTTGTTAGGCTGTAATCGCTGCATCTCCAGGAGGTGATGGCTCTGAACCTGGCCTGCCCCTCTGCCCCTCTACACAACACCACCCTCAGAGGATTGGTAGGGGAGTGGGCTGGGGGAAGAAGGCTGGAGCACCTGGGTGAGGAGTGTCTGTCCCTTTCCCACCCCCAGTGTGGCTCCGGATGGGTCGGGGCGGCATGATGTCACCATACCCGTCGGTGGTGAGAGAATGTATCAGTTGGACAGGCCCCTGGGCTTGTCTCTGAAGTCCCTGGAGGAGAAGGGAAGTGGCCACCCCTGGGGGCTGCCTGACATGAAGCCTGAAGAAGAGACAGTGGTACACACACCCCCGGGTACCTGTGGTGGGGGGAGACACAGCGGGGAGAGATGCCTGCTGCCATCCTCACCACCATGGGTGCCACAGACACGAGGCAGCACCATGATGGAAACTTGCCAGTGAAAACCAGCACACAAGCCACAGAGGTGGCTCATACGGCTGGTGTTGGCTCTAGTGGTTAAGATGCCGATGAGCCGCGCACGCCCCAGATCTGAGTATCTGGGTTTCAGTCCTGGCTCTGACTTCTGACTCTAGCTCCCTGCTAATGCAGACCCTAAGAGGTAGCAATGATGGCTCAAGTTTTTTGGTCCCTGTCACCCATGTGGGAGACCTGGATTAAATTCCTAGCTGTTGACTTCTACACCAGTTAGGGGCCATCGTAGGCATTTGGGGAATGAATCAGTGGATGGAAGTGTTCTCTCTCTCTTTCAATCTCTCCCTCTCAAATAAATAATAATTTTAAGCGGTGGCTCATGCCCAAGGGCCTGTGGCCCCCTGTGGGTAGCTCAGGGTCCTAAACTCCCCCTGCTGGGCGTGAGTGACAGTTACACCAAGTCAGCATATCCTGGGGCCACAGGCTCTGGCCAGCCAGTGAAAGAAACAGCATGGCAGAGGGCAGTTGCAATCCCCTTGGCAGATCACCCACCTGGAACTGTGATCCAGCCATGGCCCCAGGACAACGTCCTAGGATGGAGTCCTGGAGCCCCTTCTGCAATCTGACAGACCTCACTTGCAGGGGAGG
Organism: Lepus europaeus; assembly: GCF_033115175.1. Classification (NCBI taxonomy): domain Eukaryota; kingdom Metazoa; phylum Chordata; class Mammalia; order Lagomorpha; family Leporidae; genus Lepus; species Lepus europaeus. The sequence continues at coordinate 66,742,970 of NC_084827.1, forward strand.
GGTCTGAGAGCACCTGAGAGGTGACAGACACAGAGACCCCTGCCCCGTGCAGGTCTGGGTTGTGGGTGCCCTGCATAGGTGGCTCTGCCAGCCCTGTGGGGTCTCGGATACCAAGAGGGGCCTTTATTTCAAGGAGGTGCTTCTGAAACCTGAGACCAGTGTAGGACCCTGTGTGAGTTTAGGGTATCCTGCCTGGATTAAACCCCCAGCCCTGGCTGGTCCCCAGGGAGGACTCAGAATTTCTTTCTTTTTTTTTAAGATTTATTTATTTATTTGAAAGTCAGAGTTACACAGAGAGAGGAGAGGAAGAGAGAGAAAGAGAGGTCTTCCATCTGCTGGTTTACTCCCCAATTGGCTGCAATGGCCAGAGCTGCGCCGATCTGAAACCAGGAGCCAGAAGCTTCTTCTGGGTCTCCCACGTGGGTACAGGGGCCCAAGTGTTCAGGCCATCTTCTACTGCTTTCCCAGGCCATAGCAGAGAGCTGGATTGGAAGTGGAGCAGCCGGGTCTCAAACCGGCACCCACATGGGATGTTGGTGCTTCAGGCCAGGGCATTAACCCACTGTGCCACGGCGCCAGCCCCAGGACTCAGAATTTCAAGGAAAGTACCTTAGGGTGGGAGCACTGGTGCCCAGGTCCAGGGCAGGAGCCCCTGTCTGGGCCTAGGAGAGCTGCTTGCAGAGAAAATGCTCAACGAGATGCTCAGTTAACGAAACACTGAGTGACTTAACACCTCTCTGCCCTGCCCAGCACTCAGCCTACCTGGAGCAGGCCTGGTGGGGCTGCAGTGGGGCCAATGGGCTTGGCTGCGGTGCCGCTGACTCATCTTCGCCGGGGAGGCCGCTGCTGGCAGACGACAAAACCGATGGGTTGCTGCTTTCACCCGGGCCTTGCTGTCCTGTGCCGGGGCATGGGTTCCCAACCCACACCCACATGGGAGTGAACCGGGGATGTTCCCAAATCCAGGCCAAATCAGCTCAATCAGACACCCTCTGGGAAGGGACGAGGAGAGGGAATGAGAAGAGCAAGGACTTTGGGGTCAGTGGCCTGAGTCCAAGTCTTCATTTCTCCCCTTGAAAGCCGTGTTACCTTGAACAAGTTCATTAACCTCTCAGATTCAGTTTCTTCCTCTGTAAATGGGATGCCTCTCTCTGCCTCCCTCCTAGGACTGTCAGGAGTGCCGTGATGGAAGCCGTGGACTTGGGATCAGGCAGGTGTCAGCTTCTGCTCCCGATGGGCCAAGTGAACTGGGACAAGTTCTCCTGGTCTCCCTGAACCTGCACATAGCCAGTTTCTAAGTGGGCAAAATAGTATACCTCCTAGGGCAATGAAGCCAGCCTTTGAATAAATTCTTGAAAATCCCTGACACCGTGGTTTGCGTATTGTCAGGAAGTCTTAAAAATATAAAAAATGTAGATGGCCCGCTTGCCCGTAAGGAGTGGATGATCCGAATCCCCCATCCAGCTTTTCCATGTCTCCGCTGTCACTTTCCGGTCCCCTCCCACCGCCCTGACAGCACACACCTCATCAATCCTTCTCTCCCCTAACTGCTCCCGTCATATTAATCTTCCTTGTTCTTTCTTATCTCTGAGCCTCTGCTCCTGTCAGGTGCGACTGAATGCTCTTCTCTCTCCTCTCTGCCAAACGGGACTGAGCATCTCATTCATGCCTTTGTCAAATGAGAATTTTCTCCATGGCAAAAAAAAAAAAAAAACAAAACAAAACAAAAAAAAAACCACCACGCACTGCACGGAGCAAAACGGAATGAATTTCCATTTTCATCCCCATGCAAGATGAGGAACTCTTACAAATTAGTGCAAAAGGATAATAACCCGCTAAAAAAAACCTGCAGGAATGGGCACAGAGAGGCAGTTTGCAGAGAAGCGCAAATGACCAATAAACACAAAAAGAGGCTCAGGCTCACTCGTCATTAAAAAAATGGACATTGGCAGGAGGAGATGCCATTTTCACAATTGTGCCGGCAATAAAATGATAACAGGAAATTGCACAGGCATAGGTTGGCAGGGGATTGATTTTATTTATTTGAATGGGAGAGAGAGAGAGAGAGAGAGAGAGAGAGAGAGAGAGAGAGATCCTTCATCCCCTGGTTCACTCCCCAAATGGCTGCAACAGCTAGGGCTGGGCCAGGCTGAAGCCAGGAGCCAGGAGCTTCATCTAGGTCTCCCACATGGGCATCAGGGGGACAAGTACCTGGGCCATCATCTGTTGCCTTCTCAGGTGCCTTAGCAGGGATCTAGACTGGCAGCAGAGCAGCTGGAACTTGAACCGGTGCTCTGATAGGGGATGCTGGTGTCTTTGGCCCGGCTTAGTCTGCTGCACCACACTGCTGGCCCCAGGAGCTGTTTTGTAGTTGCCATACACATACACCTCTCTCCACTCAACAGACGTGTAGCAAGGTCCTCCTGGATGCCAGGCACACAACATGGGACACACCAGCACAGTTAGTCCTGCCTCAGTTTCCCATTGCTGCTATCACAAATTGCGACGGAGACACTTAAAACAACACAACTGATTATTTTAATCATTTCTGCTGGTAGACATCCTGCAGTGAAGGCACACTCCTTCTGGAAGGGGAATTGGTTTCCTGGTCTTTTGCAGTCCCTACAGACCACTTGCACTCCTTGGCTTGTGTCTCTCCTTTCTCTCACCGGGGGTCTCCTGCCTTCCTCCTGTTAGGGTGCTGTGATTACACCGAGCCCACACATATAACCCAGGGCCGTCCTACCGCCACCATGAGGTCTTTGATCACTCCTGCCCATTGCCAGGCTGGGTCACCCACTCATAGGTCTGGTGGTTAGGGTATGGACATCTTTGGGGGCCCGAGACACTGCCTTGCTCACTGCCTCATGGCGTTAATCTGCTGATCTACTCAGGTCAGCATTGTTTGTGAGAGCAGAGAATGTGACAGGCCCACCTGTTCTTTGACGAAGACTGGTGAAAGGCACCCTGATAGAGCCATTCCATGGAAAACTAGGCTGCCCAGGATCTGGGTGAGGGAGTGTCGTGGAGCCCCAGGGATCTGGGTCCCAGATATTCTGTAAAGTGAGAAGGTGGCACGCAGAGCGAGGTAGAGGTGGAGAAGAACTCGTGCACTTTCAGGGCTGGGGAACATCCAGCCCACAGGCCATAGAAGACCATAGAAAACATCACTGCATCTGGCCCTGCCAAGGCAACTGCAGGTGGGAATTGAAATTCAATACATCTACAGCAGCTTAATTTTTTAAAAGATTTATTTTATTTACTTGAAAGACAGAGTTACAGAGAGAGGTAAAGATAGAGAGAGAGGTCTTCCCTCTGCTGGTTCACTCCCCAATTGGCTGCAATGGCTGGAGCTGCACTGATCCGAAGCCAGGAGCCAGGAGTTTCTTCCGGGTCTCCCACTCGGGTGCAGGGGCCCAAGGACTTGGGCCATCTTCTACTGCTTTCCCAGGCCACAGCAGAGAGCTGGATCGGGAGAGGAGCAGCTGGGACTAGAACCGGTGCCCATATGGGATGCCGGTGCTTCGGGCCAGGGTGTTAACCTGCTGTGCCACAGCGCCGGCCCCCAGCAGCTTAATTTTTAAGGTGATAATTTTGTAGCACTCTTGGATGATGTTGTAGCTATCCAAATGGCCCTGAGTTGAAAAAAGTTGCCCCAACCTGTGTCTCATGGATCCTTTTGGAAGGATTTGCAAAATGCTTAACAAAGACTGGGAACCAAAACTAGGGGCTTGAGTCAGGGAGAAAATTGCTTCTCCCAACAGACCCCACCATGTAGCTTTTGTTGTCACCATTCGTGAGAATCACGTTTCCAGTGAGACAGAAATGTGGCCTTGGGGTCTTAACAGTGACCTCCTCACTTCCCAAGGACCCCACCTCCTACATGACCTCCTACATGACCTCCTACACGACCTCCCTCCCACCAGGTGCCCACTAGGAGGGTGATGCTGTTTTGTCCGGGCTGGAAGCAGCAGGTGCCCTGGCCTGGAAGGGCTGCCTGGAGAGCCAGGGTGCCCAGGTGGCACCTGAGGGCAGGCCAGAAAGCAGCCAGGCCCTCTGTCATTTCTTCAGCACTCAGAGATTGTCCATGAATGGAGGCTGGGGGACCACCATGGCCCGGCTCAGGGCTGTTGGGTCGAAGGCACTTGTGGGACAACTGGAGGTGGGTGAGGCTGCGGCGCTGGCCTGGATGCTCCAGCAGGATGGAGCCCCAGGAGGACCAGAGCTTTGCTGGTGGCTGCGTGGGCATGGGTGGCACCCTGTCCTTGCTTAAGTGACATCTGTAGAAGCAGCAGAGTCCCTGGAAGATGTCTCATTAAAGTTCTACAATAAGGATGAGAAAACACACTCCACTTATTTTTTTCTCCCTCTCTCTTCAGGGGAAGCAGCTGGAGTCGGGAGTCCCCCTCCCCCAGCCCCCAGCTACTCCTCGGTGTCATCTCTGCTGGGGAACATGTGACGGTGGAGAGAGAAGGTGAACGTTGATTTTTAAGGGGTAACAGGAGAGAAAGGAGCCCAGGAGGAAGACTGAGGGGGGCGGAATGGGACACGCGAGCTGGAATTCCCAGAGAGGTGGAGTTGTTTCAGAGATCGCGTGCTACATGTGTGATAGCTAGCTATCTATCTGGCTATCTATCTATACTTGAAGGGCCATCTATACTTGGGCCATCGTCTACTGTTTTCCCAGGTCATAGCAGGGAGCAGGATAGGATATGGAGCCGCCAAGGCTCGAACTGGCACCCATATAGGATGCTGGCGCGTAGGCCAGGGCTTTAACCTGCTGTGCCACAGTACCGGCCCCTGCTCCACTTCTGATCTGATTTCCTGATAATGCACCTGGGAAAGCAGCAGAAGATGGTCCAAGTGCTAGGGCCCCTGTACCCACACGGGAGACCTGGAAGAAGCTCCTGGCCACTGGCTTTGGCCTGGCACAGCCCTGACTGTTGTGGACATTTGAGGAGTGAACCAGTAGATGGAAGATCTGTCCCTCTGTCTCTGTGCTCTGCCTTTCAAATAAATAGATTTTTTTAAAAAAGAATCTTCAGGCAATGTTCTACAGAGCCTACACTTTATTCCAGTGAAAACTCAAATAGGCTATAAAATATTTAAGTAATAGCTTAACCCTGAAGCCACAAAGGAAAAGACTGATAAATTTGACAATACAAAAAATTAAAAGCTTTAGTACAGAGGGGAAAAAAAAGCTTCCAGACAAACTGCAAAGGTATTTGCAATGCATGCGACAGACAAAAGACTAATTTCCTTAATTTAGAATAATTGAAAGACTTTGAATGAGCAGATGTGAGCAGGAAGTTCTTACAAATGAAAGCTAGCATGAAAACATTCTCAACCTAAGTTTCAGTGCAAGAAATGTAACTCAAGACAGCAGCTGAGACTTCCATAGTCAAGCCTCACATTGGCAAATGTTGCAATGCTCCTTGTTACCAGGGCTGTCAAAGGCATGGGGACTGGAATCCGCCTACAGCTGGTGGGCCCAACTGTGTACAGTGTCTTTGGACACAATTTAGAAATGTATTAGCATTTAAAATACATATACCAGGACAGGCATTGTGGCTGTGGGTGATGTTGGCACCCCATATTGGAGTACTGGTTCAGGTTCTGGCTGCTCTGCTTCCAATCCACCTACCTGTTAACGCACTGGAAAGTCAGTGGATGATGGCCCCAATGTCTGGGTCCTTGTCACCCATGTGGGTGACCTGGATGGAGTTCCCAGCTTCTGGCTTCCATCTGCTCCAGTCCTGGTTGTTGAGGCCATTTGGGGAATGAATCAGCAGATGAAAATTCTCTCTGTGTGTGTCATTTTTAAAAAAGATTTATTTATTTACTTGAGAGGCAGAGTTATAGACAGAGAGAGAGAGAGAAACAGACAGAGAGAAAGGTCTTCCGTCCTCTGGTTCACTCTCCAAATGTCTGCATGGCTGGAGCTGGACTGATCTGAAACCAGGAGCCAGGAAATTCTTCTGTGTCTCCCTCATGGGTGCAGGGGCCCAAGGACTTGGCCATCTTCCACTGCTTTCCCAGGTCACAACAGAGAGCTGGATCAGAAGTGCAGCATCTGGGACTTGAACCGGCGCTCATATGGAATGCCGGCATGGCAGTTGGAGGCTTAACCTACTACGCCACACCACTGGCCCCTCTCTGTCACTCTTCTAAATATATAACTAAATCTTTAAAAAACAGTAAAATAAAACGCATATACTATTGAACTCAGCAATTCCCTATGAATAATTCTGCAATCACCACAGTACCCACCACTCAGGGATGTAGCGAGTGAGTTATACTGCGTCTCTACAGAATACCCCGTAGCCATCAGGAAGGATGGGATACAAGTGGGCCCAGCTTGGTGGAGAGCAATGTGTTTGATATTCTGTCTGCTGTTTATGTTTATGGCATCACGGCAGAAAAGCCGATATACTGTGCTTAGATTATGCTGGATTATTTTTAAGGAAGGATTCACGTGAAGCTCATAACCACTTCTGGCTGGAGATCCAGTGAGACAAGAAATGACGGAGCAGATCTCTGGCTGGAAATCATGGGTCTGGGTTGGACTTCTGAGCTTCGGATGAGTCTTGGAGTAGCTCTCAGAAGGGCTCAGGGTAGAATGAAAGGCTGGGATTGTGAATTTTATACTTCCAAGTATTCTGTGAATGCTTCAAACATGTGGATAAAGTACTTTTATAATAGATTTTAGATCAATTTTTAAAACAATTTATGTATTTCTTCATTTATGTATTTGACAAGCAGAGTGACAGAGAGAGAGAGGGAGCTACAGAGACCTTCCATCCACTGGCTCGCCCTCTAAATGCCCACAAAGGACGGGGCTGGACCAGGCCAAAGCCAGCAGTCAGGAGTTTCATCTAAGTCTCTCATGCGAGTGCAAGGACCCAAGCACTTGGGCCATCACCTGCTGCCTTCCCAGGTGCATTAGTGGGGAGCTGGATCTGAAGTAGAGCAGCCAGGGACTCAAACCTGTGCTCTGATAAGGCATGCCAGCATTGCAGGGGGCAGCTTAACCTGTTGTGCCACAATGCCAAAGCCCTAAATACATTTTATTTCTTATTTATTTATTTATTTATTTGAAAGGCAAATGGAGAGACAGAGCTCTTCCATCTGCTGCTTCAACTGCCTAAATGCCTGCAATGGGGGAAGCTGGGAACTCAACCTAGGTCTCCCATGTGGGTGGCAGGAACCTAAGTACTTGTGCCATCACTGCTGTCTTCCAGGGGTGTGCATTAGCAGAGAGTTGGAACCGAAGCAGAACCAGGACTCAAACTCAGGCACTCCAATATGGGACGGGGGCGTTTTCTCCACTGTTGCAAGTGCCTGCATCTTTATCATAAATTGTAAGTTAATGTATGTACTAACACGATAGTTGAGTACTGACCTACCTGTGGGAGCTATTGCCAAACTGTTCAGCCAACCAAGGCTGGGTAGGAAGCCTTTCTGGCCACCTCTCTGTACCACGCAGTTCCTCTACTTTGTGAAGTCCTTTGGTTCCTGCATCTTGTTCATGGAGGCCTTTGGGCAAATGTCCTACAAGGTGCCCGGGATGATCCTTAATCTCTCCCAGGCCCCATCATCTGACTCCAAGATACAACCACAACAGAAGCCTGCATTGATCAATTTCCATGTCACCATGATCCCCCAAGATGGGATGAGTTACCAATCTGGGCAGCTGTGTGTGTGTCAAGGAGGGTAGAACAACCTGATACAGGGTGGGCATGAGTGTAGCGCTGAGACGCTACTCAGGATGGATGCCTGCAGCCCATACCAGAGAGCCTGGGGTCCGGTCCCAGATCCCCTTCTGATCCCAGCATCCTGCTGATGCACACCCTGGGAGCAGCAGTGACTGCCCAGGTACTTGGGTCTCTACCACCCACGGGAGAGACCTGGAATGCATTCCCAGTTCTTGGGCGTTTGGAGAGTGAACAAGTAGGAAGCTTTGCGCTCTCTCTTGCTCTCTCTCTCTCTCTCTCTCTCGTCTCAAATTAATTAAATAAGTTTTTTTTAAAAAAAAAAAAAAAAAAAGAATGGAGAAAAGAGCAGCTGGCTGGATGGAAGGACTCCTGACTTGGGAACCAGGAGAAATGAGTTCTAATCCAACCGAGTAGTCAACCAGCTGTGCCCTAGGGCCAAGCTCAGTGCTATGCCATACCTCCACCCCACACCCCGGGCCCCGCAGCCGCTGTCACTAGATCAAGGAATCCAACTCAATGCATGATCTCCAACGATCCATCTGGTCCTTCCGCCTTCCTCCCCAGCCCCAGCTCAACCTTGCTATGCATTTTTCCATGTCCCTACTTCCCTGTGGTACCTCTTGCAGGGCTGGAGCTGAAGGCACTGCCTGGTGTCGAGTCTGGGTCCTGGAATCAGATACCCTGGGCTGGAATCACATTTCTGCTCCTCTCCAGCTGTGTCGCCCAGAGCCAGCCATCCCTCCTGCGAGTCTTGGTTTCTGCCTCCATTGGGTGCCTTCTAGACGGTGTACAGGACAGGCTTTGTCTCAAGGGCTGGTGCAGAAGTGGGGCAGGAAAGTGGGCAAGCACCGGAGGCTGTATGCCCTCACCTCCTTCTGGGCATTGACACTGCTTTCTCCTGACTCCGCGTGGGTCACATCCTATTGCGATTGCCTGCTGATGTCTCCGTCTCCCCACCAGACTGAACTCCCTAGGAGCCCAGATCCCAGTTTTCAAGCCTGGAGCCCCCAGACCTGGCACAGGGTCTGGCACACAGACGCGGCAGCATGCACCTGCTAAGTTTGCACAGCCACGTGCCTTCCTGCCACAGGTAGCTGGGACGAGGCCTGCAGCCCCTGCTAGCTCACTTCCCCCTGGGCCAAGCTGTCATCCGGGCTGCACGTCTCAGCTCTTGATTGAGCTAATCCACCCACCAGGGTATGGAAGGGAGCCGGGAACTCTCTGGGCAAGCTGCTCTGAGCGGTGACCCCTCGGTCGCCTTGTGCGATAGGGACTGGGCCCGAGGTGCAGGACCGTGAGCCACGACGCAAGTCCGTTCATCCAGGAGATGAAGAGCCATCAGCTGCCGAGCTGGAGCATCTGTGAATGCAGCTCACCGGGGAGGAGGCTCATTTTTAATTAATTACAGCCTCTTTTATCAATGACAGCTGGGGCCACAATCAGCATCACCAGCTCACTTCCATGGTTTCTGAGAGCTCTCCACACTTGGGGCGTCCTGGGAGGACCCCTGGAGCTGTCTGGGTACTCCAGTGGGTCTTTCCTGTCCATGTCGACTGCACAGATCTTCTCTGGTCCCCCAAGTCTCTGTCTCCCCAGCCTGCCCCCCTGCCTGGTCCTGGCTTAGGTAAGTAGCAGCACAACCATATTCCCGGAACCTGGGAATCAGCAGATACCCCAACCCTCGCACTGTGTACACCCAGGGCCCTGCCAGCCCGCGCCCCTTGCCCTGCCCCAGCCCACATCTGCACTTTTGCTCTGATACCTGGCCCCTCCTGCTCACTCCCCCCTAGCAGACTCCCCTCCCACTCCTGGCCCAGGCGGGACTGGGGCCGGGAAGCCTCCTGGGATCCCCACCAGCTGCTGCAGCTTCCCCGCCCACCTCCATGTCCTTGAGCCCTGTACTACATCCAGTTATCTGTGGCTGGCTCTGGCCCAAGAGCTCCAGGAGGGTCCAGGTGGGCACGCCCTTCTCCATGCCACCTTCCCGGCCAGGGACCTGGCACCTTAGGATGTGCAGGGTAGGGCTTCCTGGGGTGGCAGCAAACCTCAGGAAGCACTCCCAGGTGATGGGACCCGAGAAGAGAGGCCACTTACAGCATGGGGAGGGTGGGCCAGCAATGCTGTGTGTGTTGCAGTGCTGGGGGGCAGGGGGAGTGGTCTCCTCAGAGAGTGTGACTCCTGGCCAGGGGCTGTGCGAGACCCCCCAAGACCAAAACGCGCACCTACTGGTGTGGGCTTTTGCTGCACCGCCCCGCCCTCCATGGCAGCCTGACCAGGCAGGGGCAATTTTTAGGGGTGCTGGGATGGTACTACCTGAGAGGTTTGCTCCAGGGCTCACTGATCTGCCTCCGAGGAAGCCCCTCCGGGGGAGCCTCCTCCCATCCTTAGCATAAACTGTGGGAGCCCCCCCCCCCCCCCCCCCCGGGATCTTGAAGTGACATGGTCCCACCCTTCCATGTCCAGATGAGGGCACAGGCCTTGGAGGAGGACCTGGCCCAAGGCCATAAACCAATATTCAGGCAAACAGGGACTAGTACTCCAGTCCCCTGACTTCTTAGGTGCCTTTCCAGGGCGGAGCTCCTAGTGGAGCAGCCACTTCCTCCTGCCGGGCGCCGATCTGAGAGGCAGGAGGAAGTCGCTGTGGGTCAGCCCTGCATTGGGACCCCTGGTTCTGTGGCTGACTGGCTGGCTGTGTGGCCCCGGGAAAACAATCTAACCTCCCTGGGCTTCGGTTTTCTTCTCGGTAAAACGGAGCTGCAGCATGTCACGGGCGTGCTCAAAGTTTACCCTGCGTGCTAACGGCACCGGCCCTACACCTGCCGTTTTGAACGCCATCCGCCCAGGCCAACAGCACAGTAGCATCGGAAGGAGAGGTCGCGACTGGCCCCGGAGCTGCGTGGGCTGGGGCTAGGCGGCGCCTGACCCATCCCGGGAACCGTCCTGAAGACCAGCCGCCTCTCCCAGTCCGGACGGAGGCAGGCGGGCGGTGGGCGGAAACCCGGGCGCGTGCCCGGCGGGCCGAGCACGGCCTGCAGCGCCCCCGCGTGCCCGGAGAGGGAAAGACACCTGTACACCAAAGTCAGGTGCGCTGGAAACGAAGCTGGGCGGGCCTCCTGCAGGGACAGCACGGTCCAGCCCGGGTTCCGTGTATTTGGGCTGGGTGCCTGACACCCGCCCACGCCCAGATTGTTCTTCGGTGGCCAGTCCTGTCACTATCTGCCACGGCCCGTCATCTGTGCCGGTGCTCACCAGGGACCGAGTGCAGGTCCCCAGTGCACACAGTGTTGTGCCTGCCCTCACCAAGAGGGGCGGAGCCAGGCTCCAATCCTCTTACTCCGGGGTGGAACTCAGAATGCCCGAAAAGATGGGGCTTGGACGCGCGTTGTAACAGAGGTACTGGTGTCAGGAGCATCCCGGACCAAGCCGGCCCCCACACCCCTGGGCCAGCGACACCTCCTCCCTCACTCTGAGCCATGATCCAGTTTCCTGGTGGCTTCCCCGCAGGCCCTGACCTCAGGTCTGTGAACTTCAGGGGGACATGCAAAGTGTGTCGTGGTGAGGTTGGGAACAGGGTTGTGATGGGTAGAAAAGAGAGGCATCGCAAGGCGTGAAACACAGGGAGTGGCCCTTGGGGGATGTCAGTAGCCCCCGAGACTTTAGAGCCCCCCAATTTTCCATCCTCAGGAAAACAGGCTTGACCAGGAGGTGGGCAGTGGTGGGAGATGCTGCCCAGTGGCCAGCAAGGGGGAAGCAGAGCATGCAGGTGCAGCAAAGGTGTGTCTGATGTGCTTGGGTTCAAGGCCTGTCTCTCCCTCTTGTCGGCTGAGTGACATGGGACACTCAGATTCCCATCTGGACAGTGGTCCCTTCCTTATCTGCCTTTTGGGTTGTTCTGTGGATTCAGCGAGAGGCTGTTCCTGGCTCAGGGCAGGCCCTGGGTCGGTGACCTCTTGAGCACTTCTGGTTTCCAATAAGACAGAGGCATACCCTCCCCGCTGCAGAGCCAGCTCCTCCAGCACCTGTTCCTCCAGCTGCACCTCGCTCAGCTGCCGACCTTGGCGTGTGCCCTCTGAGAAGACAGAAGCAATTCCACGAGAACTCTCTCACCCTTCATTTTCCCACCATCAGATCCACTGGCGGCTGCGTCTTTATTCGTATTTTGCCTTCCCTCCTGCCGTAATGGAAGAACTATTCCTACTCCCACCAATTTGTCTGAATTCTTTGCCCTCTAGTCCTTGGGAGGACTTGGCTCCTGGAATTATTCCCTGTCTCCTGAATTATAAATGTCTCCCTCTCTACTGGGTCATTCCTCTTAGCAGACAAGCAGGAGTTTTCATATCTTGTTATGATATCCTGTCCCCCCCTGCATCCCAGCATCTCTTGTAGCTGTACCCATTTCCCTTCCCAGCCCACACTGGCTTCGGTGTCCTCTGAGCCTAGTCCCTCCCATTCCTGCACACTAGGAACATACACAGAGCCCTAAGGACAGCAGTTAGAGTGGGCTTCCTGGCCCCGGGATGTTGGACTTGACTTTGAGACTTGCTTTGACCAGTGAACTGTGGGCAGAGGGACAGCAGGCCCTGCGATGAATCAGTGTGCACCTGCTTCTCCTTATCTGTTACTTTCACCAGGGATTGAGAAGCTTAGTTTTGTGAGAAGATGGAGGGACCAGACTTAGCCAGAACCCACCAAGGAGTAAGGCAGAGCAACCTAGTCAAGCCAGTCCAGAGTGTTCTTTGTTTTTAAATATATTTTTTAAAGATTCATTTGTTTGTTTGAAAGGCAGAGTGACAGAGAAGAAAGGGGAGAGAGAGAGAGAGAGAGAGACAGCGTGCGAGCTCTTTCAGCCACTGGCTCACTCCCCAAATGGCCTGCCATGGCTGAGACAGGCTGAAGCCAGGAGCCAGAGGCTTCATCTGGGTCTCCCACACAGGTGCAGGGGCCCAAGCACTGGGTTCATCTTTCATTGCTTTCCCAACCCACTAGCACAGAGCTCAAACAGCAGCCGAGACTCGAACCTGGTACCCATATGGGATGCTGGCATCACGGGAGGCAGTTTAACCTGCTACGCCACAATGCCGGCCCCCAGTTCAGATCATTCTGTCTCCAGCTGACCTGCAGGTGCACGAATGAGCAGATATCATCATGGTAACTGGGGTTTTCTTGGACAGCAATAGCCAGCCAGTATAGTGGGCATTTATGATTAGCTCCCTTTTCTATTTCAGGTTACATCTTGCCAAGTTACCCCTTCCCTCCTGCACCTCACTCAGCTGCCCACCTTGGCAGCTATGTTTCTATTGGCAATGGTGCCTGTTTCCCTCTTCTGTAACCAACACCAACGATTGTTTTCAAATTGCTGGTTTGGTGTGCAAATAAATGTTCTCCCTCTCTCTTTTTTTTTTTTTTTTTTGACAGGCAGAGTGGACAGTGAGAGAGAGACAGAGAGAAAGGTCTTCCTTTTGCCGTTGGTTCACCCTCCAATGGCCGCCGCGGTAGGCGTGCTGCGGCCAGCGCACCGCGCTGATCCGATGGCAGGAGCCAGGTGCTTCTCCTGGTCTCCCATGGGGTGCAGGGCCCAAGGACTTGGGCCATCTTCCACTGCACTCCCTGGCCACAGCAGAGAGCTAGCCTGGAAGAGGGAAAACCGGGACAGGATCCGGTGCCCTGACCGGGACTAGAACCCAGTGTGCCGGCGCCGCAAGGCGGAGGATTAGCCTAGTGAGCCGCAGCGCCGGCCTCTCCCTCTCTCTTTTTACATTTACTTCATTGCAAGTGAGGATGAACTTTTTAAAGTGTTTTTCATTAGACTCTGGTCTCTGTTTCTGGGTCATTGAATAAGGCCCAGGAATATAAACCATCAATTCACAAAAACAGGAACCCATGAGGGGAACAGCCCCATAGCTAAAGGACAAGAGAGCTGCTAAGAAGCCAAAACTATAAAAAAAAATATGAAGAATCCATTAAGTTGAAATGTCTGAGCCATGATTAAAAAAAAGAAACATATATCCAGTTCCATGAATCCCACCATCGGGACACAAAAGGGAGCTGAGGAGCCAACAGCTTCCCTTTAGTTTCTGGCCACTTGTTTAATCCACAGCCTCAGAACAAGCCCTCAGGTAACTGCTGCTGGTGTTCACTTTGAGTAATGAAGATTTCTATGTAGCGCCCGATGGATTTGGCGACACTGCTGAAGTACTTGAGACAAGCTACTTAGAGGGGAGCACAGGTTGGTCTCTGCTCATGGTTTTGGAGGCTCATGATCAGTGCATGCTCAGGCGGCCCCAGGGGTTCAGTCTCTAGTGAGGCTGGGGGGAGGGCAGGAGGGAGGAGGGGGAGGAGTCAGGTGGTGAGCCAGGCCCCTGCAAGTCCAGAAGCTGACACAAGGGTTTGGAAAGGACCTGTAGTCATGAACCTTATGTCCTGACATGCTGCCCCTTTCCCACATCGCAAACACTGCATAGCTTTCTGTTGCCGTGTAAGGCTCAGCCTGGTGTGGCTCCAGCTTATCCAGGAAACCAACCTGGTTTTCTAATGCATTTGTGCCACATTCTGACTTCAGCCATGCCAGCCCTTCTTGCTGTCTTCCTCCTGCCACAGGACACTTGCACTTGCTGCTCTCTCTTCTTCATACTCCCCTCTTCTCCCCAACCTCTTCCGTCGGAGTCAGCTTTCCCTTCAGATGTGCCCAATGTGCAGTTTCCATTTCCTTCTTGGTATTTATCACATTTCTCAGCTTACATTTGTTTGTAATGATATTAATATGCCTTCCTTGCTATGCTGGGAGTTCCACAGAGGCAGAGACTGTGTCTGGATTAAGCCCCGAGATATTCCTGGGGAGGTGAGCACAGGGCCTGGCACACAGTTAAGACTCAGCAAACACGTGTGAGTAAAAGGGGAAATGAAGAGGAAGCTACATCAGAGTCCCTGCCTGGGTGTGCAGGATCTCAGTGTGGCTGCTGGCACGTTTATCTAGCAGCAAGCTGTCATCAAGAACGCTCTCTCTGGGGTGCACTGGGGTGGCTTTGTGAGGACCTGAATCCTCTTCCCCCGGGGGATGGAGGAAAGGGTTTCCCTCGGCAGGGACCCATCTACCACCCCCCCCCCGACACCCCAGCTGTCCGTCCCTCCTTCTCAGAGGAGGCGGAGCCTAGGATGGGTAGTGAGGATGGAAGAACCGGGCCTAGGGCTGGCCCCAGACGACCCTCCTCTGTCTGTCTCCTCACCTCCATCTCCCACTGTCCACATGCCCGTCTTGCTTGCTCAGCTCTTACAACATGAGGATGGGATCAGCCAGGCTCAGTTTTTGATAAGCTAAATGGAGACATGTAGAAAGTTGTCTCTAGTGCCAGTGCTGTGGCATAGCAGGTAAAGCCGCAGCCTGCAGGGCTGGCGTCCTATATGGATGCCGGTTCGAGTCCTAGCTGCTCCACTTCCGATCCAGCTCTGTACTATGGCCTGGGAAAGCAGTAGAAGATGGCCTAAATCGGCCGGCGCCGCGGCTCAATAGGCTAATCCTCCGCCTAGCGGCGCCGGCACACCGGGTTCTAGTCCCGGTCGGGGCACCGATCCTGTCCCGGTTGCCCCTCTTCCAGGCCAGCTCTCTGCTGTGGCCAGGGAGTGCAGTGGAGGATGGCCCAAGCCCTTGGGCCCTGCACCCCATGGGAGACCAGGATAAACACCTGGCTCCTGCCATCGGATCAGCGCGGTGCGCCGGCCGCAGCGCGCTACCGCGGCGGCCATTGGAGGGTGAACCAACGGCAAAAGGAAGACCTTTCTCTCTGTCTCTGTCTCTCACTGTCCACTCTGCCTGTCAAAAAAAAAAAAAAAAAAAAGAAGATGGCCTAAATCCTTGGGCCCCTGCACCCATGTGGGAGACCTGGAAGAAGCTCCTGGTTCTTGGCTTCGGATCGGTGCAGCTCTGGCCATTGCAGCCAAATGGAGAGTGAACCAGCAGATGGAGGACCCCTCTCTCTCCCTCTGCCTCTCCTTCTGTAATTCTGAGTTTCAAATAAATAAATACATCTTTGAAAAAACAAAAAACAAGAAAGTTGTCTCTGCTTTCAACTCTGTGTTCCCGGCTCACAGGCGGCTTTAGGAAGCTCAGGAAGCCAATGTTAAGCTTCCTGTTGGATAGATGACATCTTGCTTCAGGCAGCAGCGGCCTGTGCTTTCTTCGGGCAGAAACTCTTTGGAAGATGAGGAACAGGCAACAAGATTTCATCGGGGGGTATGGTGGTGTTGCTGTGGGAGGGCCCGCAGTGGGATAAGATACCACCTGCAGTGCCAGCATCCCTATTAGAGTGCTGGTTCAAGTCCCAGATTCTCTGATTCTGATCCAGCTCCCTGCAAATGCACCTAGGAAAGCAGTGAAGATGGTACAAGTGCTTGGGCTCCTGCCACCCACATGGGAAGGCATTTCTGGCTCCCAAATTCAGGGGTCCAGCTTGGGGTGTTGTGGCTATTTGGGGAGTGAACCAGCAGGTGGAAGACCTCTCCCTCTCCCTCTCCCTCTCTCATCTCTCTCCAGAGGTGGACAATGGCCAGAAACCTTGGCCACCCCATCCCTCAGCCTTCCTGTCTACTCATCCCTAGGTTCAAACTTGGCTCCGCCCTTGACAAGTGACCCTGGGCAATTTTCCTAATACTGTCAGGTTGAGCCGCTGCATCGGTCAGCAAGGAACGGGAAAGATTCCACCGAGTCCTGTGACCCAGGCATTTCATGCGCCCCAATTCAACATTTACAGCACTCAGCGCATGCGAGCACCAGAGAGAGCGTGAGAGAGACACTCTGGGATTCTGCGCAGACTGTATATCCCAGGGGAAGCCTGACAGGGGAGAGGGGAGCCAGGCCAGGCCTCTCAAAGGTGAGTCCTTCCACCTGCTTGGTTTAATTCATTCACTCCTTCCATCAATATTAGCTGAGTGCCTGCAGGGGTACCAAAAACGGGCCAAAGTTCCTGCATTTGTGGGGCTCACATCCTAAGGAGAAGTGAATTTCAGGCTGCAAGGTAGCCTTTGCGTGCATCACGCAACCTGGTGCCGGCTGCCAGCCACCTCTTCATTGGCTGCCCGGCCAGAGGGGCGAGGAGCGGCCCTCCGAGCTGCGGGCAGCGCTGGCCCTCAGGGATGCTGCGTCTGAGCGACCGTAGGGGCGCTCAAGACTGCTTCTGAGTCCAAGCCTCCTTCAGCTTCTGCGTCTCACTCTGCTCCTCCCTCCTGGCCATCGGCCGAGGCTCTCCCGTGAGGGTGTGCAGAGGGTGGGAGGGGCTAACTCACCGGCACACAGCCACAGCCCCCGCCACTGCAGGTAGAGCTCGGAGCTTTATTAGCCTTCCCGTCCCCAGAGACCGCCCAGCGGCTCCCAGTCCACGTATGCGTGCGAGCCAGAGCACATCTCCGGGCAGAGCGGTGACCCTAGGTCCTCCATGTCAGCTGCAGTCCACGCCAGCGTCCTCGCTGTGTCCGCAGTTGTGGGAGCCCCATTCCCTCTTGCCGCAGCTCGCCAGGTTCACCTCTGTCCCGCGGCAGGAAACGTCGTCCAGCCAGATGGTCCCGGTGCCTGGACGCAGAGAAGGCAAGGAGAGGGGGCGGGATTAGAGCCGAGGCAAAGCAGCTGCGTGGTCCCTCTGGGCTAGCAGGCCCATCTCCCCCCAGCAGACCCAACCTGCTGACTTTGTGGTGACTCTGATTCCGTTTTGGTCCCCAGCCTTGGATAAAAGCCTCATTTACATATTCAATACTTAATCCACATGCTCTCTGAAATATCCTCTTCTCTGCCTTCAGTCTCTTCCCTACAAATTTCTACTGCCACATCCACCTTTCTCCAATGCCATTTTTAAAGATTTATTTATTTATTTGAAAGAGTGACAGAGAGAACGAGACACAGAGAGACAGAAAGAAAGATCTTCCATCTGCTAGTTCACTCCCTAAGTTCACTCCCTAAATGGCTCCAACTGCCAGGGCTGGGCCAACCTGAAGCCAGGAGGTCCATCTGGGTTTCCCATGTGGGTGTCAGGGGTCCAAGCACTTGGGCCATCCTCTGCTGCTTTCTCGGGTGCATTAGCAGGGAGCTGGGTCAGAAGTGGAGCAGCTGGGACTTGAACTGGTGCGCATACATGATGCTGGCATTGCAGGTGCCAGTTTAACCTGCTGTGCTAAGAAGCTGGACCCTCAGATGCCTTCTACACCTTGTCTTCCTGCTTCTCAGATGCACTCACACCTCTCGCAAACAGCTACAAGAGGCAGGAGTCAGGGGGACTAGTTAAAACTGTGCCTGGAATGCCTGCATCCCGTTTCAGGATGCCTGTTTTGTGCCCTGCTCCTCCAGCTCCTGAGCTGCAGAACTCGTCAGGACTCGTCAGCTGCTTGGGACCCATACTTTTCTTTTGAAGAAAGCACATAGAGTCCCTTGCAACCAAAGGCTGGCGAATGCCTCAGCAGTGAGAGAGAGCCACGTCAGGCCTCCGGGGAAGAGGCGCTGGCTGACGAGTCGCTTACCCCCTCCATAGCTGCTCAGGGCCCTTCCAGAGGAGAAACCGAGCATGCGACAGAAGACGGTGGCATCCGCGTTGTCCCAGTCATCGTCACAAATCGTGCCCCATTCTTCGTTATAGTAAACCTCAGCCCGGCCACGGTTTCTGCTGCCAGTGATTCGGACGGAGACGAAGGACTCGCCTAGGTACAAACACACGTGGGAGTGGGGAGGGAAGCACCTTGGAGCATTGTGTAAATGCAGGCTCTTCCTTTCTGTTTTCAGATTATGGAAAATAAAACACACACACAATTCTACAATACAGCACCAAAAATGGTAATTACCTTTTTGACCTCTTTCTCCTTTTTCTCCTTGCTGCCCAGAAGATCCTGAAAAACACACACAATCCTCAGCCAGGATCCGCGCCCCCCCCCCCCCTTGCCAGCAGTGCGCAGGCAGGTGGTGGGGCAGGAGAGGGTCAGCTTCTCCCCTCCAGCTTCTCCTGTGAGTGACATCGTGGTGACTGAGCAAGAGGAAAGGGGCTGAAGCAGGAAGGCTGGAGGATAGATTAGGGAGGGAGGCTGGACTGGTAAGGGACATGGAGTGAGACAGGACCATCTCTTTGATGCAAAGATCTAGTTGGTCGTGGGAACTGGGGTTTCCAACAGGCAGGGATGGGCACGGCCATGAATCTGCACCTGGGGAGGCCGGGCCTGGGTGTTCTTCACTGCTGTGTGCTCTGAGCCCAGGAAAGTCCCCAGCACACAAGTTGTCAACTGAATAAACACATCTGTACCCACTGGGGTTCAGAAGGTCCCCAGGGCCCTGAAAATGGGGGCCTCTCCTAAGATCCCCCGAGCCAGAAGCACACTTACCTTTCTCTCCCTTCTGACCAGCTGGTCCAATGTCTCCCTTGGGGCCTGCTGGCCCAGGTCTCCCCATGTCTCCCTTCACACCTGCAGGGCCTGGGAGAAAGGAGACCACACCCGTCAGATACCCTGCCTTGGCCTGGCGTGCCTGGCTTGTCTGTAACAGCCAAGTTTCCCTGTGAGTGGCAGTTGGAGCCTGCAGCCTGCATCTCTGGCCAGGGGGCTGCGCCGGTGCCCAACCCCCAGCACAGGCATGGTCTCAGGAACACAGGGTGGAAGTGGCTGGCCGAATCCCTGGGACTGCTGGTCCTCATTTGGTTCCACTAATTGTGCTGAAGTTCTAGCCGTCTTGGGAGACTTTGCTAGAATGTTCCTAGGCCTCCATACATCCTTCAGTAAATGAAAGGCTTAACAGAATTTGTAGCTGGTGAGAAACATTGCTCATGGGAGAGGCAGGCATTTGGCGCTATGGTCAAGACTCTGTGTGGGATTCCGGTGTCCCGTATCACAGTGCCTGGGTTCGAGTTCCAGTGCTGCCCCCAATATTCAATTCCTATGAATGTGCACCCTTGAGAGGAAGCAGGGATGGTAGCGGTTGGATAGCTGCCACCCACATGCATGGGAGACCTGGGCTGAGTTTCTGGCTTTTGACTCCCATGGCCTGGTTCTTGTCCTTGCTAGCACTTGGATCCCCCCCCCCCCCCATCTCTATCTCTCATCTATTTCTCTCATCTCTATCTCTATCTCTATCTCTATCTCTATCTCTATCTCTATCTCTGCTTTCCAAAATAAGCAAAGACATTTAAAAGGAAGAGCTAGCTGTGACATGTATCTGCAGTGTTCTGCCTCAGGCTCACTCGGGGCTGGCTGTCGGGAGTGCTGAGCTCGGTCGTCACCTAGCAGCAAGGGCTGGGGAGGCAAGGACGATGAGGATGGTGATGATGACGACCTAATGAGAAGCAGTTGCAGTAGGAGGGAAGGGGCTGTAGGGGACAAAAATAGGCAAAGAACAGGCCAGAGCACAAGCCCAACACCAAATGGGTGGTCTCACTCTGTGCTGGCTGCTCAGTCTGATGCTGCCACTCGCACCTGACATTGGTGACCCCTCGCCTCTGCCCCACACCTTACACCCCTCAGGACACTGAGTTCCTGACATCTCCCAGGTTTCACAGGGGGAGGGAGGGCTTCGGGCTGGGGGCACAGAATCCTAGAGTCTCTGCCCAGCTTTGTGAGGAAGGTCACAGCAGCGCTCGAAAGTCAGCAAGACCCGCCCCGCATCAGCCCGAGAAATTAAAATGATGCTGGCCCTGTACCTGGCACTCCCGATTCTCCTTTTGTTCCTTTCTGTCCTTCAAGTCCTATGAGCAAAACAAAGAAAAGGGGGAGAAGATAATAAAACTTAGATATTAGACACTTTTAATCTTACACAACCTCTAGCTTTTGTCTGATTAATGCAGACGGAAAGATACATCGGTTCGCTGCGATTGCTCAAAACCTCTCTCGCACAGCGTAACAGGAGACAGCCTAAAGATGAATGGGGATGGGGGTGTCAGTGTGAGACAGCGATGTGCCGGGTGGAAGTCTGGGCTGCACAGACCCCAGACTGCCTGGCTGGCTTTCCCTGCCCACCGCTGACCAGGTTCGGGGTCTACATCCCACCCCCATTACCTGCCGTTGCCCTTATAAGAAGTGAATGGGGAGCTAGTTTGAAAATGAAGTGGTCTTGAGTCCCAAAAGTCAGCCGAGGGGTCTCAGAGGCCACAAGGAGCTCTGCGTTCTCTGGTGTAGCAAGTGCTCTAGCAGCACTTGTTGGTTTATTTGATTGTGGCCCCCAGTGTGGCTATGATTCATGTAGCTAAAGGGTCTCATGCCCAGGAGATGGAAAAATAATAATGGCAATGAGAGCTGATGATCCTATCTGTAGTTTGTTCCTTTCCTTCCCTCCCTGTCTTCTTTCCTCCCTCCCTCCTTCCTTCCCTTTCCCACTTCCTGCCTCTTGCTCACCCCTGTATTCAGTAAATGGTCATGGAAGACCCCCGTCCCCACACCTGCTAGGTCACTGTAGGATAACAATGTACTCATTTAGCATCATGCTCTCGATTTTACGTGCCAGTATTGATTTTATTTCAGAGCCGCTGGACTCCCCAAGGCAGTTACACCAGCTTGGGCCAGTGCAAGCCCAGGACTCTCAAGCGACAGCTCCCAGAAGGGAATGAGAGGGAGACACTGTGCTCACTGTCATGCCCTAGACACACAGCCCGGTTTTACCTGAGAGCCGCCCTCCCAGGATCATTGAAACCAGAGCACGCTCTGTCTTGCTCATGGCCATGGTCTGGACTAAGTCCTTCCTGAGTTGCCTCTGCCACCTCCTTCCCGACCTTCCTAAGCACCTGCAGGGTGCTGGTCGGCAGAGGGCAAGAAGCAAAGGCCCAGGGTGGGTCCTTCAGGACGTCCTCTCAGAAAATGAGCAAGAGGAGCCTCTGCTCTCAGCAGCATCTCCAACTGGTGCTGCTTGGGAGGACAGTCGGTGAGTCAAGCTACTGCACCAGGAGCCGGAGGCACTGGGCATCCTGACACCACAACCCCTCCTTTTAGAGATGGGGACAAAATGGAGGCTGGGGCAGGTTCTTCCAAGACCTGAAGTTGCCTTCAAGGTCAGCTCAAGCCCCAGCTTGCCCCATGCCATTTGCACAAGCACCTGCTCTTTCCCTAGGGGCACACACTTGGCACAGCAGTTAGGATGCCTCTTGGGAGGCCTGCCTCTCTTAGCTGAGTGCCTGTGTTCAAGTCCTTTTTCTGGCTTCTGACTCCAGCTTCTTGCTAATGTGTACCCGAGGAGGCAGCAGGCGATGGCTCCAATAGTTGGGTCCCTGCCAACCACATGGTAAACCTAGATGGAATTCCTGGATCCTTGCTCCTGGCTTCAGCTTTGCGCAGCCCCCAGCCACTACGGGCATTTGGGGAGTAAACCAGCAGGTAAGAGCATATGCATTACTCTGTTCCATCCTTTAGCTACCCTACTGCTTCCCTGCCTTCCCCAGGGAGGAAGTCGGCACTCAGTAATGCAAAGTGATTATCCAGGTTCACATGGGAGGGAATAGTGACTTGGGTTGTACCCCAGGCTCAGTCTGCTACCGTGCCCTGCAGTCACCCATGTTCCACCAGCATGCCAGACTCCCTCCTCCCTGCATCTCTGCTTGCATTGCCCACTTCTCCCCCCACACCTTGGGTCATCCCTTTCCCTTAGAAGGGGAGTGGTGAGACCACAGTGTGCATCATGATCTCTGTATGGGGAGGCCATCTGGCAGAGCAGTTAAGATGCCAGCCTCCTACATCAGAATTGGATTCAAGCTCCACTCTGCTTCTGATTCCAGCTTCCTGTTAATGCACACCCTGGGAGGCAGCAGGTGATGGCTCATTTGAGTTCCTATCACCAACATGGGAGATCTAGGTTGAGCTCTGGGTTCCTGGCTTCTGCTTGGCCCAGCCTTGGCTGTTGTGGGCATTTGGGGAGGGTGCAAAATCTGTGTGTGTGTGTGTGTTTCTGTTTCTACCTTCCAAATAAAATGAAATCAATGAATAAAAATTTTAAAAATTCACCTGGATCAGGCTTGTTTAAAAAAAAACAGCTTGTGAGGCCCCACCTGGAGCTGATTCCTTGGGCCTGGGGTGGGGGCCTGAGAATCTACATTGCTAGCAAGTGCCCAGGTGAAGCTGATGTACCTGGTGCAGCAACCACACTTTGAGTGGCACTGCCCTAAACAAATCTCACTCCTTCTTTAGGGACCAGCTCACAGCCCACCTCCTCCAAACAGCCTTCCTGGCCCTGCAGGAGCTCATGGCTCCTCCCAAGACTGAGTGCCCAGAACCAGGGTTCTAGAGGGCAGAGATTGGCCCTTGATAAGGCGCCCTCTGGTGTGTGCTTCCTGGGTGTCAGTGTTGCCTTCAAAATGCCCATCTACAGGGGGAGGAAAGAAGAATTTCGTTTTGTGTGATTTCTCTCCAAGACTCTCTGGACTAAGAGGACTCTGGCTGAGAGGCTGTGCATTGACTAACTGGTGCAGGGACATGTAATTGCTTCACTGTAAATCAAGGCAGTATTCTTCCCAGGTCGGCCCTGCACATTAGACAAAAACTTGCTGAAAGCCAGGACCTAGACTGGCAAGTTCTGAAATGACACTAGAGAGGGGCCGGTGATGTGGAGCAGAGATCAAGCCACTGCTTGGATCTCTGATGTCCCATATTGGAGCACAAGTTCAAATTCTGCTTACTCTGTTCTGATCTAGCGCCCTGCTAATGTGCCTGTCTGGAAAGACAGCAAATGATGGCCCAAGTACTTGAGTCCCTGTCACCCATGTGGGAGACCAGGAGGGAGTTTCTGGCTTCTGGTTTCAGCCTGGCTCAGACCTGGCTGTTGTGGCCATTTGGAGAAGTGAGCCAGGAAGTGGAACATCTCTCCTTCTCTCTCTCTCTCTCTCTCTCTCTCTCTCTCTCTCTCTCTCTCTCTCATTCTTTCCCTTTCTCTTTCTGTCATTCTAGCTTTCGAATGAATAAATCTTTAAAAAAAAAAAAACTCACAGGATGCAGAGTAAAGCAAAGTGGCTTTTTGAAACTGCTAAACTTAGAGGGCCCCATATATGTAAGGGCAAGGAGTTTTTAGAGAATCGATTTTCACCCCAGAAAGTGGTCTGTTGAGTTAGAAAGTGCACGCCTTCCTCTCGCCTGGCGTTTAGCTGATACTCCAACTAAAGCTTCGATTGTTCAAGTCCAAGATGAAGTGGCCAGTTTCAAGCCCAGATTGCTGCTGAGTGGGCTGGACCCTGGCCACTCTGAGGGACTCACATGCCACAGAGGAGGAAACAGAGGTACAGCCGGTCAGGAGAGGCTCAGGCATCCTGATGCTGAGCTAAGTTGTAGACATTTCTAGAATATTAGTAACCTCACAGGTGAGGTGTAACTGGGGAATTTTAGGATTCATCTTGGCAACTGAGGAATTGAACTAAGTAGCAAGAAGGAGGTGGCGGCTAGGCCACCCCGAATTGGGGAATGTGAGGACTTCTGCGGATGTCTCTAAGAAATTAAGAGGAAAATGAGGAAGAGTTTGTAAGTGACAGTTTTGTAGTCTGACTTGGTAGAATTTAATGGATTCTCGAACCACCCCTGTACTTGGATATGAGAAACTGAATTAACAGCATTCATGATATGGGGCTTAACTGCTATGTGGATTATCTTTGCTGCCTATCTTTAAGGTAAAACATTTTAAAATCCAGATGAGAAAATGAATATCAACTTATTCTCACCTTGGTTTTGCCTGCAGAAGAAAAAATTGGCACGGAATATCCAGATTGTTATATTTTAGACAGTGAGAGGAAGAATTCTGATCAGACTGGTGTGGTGAAGCATAAACGTTCTGGCTGCTTCTAACATTTCATGCAGTGGAAACGGTAAATCTTGAAGGGGAGTCCTGCCTTAATTTCCAAAGTCACTAAGGGATTCAGAGCTGGAATTTGCTTTTTCTTTTGCAATCTTTTCAAAGAGAAAGGGTTGGAAAAGCCAAGTTTGGGGGTTGGAAAAAAGCTTGACACTCTCTCAGGTCGAAGTAGACCAATCCCTACTGGGTGTCCGCCCTGCTTGCAAAAGTGGTGTTTCTCCTCTTGGCACGATGGACGGAGTTTCCTCCTGGTTTTCTTTCATCTAAATTGGATCCTCTTCCTCAGTGCCAACAGGGGCAGCTGGTCCACCTGAGTGGGTTGGGGCACGCTAGTGACTGTTGCTCAAGAGAGGAAGGTTTGGTGACAGAGCCAGGGGGTGGCAGTGCAAGGGTAGGGTCACAGCCAATGTTATCTTATACAACAAAGTAGAGTCACTTCCTGTGGTTCCACACAGAAACATTTGAGGAAGCACGGCTTTGAGACGACTTTAGGGTTCACTCTTGGGTTCAGTGGCTGCCAACCGTGAGACTCTGAGTGTCACAGTTCTGCCTCTCTGAGAGGGCTGAGAAAACCCAGGAGTCAGGGTGGGTGAACTCGGATCATAGGAGTAAAGTCCTAAGCCTACTGCCTGCCCCAGAGGCACTGCTATTCACAAGTGAACTTCTCACTTTTCACTTGTCGCCTAGATCAAGCCTGTGTGAACTCTGTTATCATCCGAAGGGGTTAGACACTCTCCTGAGAGATTAATGACTTTATTTACAAGATGGGAAGCACATCAGTTTGAAAACCCAGCTTGTTATATATCAAAACAGGACAATCACCATGGTAGCTTTGGTTTGGGGAATACCAAGGCCCTGACATTCATGGGTGTGCATCATCTTCCATGATGGGAAGATCTGGCTGTCACCTGCCACCCACTCCTCTTTCTCTCCCTTCAAATACTTTCAAATCCAATCTCTCCAGAGGTCCTCTAGCCCACGACTGCAGGAAGGGGTCCAGACCTGGCTAAGCTTAGGCCCTTTATGGCCCCATGGGACTTCTCTGAGATGCCCATGTGGACCACCAGCTATCACATCAAGGCACACATTTGGACTTTGGTGGCAAACCCGTGCGACTCTACATGAGCGGTGATTATCAAATGCCCCAAACCAAAAACGTGATCCATCATGCCTATGTGGGCTGCTGGAATTAAGAAGTCACCCCTAAGGCTTGGTGTTGGCACTCAAGGCTTTCCAGGAACCCTGAGCACAGGCAGCACAACCCCAGGGCCTGGGCTCAAGGGGTCCTGGCAGAAGAAAGTACCCCCCTTAATCAGGGAGCCTCATAGGCCAGGGCCCTCCCACTGTAGGCCTCTGGAAAGCCCCCTCTTCATCCACCTCTACACCCTGTATTACACCTATAATACCACCCCCCACACACACACACACACATGCTCACACACATGCACTCACACCCTGTTACCTGTGTCCCCCTTGCTTCCTTTGGGTCCTGCAACTCCTGGGATCCCTGGACTTCCCGGGGAGCCTGGAAAATGGAAGGCAAGATAGGGGGTGTAAAGGCCAGGCCAGCCGTGTCCCTTAGCCCTCTGTCCATTCACCCGGGCAGGACCCAGGAGCTCACCTTTTGGCCCCATGGGGCCACTGCTGCCAGGCTCACCCTTGGCACCTGAGGGTCCTGCTACGCCAGGAATGCCGGGAACCCCAGGCACTCCAGAGTGACCTGCAAAGGAAGGGGCAGCTGTAGGACTAGCGGCGGTGGGCAGAAGTCCTGCCATCCCCCGAGCCCATGCCTTGCCTCTGTCATTAGCAGCAAGAGGTAGAGATGCTGTCTCACACCCTACAGAGCCCTGGGCAGTTCTAGCAGTGGGTCTTTAGAGCTAGCCTCATTAGTAGCAGGCGGGTGAGTCTTTTCCCATTTACTGCAACACACAGGGACTTGACGATGTGTTAGTGTCCCTGGGTGGGACACCCTGGATGGCTGAGGGATGTCACTTCAGCCTCTGCCAGCAGCACCTCTGGTCCTCCCAGGAGAGGGCCAGAGTTTTAACAAACCCCAGATGCTCTGGGTTCACACCACAGTGACATGGAAAGTGGTGGAGGTGGGTCCTCAACTTGACTCCTCCCAGATGTCCACAGCGCTTACCTTGATCTCCTTTGGCTCCGGGCAATCCAACTAAACCTAAAATGAAGAAGAACTTTCAGGAATTGCTCCCGCCACCTCCTTGGCCCAGCCTGCCACAGAAAATAAGGTAATAATTGCGCATCAGTGGCCTCTTACCTTGTGGGCCTGGCTTCCCAGAGTCACCTTTGCTTCCTGGGGGCCCAGGGGGCCCCATGGCTCCTGTGTCTCCTTTCATGCCCACATCTCCTTTGCTCCCTGAAAAACCGGGGGGATCACCATCAGATCTGAGAGGGAGGAGTTTCAGCCAAATCCCCAACTTGGAACACCTTGAGCTCCTGCCTGGACCCCGGAAATGAAAGATACCGTTGGTGTCTTCCAGGAGCACACCTGCCTTGCCCCAGTGTAAGGAGCTGTCAAGGTGACTGGGCACAGCCGATGGACCACAGCTCAGTTCTCAGGGCCCTGGTCAGAGTCTTGGTCCTTTCAGAAGGGGCTACAGCCCAGCCTCACCCAGCACTGTCCAGTTGATTTATTTTATTTTATAACCATATGTGTTTATTTGAAAGTGGGGAGGAGGGAATTAAGATGTCACCCCAACTACCCAAATGCCCCAAACAGCCCAGTCTGGGCAGGGCAGGAGCTGGGAGCTGGGAGCTCCATCCAGGTCGGCTACGTGGATGGCAAGGAGTCATGTACTTGAGCCATCATCTGCTGCTTCCCAGGTGCGTGAGCAGGGAGCTGGATCAGAGAGCAGCAGCTGGGACTTGCAGTGGCACTCCCTATGGGGCATGGGTGTCCCCCGCAGTGACTTAACCCACTGCACCACGACGTGCCCTGCCCGTGTCAGCAGTTGGGAAATTACTCTTCAAAGCCTTTCAAGTTGCAATCTGAACATTCTAGAAAGCAGGTCCCCAATCCTCAGACCAGCAGCTTTGAGGCCCCAAAGGAGAGAAAGTTTTGCAGCGTCTCCTACTCCAGCCAGCCGTCAGACACTGGCTTTCCTGGTGCCCAAGATTTCAAATTTTCCACTTGTCATCAGCATTCAGGCCTCGTCCAGCCCGTCCTCTCCTGAGTCCTCCATTGTTCCCTCCTCCTCTCCTGTCAGTGCCTGGCGCATATCAATTTCCTGGGGACGGGGTTCTGGGTCTCCTTCCCAAACCGTAAGCTGGGCTGGGGAGGGGGCTGCATAGTCCTCGGGGGCCCCAGCACACAGCGTTCTCCCATCAGCAGCCTACGAGGATGGCTGGTCAGTGCTGAGGAAGCTGCTGGAGGCCTCCTCCAGCCAGGGGAGGGGATGTGAAACTCCACACCCCCAGAGCTTGGAGCCGGGTGAAGGGCTAAGCAGAAATGGCTCCCCTCTGGGGCCCTCGGGGAGGGGTACTGGGATGGAAGGTTGTTGAAAAGCACGTACTGCTCCCATAATCCTTCTGGGCAAGATTGGCGCTGGAGAGGGTGCAGCTGTCTCTCCTGTGACTTAGCAAAAGACCTTCCCAAGGCTGAGTTTTGAGTGAATTTAGATGAAATCCTGGGGAATTGGACTCTTTGGGATGGTTGGATCTTGGAGGATGGATGGTTCCTTGATGGAAAATAGGGCACTCCTAAAGAACTTGGTTCAAGCTGCTGTCTCCTATCAGAGCATAAGGTGCAAACAGGTTGAAGGCCGTTCTCGGTGCTTCCATGCTGATTTTGGAGAAGGGTCCAACGGCGCCTGTTAGAAGGGTTGGGAAATTAACTGCCCTGGTGGAATTTCTTGATGCCTCATGGTCCTGGGCAGAAAGCAAGGTGGCCTGACTGTGTGAGGTCTCTGCAGCATGGTGTGGCTTGCATGCACATTCCTGCAGCTCCCAGGTTCGCATGGGAGGGACAACTCTGGGAGGCAGGACAGTGTGACATCAGTGCCAGGACCGGGCTGTGGCTCCCAACAAGGCAGCACAGCTCCTTCTGACTCCGGAGTCTCCCAGGCACAGCCCCAAGGTGGGATGAGGAAGACAGCCTTTCCCAGGAACTACCCTGGGGTTGAAATGGCAAAACCGCTGGGGTGGAGGCCGTGGGTAAAACTGCAGACTCCTGGGGTGAGGTCCGTCCCAGCTGTACTGGCCCCAGTCACCGCCAGTGGATTGGGCAAGCAGCGGGAAGCTGTGATCTCATGATCTTGAGAGAGGAAATTTGGGAAGAGGAGGGGTGGGTTGGCCCCCTGCTTTCAGAAGAACTGAAATTGGAGCATTTCCCCTCTCGAACACAGGGCTTCCAGGCTCGCAGCTGCGCGTGGGCTCCACACCTTTCTTCTGGCTGTGCTCCAGCCCTGGGGCAGAAATACCACGGCTTGGACTCAGGCTGCAGGGCAAAGGCCTGGCTGTTGCCCCTTCTCCAGGAGTCTCCAGAAAGTGGGAGTCTCCCTTTTCCACTGCAAGGAGCCCTGCAACATGCTGGCTTTGGGACGAGTCTCAGAGCAAGTTTATTTTCTGCCTCACGTGGAACTTGGAAGAATTTGAGGAGGTGACATATGCCTGCGAGGGCAAGCATGCCTCATTTTATTTTATTTTATTTTATTTTATTTTATTTTTAACTTTTATTTAATGAATATAAATTTCCAGTGTACAGCTTATGGATTACAATGGCTTCCCCCTCCCATAACTTCCCTCCCACCCACAACCCTCCCCTCTCCCGCTCCCTCTCCCCTTCCATTCACATCAAGATTCATTTTCAATTCTCTTTATAAACAGAAGATCAATTTAGTATAAAGATTTCAACAGTTTTCACCCACATAGAAACACAAAGTGAAACATACTGTTTGAGTACTAGTTATAGCATTAAATCACAATGTACAGCACATTAAGGACAGAGATCCCACATGAGGAGCAAGTGCACAGTGGCTCTTGTTGTTGACCCAACAAATTGACACTCTAGTTTATGGCGCCAGTAACCATCCTAGGCTGTCGTCATGAGTTGCCAAGGCTATGGAAGCCTTCCAAGTTTGCCGACTCTGATCATATTTAGACAAGGTCATAAAAGACAGAGTGAGGATAGTAACCAATGATCCTAAGAGTGGCATTTACCAGGTTTGAACAATTATACAGCATTAAGTGGGGAAGAGGACCATCAGTACACACAGGTTGGGAGTAGAGCCATTGGTGGTAGAGTAGAGGTTATGATTACAAAGGAATGAGGCCCAAGTGTGCTAGACAGGGTCTAGAACAAAGGACAGAGTCATTATTAGATGTGCTAAGAAAGGTGCTGTCTAAGCTACAATTAAGTTTTCTGATTGAGAGGCAAATAGAACCTGATAGAAGGGGCTTGATAATAATCTGGTGGGCTTTAGGCCTTGTAAGTTAAGAGGCCCAGACCTATCTATCTCTTCACATGGGGTATATCCTAAGGGAGGTGTGAACCTCCTAGGGGAAGGCACTCTGTTGACTTTCATTACTTGGCTGGGCTGGGAGGAGAGCTGGCCAGGTAAAGGCAGGTGGCATCTCTAACAAGAAATTTACAGTTCTGCCTGCAATGTTGCTGACCCTACTTGACCATACCCTCAGCTGCAGTGGTCACTTTGGAAGTTGGGCTGAGTGAAGGGCTTTTCAGCTTAGAGCCAATAAGATCTGTGGCTCTGACCTGGGCATCCTTCGACTCCAGGGCAGGTCCATTTCCAGTGATCCAACTCTTGGCAGAGCTGCCAGGGCTCTTCACAAGCTGACTTCTGCTGAAGCCCAGGCTTACCACATTGAAAGCCACTGCAGTGGACTGGCCTGTTGGGTCTCCTTGAGGGCAGATCACTGTACAGATCAGCCATTAATAGGCCTGCCACCCATTGCTTTTGATGCCTAGCTTTCTTTTCCTCCTGGTTTGTGTTAAAGCAGACCAGAGGATGCAAGTCAAGGGAGTGCCCGTATCCCATCTCTAATCTTCTGTGGCCTGAACTACAAGTCTATAGTCACAGGCATGTTCTGTAGTAGTTTTTCTAAGGTAGACAATGCCCATGAGGAAAATTATATTCTTACTTTAAAACTTTCTTTCCCTTTTGTCTGAAAGGGAGGTTTTTTCTACTTACTGTATACTTTGCTGATGGCGAAGTGAATCTAGCTATGAGATTATTATTTAAATTCTTATTTTGGCTATGCTATTACAGAAAAATGTTAGCCATCTCTTTTATAAGGTCTAAAGATTAAATTGTGTGTCCTACAGATTCCTTTATAGTAGAATTAGTTTCCTACCTTGAAGAGAATAGAGAAATGAAAGAACAAGTTGGGCTTAGAATAGAGAAATGAGGGAGCAAGTCCTAGATCGCTTGCTGACAATAGCAATATCACATGAATACTTAGCAAACAGTTTCAACCATTAGATAACAACTTAAGAAAACATTTACCAGAAGGTCCAATGCCTTCTATAAATTTTAAGAATCATGTATTTGAAAACACCTCTTAAATATCTAACATGGTGTAGATTGTTTAGCCAGTAAACTTAAGTACAACCATGTAAAATGTTTTTAGTTTCTTTCTACCAACAAGTTTAAAACATATGATACACAGATTCAGGTCACACAAATTAAAATGTATCTTTGATTGATTTTAGCAGCTTAAAATATGGACAATCTTATCTATAAGCCATTTAAAATAAAACTCTTAATAAAATTTCCTATGTGGACATACAATATGTACACACATATAACATAGCATAATAGACCAATATAGCAATTTTAATAATAGCTTTTAAAATCTTTAACTCTTTTTGTAGATTGCCAATTGATTTGAATTGCTTTTTGTTTTTAGATTACTTTAACACATTGCTTTAACAGAGCATCAGAGTGTAATTCTATGTCAAAGAGAAATTGAGCTTCCTATGATCTTTTGCTGTGAGGTTTCCTTCCTTTACCTTCTTTCATATTGGTGACCATGTTTCTGTGTTTCTGTGTGTAACACATCTTTAAGCATCTTTTGCAGGGCAGGATGAGTGGCAACAAATTCTTTCAGTTTCTGTTTGCTATGAAAAGTCTTAATTTCACCTTCATTCACAAATGAGAGCTTTGCAGGATATAATATTCTGGGCTGGCAGTTTTTCTCTCTTAGTACCTGGGCTATATCTCGCCATTCCCTTCTAGCTTGTAGGGTTTCTGATGAGAAGTCTGCTGTGAGTCTAATTGGAGATCCTCTGAGAGTAATCTGACGTTTCTCTCTTGCACCTTTTAGAATCTTTTCTTTATGTTTCACTGTGGTGAGTTTGATTACAATGTGTCGTGGTGAGGATCTCTTTTGGTCATGTTTATTAGGGGTTCTATAAGCTTCCTGTACTAAGATGCCTCTGTCCTTCTCCAAACCTGGGAAATTTTCTGCTAGTATCTCACTGAAAATGCCTTCTAATCCTTTCTTACTCTCCATGCCTTCAGGAACTCCTAGAACCCGAATATTAGGTTTTTTAATAGTATCCTGTAGATTCCCAACAATATTTTTTAGATTTCTAATTTCTTCTTCTTTTCTTTGGTTTGCCTGTTTCCTTTCCTGTTCTCTGTCTTCTAAGTCTGATATTCTCTCTTCTGCTTTGCCCATTCTGTTTTTAAGGCTCTCTAATGTGTTTGTCATTTGATCTATTGAGTTCTTCATTTCATTGTGGTTTTTTGTCACTATCACAGTTTCATGTTCTACTAGTTGTTTCATTTCATTTTGATTCCTCCTTAATATTTCATTTTCACGAGAGAGATTTTCTATCTTGTCCATTAAGGATTTCTGTAGTTCAAGAATTTGTTTTTGAGAACTTCTTAATGTTCTTATCAATTTTTTGAGGTCTGCTTCTTGCATTTCTTCTATCTCATCATCTTCATAATCTTGAATTGGGGTGTTTTTTCATTTGGGGGCGTCATGGTGTCTTCCTTGTTCTTGTTACCTCGGTTTTTGCGTTTGTTGTATGGCATGTTGGAGAAATTTGGTTTCTTCACTGTGGTGTTTTTTCTTGTTACACTATGGTTCTATATTAAGTGGACTGTCTGCTTTCGGTGGAGCCTTAGAGGCTTGAGATAAGTGTGGCCTGAGAGCTGTGTTTGGTTCCTCAGGGCTGAGGGTGTGTCAAAGATGACACTCCCAGGTTAGGCGTGGTAAATCTCTCTCTCTCTTTTTTTTTTTTTTTTTTGATTCAAAAGGGAAGTAATTCCACACAGCTGAACGTACTTGGAGGTAGTTAGCAGGCGAATGATATACCCACAGGAGCCAGAGATCAGAAGCTCTTTCCCAAGGACCACACAGGGAATCTCTGCTGCCCTCAGTGTGGGCTCCAATTCTCCTGCAGTCTCCCACTGGGTTGCCAAGTTAGATGCTAATCTCCTGTTATTTCACCCCTCCCCCCAGAGTCAGGTTTTTCTGCTAGGCTCAGGGCCGGTGCAGACCTGAGGTCGCCCTGCTTATGACGTATGTCCAAAATGGCGCCTGCTCTTTGTCTTGCTCGCCTTTGAGGGGTGAGCGGAGAGAGAGAAACTCGTGTCCGTATCGGTCACTTTTTTTTTTTTCCTCTCTCTCTTCTAGTTAGCCTGGTGAGCTTTTCCCCACGGAGTTTCAAGCCTCGTTCCCTCTAGTCTCCTCTTTCTGCTTGCCCGCTGGTATCTCGGGCTATTGAGGTTCGGCTCACCTCGCGTTCCAGCGCTGGTGCGTTGAGTCTGCTGCTGGTGTCCCGAACTTGGGCTTCCATGCTCTCCACGCAGGTCCACTGTGAATCACTAGTTCCGGAAGAGTTTCCGCTGCTGTTTCTTCCCCTACTCTTCCTTGACCCTGCAGTATCTCCACTTTTATTAACCTGTGTGTCTTGCTGAACTATCAATGTGCTCCCTTCCTATTCCGCCATCTTGCCGCTCCGAATCCCTGATTGAGTCTTCGCCTCATTTCTTATAATGCAAATAATCCCTAAGTGATGTTACACGTCTTTTATCCCTGTTACAATTATCCTTTATCTGGACCAGCGTTGCGGCGTAGGGGTAAAGCTGCTGCCTGTGACACTGGCATCCCATATGGACATCGGTTTGAGTTCCAGCTGTTCCACTTCTGATCCAACTTCCTGCTAATGCACCTTTGAAAAGCAGCAGCAGATGGCCCAAGTGTTTGGGCCCCTGCCACTCATGTGGGAGACCTGAATGAAGCTCCTGGCTCCTGGCTTCAGCCTGGCTCAGCCCTGGCTGTTGTGGCTATTTGGGGAAGTGAACCAGTGGAGAGAAGATTCTCTCTCTCTCTCTCTCTGTAGCTCCAACTTTCAAATAAATAAATAAATCTTTAAAAAAACAATGTTCTCTCATTAAAGAGTGGTGTATTATTCCCCATTCATAAGCAAGTACCTTGAGGCTCAGAGAGATGAAGTCATTGGCGGAAGAATCTAGCAACCCAAGTCCTTCCCTTTCCACCGTACAGGACAGCTAGCACTGCTACTAAGAACTAATGACAGTTATTATTTATTCAGTGCCTGCCATGTGGCAGACAGTTTGAAAACAGCCTCTAACCCCCAGAACTGTCCTGCAAAATCTGTGTGGCTTAATTATTATTGTTGTAATCCAATGGCCGCTCTTGTACCTCATCACACAGGTGAACAAGAGATGGAGCGGGGATGGAAGCCAAGCTGGCCTGGCTCCCCACCTCCCCCACTGCACCGTGTAGCTGTCCAGGGAGCAAAGGGGCTTGGTCAAATCCAGGGCCCCCAGGACCGAGTTTCTGAGTAGGACGCCTTAGCCTTCGAGGGCATTTAAAACACAAACTCTGGGGCTCAGTCCAGATTCTGAGCAAGCCCTGATGGTTCTTACACAGGACCCCTGCTGGAGAGATAGCACCTGCTCTTGATGGGGGATCTGAGCGTCTGGAGCCAACCCCCTTACCTTCATTGCCAGTCTTCCTTCTAAGGTGCCCCCCCCCTGCCACCACAGGCCTGCTTTCTTGGGTCCCTCTCCTTCCTTCCTGAGCCCCTGGTCCTGCCTATGCCCCCCACTGCCTCAAGGGACAAGTTATGCCTACAGTGACAGTGCCCTCCCTCTCACACCGCATCCTGTCCTTTGCTCGCCTGGAAAGACGAGATCACATGCAGTGCCTGGGGGCAGCCTGGGGGCTGGGCACAGCCTTGCCTTCAGTGGGCACTGAGCATACCTGAGTGGCACAGTTCAGGCCCCAGCTACTACGTGCCATCCAGTGAGCCCCGACTCCCCCAGAGCTGCCCTTACCTGGGAGGCCTGGGTCTCCTCTGTCTCCCTTCGCTCCTGGTTCCCCTTTGAGGCCCATGAGGCCCCCACCGCCCTGGCTGCCCTTCTCTCCTTGGGGCCCTGGAGCACCTGCAAAGAGAATGGCAGTGAGGGGGGCTCCCCTGTGCTCTGGGGGGCAGGAAGCATTTGGAGGGAAGGGACGAGGGCTCTCCCCTGCCCCGGGAAGTCTGGGGCTTGTATTAGCTCATCTCTTGGGTGGTCCTGACAAAGCAGAAGGCTCAAGAGAAGACAACGGTGGGGAAGGCATAACCCACTGGAGCCAGGGAGGGGCTTTGGCGTGAGGACTCGGGAGGGCAGCAGCCCCAGTGCCCCAGGCAGGGCATCGCTGACAACAAGCAGGGGAAGCGCGAGTTACCGGGGACTCCTGGCTGCCCTCGTGGACCCTGGGGTCCTTGGAAGCCTGTGAAGAAGAAGAGAGAGGCTCAGTCATTGTGATCTCGGCTCAAGCAGCTCATCTTCCAGAGCCTCCGAGGAGGGCAAGCACCCAGCAAGAGAGCACTGGCCCTTTCTCTCCCACTCTCTTTCAGAGACACACACACACACATGCACACACACACACACTCACACACACAGCAGAGTCTTTGGCAAGCCCAGGCAGCATTTATTTTCCTCCCAGTGCATGGAACAGCCTGGGGATGCATTGGTGCAAAAAGACTTCAGGAGAGGCAAGTCCACATGAATTACAGCTCTGCACGCGACACGCAGGACGGCTGTGAAAAGCCACACCAGGATTTCCTCATCTGTAAAACCAGCTTGGTGATGGCCAGCCAGTCCTGGGCAGGTGCACAGCTTGTGGAATTGAGAAATAATGTGTCCCTCTGCCCAGTCCAGGTAACCTAGTAGGGAGCACAGACCAGAGGGTGTGTCCCCAGGGGGAGGGGATATCATGTGGAGGAGGGACGGGTACAGGACAGACATGGTGTGATGGGAAACTGGGGGGATACAGGAGGGAGCATGAGAAAGGAGGGAGGGGAAAGAGCGGAAGATGAAGGGGCTGGGTTGAGAGAGGCCCCACAGGAGCTGATGGATTACAGAGCTTTGCTGGGTGTGGCCAGTTGAGGGGATTGGGTCAGGGATGCACCCAGCAGAAGTTGGGCGGGGGGAGGCAGAGTTGATGCATTTCTTGTGCATCCCCTGCAGCCTGCTTCTGGGCTCTGGGTATGTACGTGAGGTCCGTGGAGGCCTGGAGCTGAAGGCAGGGTAGCTGGGTGTTGGAGAGACTGCATGGCCCTGCTGTGAGCCCCAGGCAGGAGCCTGTGTCACATGCACACCAGGCAGGGTCCTGGAGAGAGGGGCAGGCTCCAGAGGGGCAAGACTCAGTGTCTCCCATCTGGAGAGCTGTGGATCCCACTCCGCCTCCCTCGGACTCTCTCTGTGGGCAGAAGGGGGAGGAAGGCAGCCCCGATGGTCTGCTCCAAGCTCCCCCAGGCTGCGAGTGTGTGTGTGTGTGTGTACATGATGGTGCTGGTGTGTGTTGGCGTGCACGTGAGGGTGTGGCTGCGTGCATGTGAGTGCATGTGTGTGCACCGAAAATGCTGCCGGGAGACAGACTTAGAGCAAGAAGCTCTCAGGGGTCCCTTCTGCTCACCCCCCGAATCAGCTCCTCGAGGGAGATCTTCCCTCCTAACAGGGGTCCTCTCTGTAGCTGCCGCTGTTTGCTCTCTGCCTGTGCAGCCAGGTCTGCGTCAGTGCCCTTCCTTGTAATTCCTTTGCCTCGGCTCCGTCTCTGGCCAGGGTCTCAGCAGCCCCAGCCCCTCAGGGAACTGGAACGCATGGTCCAAGTGCAGGGCAGAGTAGGCTGGATCAGCTGCAGAGCCTGCTGTCCCCGCGAGGGACAGCTCCAAGTCCCTGGCTGGGCAGGTTTAGGTGAACCAATGCTTTCCCAGTAATGATGATGGGCTTTAAATCATGATCTCCAGAAATTCTCTGGAGCTCTCTCACCCCATTTTATAGGCAGAGAAACTGGGATTCACCAAGGCAGGGGGATGTTGTCAGAGCCACAGAGACACGTCTGACAGACGCGCAGTCCTTGCTGGACTACAGAGCTTGACTTTCTCTGGGGGTGTGCACAGGGAGGAGACTGCAGTGGCTCCCACACCCTTCCCGCCCACCCTGCCAATCAGCCCACAGGTGCCCTCCTGCCAGGCAGCCTCCCTTTGGGGGTCTGGACCCTGGCGTGGGTCCCTGGCTACAGCCCACAGCTGTCACACTGAGCAAGCCCACTGGGTGCCCCTGTACACACACACAGCCTTTGCTTACCTTTCTCTCCCTTGATGCCAGGTGGGCCTTGGGGACCTGGAGCACCTGAAAGGGAAAGGGAATTCAGAGCCCAGCCTGGACACAGTGTAGTAAAAGATGATGGGGCCAGGAGGCAGCGACCGTACCTGTGGCTCCATTGTTTCCTGCAGCTCCCGTGGCTCCCTTCTGGCCAGGAGACCCCGGCAGGCCAGGTGCACCCTGAGCCCCCTTTTGACCTGGGAAATGTGAGGAAGAGCAGAGACACTCACTTGTCAACCCACAAGATGGAGGGAAAATGCCCCTCACTCACACTCTCACTGAACCCGGAGGAGCAGCCCAATAGCGGAAGGAAGAAAAGACAAAAGAACCCCTCCCTACAAGAAGTTCATGGGGCATCCGAGGGCAAGGAAGTACATGTGTCGGTGATGTCTTCTGAGAGAGGCTGAGCCAGACACACTGGAGTTCAAGTGTAAGCCAGGCAAATTGTTTCAACATGTTCAGCCTCAACTTCCTCCAGTAAATGACCTTAGTGTGCCAGTTACTCAGGCTGTGCAAGGTCCCAGTGCGTGCGTGCGCCTTGCAAGGAACCGCATCATGCTCCCTACTGGTCTGCTCCGGAATAGGGAGGTTGATGGGGGCGGGAACTTCTCATGTCTGGATTCCCAGTGCCTACCTGGACCTCATCCATACAGCTTTCAGTACATATTTTGGATGGAGGAAGGAAAGATGTCTGGGACAGACAAGGGTGGGCTGGGGAAGGGAGGGGTTGGTTCCACAGTCCCCTTCCCTGAAACTCAGCTGGGGCACCATTAACCACAAGCATGTCCAGGGAGCCGGGGCCAGACCAGGGAGCCGCCCCTGGCTGCCGTCTCTGTCCCAGGCTAAATTTGTGACTCTGAACGCCTCAGCCAGCCGTCTGCTCCTCCCCTCCTGTTTGTCTCCAGGGGGGTTTGCCCTAGAATGGGCTTTGGAGAGGTCTGGCCAAGGCAGGGCGAGCCGTGGGAAAGGGCAGAGGCCCAGGCTCCGGTGGGCAGTGGGCCAGGGGTGGGGCAGGTTCTGGTGCCTGAGGAGCACCCCTGGCTTCTTCAGCTTTCTCCTCTCCTGGTTTCTGGGCTGCAGAAGGAGTGGGAAGAGAGGCTGACAGATGAAGTCAGAGACAGAAAGACACGGGGAGACAGCTAGTGATGACATATGGCCCCTGGGCCCTGGCTTATGATGGTTCTACACAGGAGTTTTGGACTTTGTAATGGGTTTACCAGGTTATTAAATGTATTTTAGGGGCTGGAGCTGTGGCACAGCAGGTAAAGCTGCTGCCTGCAGGGCTGGCATTCTGTAAGGGTGCCGGTTTGAGTTCTAGCTACTACACTTCTGAGCTAGCTCCCTGCTATGGCCTGGGAAAGCAGCAGCAGATGACCCAAGTCCTTGGGCCCCTGCACCCATGTGGGAGACCCAGAAGAAGCTTCTGGCTCCTGGCTTCAGATTGGCCCAGCTCTGGCTGTTTCAGCCATTTAAGGAGTGAACCAGTGGATGGAAGACCTCTCTCTCTCTCTCTCTCTCTCTCTCTCTCTCTCTGCCTCTCTGTAACTCTTTCAAATAAACAAATCTTTTAAAAAATGCATTTGAGATATATGATGGATTGAAACCTTATCATAAATTGAGGAGCACCTGTACGTACAAATATATATATATACGTGTGTGTGTGTGTGCGTGTGTGTGTAGAGAGATTAAGAGATATCAGAGGAGGGGGAAGATCTGATCATTTAAAAAATTATTTGAGAGACAATGAGCTCCCCATCCTCTGCTAAAACCCCACCCCCACCCCCAGTGCCTGCAATGGCTGAGGTAGGCTGGGACAGGCCAGATCTAGAAGCTAGAAAGTCAACCCAAGTTTCCTACATGAGTGACAGGGACCCAACTACTGCCATCACCACTGTCTCCTGGGTTGTACATTAGCAGGAAGCTGGATCAGAAGCAAAGCTATAATTTGTATCTAGGCACTCCAATAGGAGTTGCAGGCATCCTAACCTGTATCTTAACCATCAGTCTGAATGTTTGCCCTGAGAAGGGCAGATTTTAAAGGTCAGACTCAATCCACAGAAGTTTGTTCATGTGCGGATTTTGTTGGAACAATCCCTCCTTAGAGGGGAGACGTCAGCATTCATCAGGGTGGGTTACTCAAGCATTAGCTCATTTAATCTTTCCAACAATAACATCAGTAGATGATATTAATAACGGTGTTGAGTCCTGACCCTGCATTAAGCCCTTCAGTAAGCTTTTTTTTTTCTGACAGGCAGAGTTAGACAGTGAGAGAGAGAGAGACACAAAGAAAGGTCTTCCTTCCATTGGTTCACCCCCCAAATGGCTGCTATGGCCAGTGTGCTGCGCCGATCTGAAGCCAGGAGCCACGTGCTTCCTCCTGGACTCCCATGTGGGTGCAGGGCCCAAGCACTTGGGCCATCCTTCACTGCCCTCCTGGGCCACAGCAGAGAGCTGAACTGGAAGAGGAGCAACCGGGACAGAACCAGCGCCCCAACCAGTACTAGAACCTGGAGTCCTGGCACCGCAGGCAGAGGATTAGCCTAATGAGCCACGGGGCTGGCCAGTAAGCTTTTACATTTATTGTTTTATCCTCACACCCGTCCCAGGGGGTCCTCTCATTATCTCCATCTGAGACAGGGAGGATGTGGACTTCAAAAATGTTAAGCAACTTGCTCAAGCCACCCAGCTCGTGAGGGGCAGAGCCAGCATCTGTCCCTGGCCATCCAAGTCCACGCTCCTGCCACAGCAGGAGGCTACTGCAAAGAGCTCATGACCAGTGGCATGGTGTGTGCTGAGCCTCTCAGACCCAAGAGTTCTGTCTCAGGAGCATCATGTGCATATTTCCCTTCAGAGTGAAATCTTGACTCTGTGCTGATGGAACAAGCAGAACTGTGGGTGGATTGTGTGTGTGCATGTGTGCCTGTGTGTGTATGTGTGCCTGTGCACATGTGTGTACATGCATGTGTGTCTATGTGTGCCTGTGTGTATTGTACATGTGTGCCTGTGTGTGTATGTGTGCCTGTGCACATGTGTGTACATGCATGTGTGTCTATGTGTGCCTGTGTGTACTGTACATGTGTGCCTGTGTGTGTATGGTTCATGTACGCATGTGTGCCTGTGCATGCCTGTGTGCACATGTGTATGTGTGCATGTGTGCCTATGTGTGTACTGTGTTTGTGTGCATGTATCTCTCTCTATGTAGTGTACATGTGTGCATGTCTGTTGGCGTGTGCTCTACATGTGTGCATGTGTGTCTCTATGTGCATGTGTGTGCTATGCACATGTGTATGTGTGCCTATGTGTGTACTGTGCTTGTGTGCATGTGTGTCTGTGTGTGTGCCTGTGTATGTATGTGTGAGTACTGCACATGTGTGTCTCTGTGTGTGCCTGTGTGTGTATGTGTGAGTACTGCACATGTGTGTCTCTGTGTGTGCCTGTGTGTGTATGTGTGTGTACTGCACATGTGTGTCTCTGTGTGTGTGCCTGTGTGTGTGCCTATGACCATGTGCATATGTACCTATGTGCATGTGCATGTACCCAACACGACACACATGCGGGGTGAGGAATATGGAAAGGCAAAGCAGCCATGGGCCCTGTCCTCACACAGCACTGGGCATCGTTTTGCACTGTGTGTGCCTCGCCTCACTTGCGTCTGTCACCAGCCCTGCCCAGGTAGATCACATGAGCCCTGGAATCTTCTATGCAGGTGAGTTGCTGAGGTAAACTTAAGGAAATGACCCAAAGCCACACAGCCAGTGAGACCTTGGATTTGAACCTGAGTCAGCTTGAAGGCTCAGCCTGTTCCTCCGTGATGTCACCCCCCTCCATCATTACAGACACTGGGGTCAGAGGAGCTCGGCACAGGATGAGCACAGCACCTGGAGACAAGTGCTGAGCTGTAGGTGAAAGGCACCTGGAAAGAGAGACTTTGGGAGATCTGGAAAAGAGGCTTTGGCAGCTGGGGCCCCTGGGCAGTGGGGAGCTGAGGTGGGTGGACTCAGTCAGGCCTGGGAAGATGGTGCATTGGTGGGGAGCATGAGGAGGAAGGGTCATTTCAGGCCAGGAGAAGCAACTGAGAGTCCAAGCAGGCATGGCTGGGTGTGGGGGAGGCTATGGGGACCTGTGCAAGGGAAGCTGGGGTCAGATTTGATGCAGTCCCAGGATGACATATGCCTAGGAGTCCTTGGGGGAGCTGAGGGGGAAGAGCAGAATGGGTGACAGCGTGCACCTACCTGGGGCGCCTCGTTCACCTTTGATCCTCAGCATCTCTACAAGTTAAAGAGAGAGAGTGGGTTGCAGGTTTACTGCAGGGGCACCTCAGCTTTGCCCCACCCACAACAGGAGCTCCCAAGATCCACATGTGGAGTCTGGGCCCACCCAGGTCAGCAACAGGGACATTGGCCAGATTTGGGGTCGGGGAGGTTGTACACCAAACACCTGGGCGTTCTCAGGGAAAAGCCCTTCTTGTGTGGTCTACACCCTGACAACCATGGAGGTGCAGAAAGGGGTTTAGGGCTGCCTGTGCACCAGCCATTGCTCCAAACCAGGCCCCTTGGGTTAAGGAGGGACCCCCTCATGTTGGTCAAAACAAGCTCCGCTCTTCCACATGGCAAACAAGGGAGAGACGCTCTCAGGCTGTCAGCAGGACTGGCCTGAGCGCCATCCGTTTGCCCGCAGCCACAAGGCCCTGGTGGAGAAGCCGGGGCCAGGGAGGACCCCTGGCATTTCCTGCCCTGGCTCTGGTTCTTCCTACCCATGACCACGCCCTGGTTGGCCAGCTGCATGGGCGTGGTCACCAGCAGCGCCTCAGGCCCTGGCTCAGACCCTCCCTCCTGAATGTGCTGGATCTGTCTGGGAGCTTGGTGATTCAGACACTGCCTTGGCTGGCAGTGGCTCCAGTTCCTGGCTCTTGGAGGTCACATTTCACTTGGCAGGCCCCTTGGTTGGTCCCTAGGTTCCTGACTGCAGCTTCCCTAAAGGGCTACTTCATGCTCACCCCACATGGCTCTCACACTCTGCATGGTCTCCCGAAGCCCCATACCAGGCCAGGGTTCTGGAAGCCCTTGTCCCCCTGCCAGGGAAGGGGACTCAAGCCCCAGCCTGTGAACAAATAGCTTCCCATTTCCCGTCCTCTCCTGAGGAGTCCCAACCCCAATCCGGAGGGGTGGGGGCCAAACCTGGGTTCTGGAAGAAGTTGTCCACCCACTGTTGCAGGCGCTCCTGGCTCGTGCGGACCTGGAGGAGCTGGGCCTGCAAGCTTTGCAGCTGCAGGGTGCCCCCTGCCAGATGTGCTTCAGGGTGCTTGAAGAAGGACAGGTTGTCCTCCACGGGCAGCGTTCCGTTGAGGAAGTACATCTCCAGCGCTCTGAGCCGCTCCTGCAGATTCAGAACTGGACCCCGCCCCCCAGCATCCTTTTAAGGGACCTCCTTGAAGACCAAGGCATTGGAGCAGCTCCCAATGTCCCTGGGCCATGTGTGCATAATGTGGGTCACCCCTGAGTCCCCGAACGCCACGTTCACATGCTGTCGGGACATTGCACAGAGCTTCTTCTGCATCTTGAATGCATGTCCTCCACTCCTGGGCATGGCCTTATCCAGCCCCAGGATGGCCCTGCTTTGCCTAAGGCTGTGCCCTTGGCACTCACCATCGGCCTCCAACCTTTGTGCAGTTAACCCCTTCCCACATACTCTGAGGGTGGATGCATGACAGCTACCATGCTGCTCTGGCTTAATGTGTCCAAGCCACGTGCACGCATGACCTTAATATGTATCAGACGTGTGTTTATGACAACTGTGCATGCAGCACTCTCGAAAGACTGCAGTGTCTACTGATGGCATGGCATCAAGACTTTAACATCTGAGCTGAAGACATTTTGAAAATGAAGCCATCTTCAAATGAACACCTCCATCAACAAAGCCCTCTCCTGCCCAGAGACTGGGGAGCCTTGGTGTCAGGTGTGCATAGCATACCCTGATTAATGCCATTGCTTGAGGGGCCAGTGCTGTGGCATAGTGAATTAAACCACCTCCTGGAGCGCCAGCATCCCATATGGGTGCTAGTTCAAGTCCCGGCTGCTCCACTTCTGATCCAGCTCTCTGCTAATGTAACTGAGAAAGCTGCCGAAGATAGCCCAAGTCCTTGGGCCCCTGCTACCCATGTAGGAGACCTGAAGTAAGCTCCTGGCTCCTGTCTTTGGCCTGATCCATCCCCAGCTGTTGTGGTCATTTGGGGAGTAAACCAGCAGATAGAAAATCTCTCTCTCTCTCTCTCCCTCTCTGTCTCCCTTTCACTCTTTCAGGCACAAAGCACACCATCCCCTTTGCTCCTCCCATCACTGTGGCTGACCAGGGGGTGTGCACCCTCTTCCAGTAAGAAGGAGAGGTGGCTCCAGGATCTCTGCTCAGTCTGAACCCAGAGGGACCACACAGCCCCGAGACGGCTTTACCTTGCATCACCAGCAGCCCAGTGCCCACGGTTAGCAGGATCAAGTAGATGACCACTAGTGCCATGAAGAAGTTCACCCTGATTTTCTTCTTGGGCTTTGGATCTGAAACACATGCAGGACAGAGGGCAGCAACTGCAGAGGGCACCAAACATGGGTGCCGTGTGCCAGGATCCCCATGGTATGAGCAGTGGGCCCCCAGGAGTCATATGGGAAAGACACGAAAGGCCCACAATTCTCAAGTCTTCCCCGGTCCTCCTTCAGTTCACTCATTCGTGTGGCTGCACAAGGGAGGCCGGCCTCAGGTTTAGCACAAGATACAGCCTCAGAGACAGCACCAGACCTGGGGAAACCTAGCATGGGGTGGGAATGGAAAGACACAGGGACACAGGGGCGACTGAGGCTGGAGGTGGAAGTGAGCGCAAGCTTGGGCTATACGGATAGGTTAACATCAAGTGGGAGGGGCATGGTGGAACCATTGGGGAAAGATAACATAGTGTTGTCAGAGTCGTTCCTGGAGGTCCAGCCAAGCCCAGAATGCCTATAAATGCAGACCTCCCACCTGGCATAGAAACCAGGTTTGTTAGGAACTGTGCGACCACCCGAGGATCTGATGAAGATTTTATCCCTGATGCTGACCGTTCCATCAAGGGTAGAAAAAGCTGCTAAGGAAACACACCTTCTGGCTGGGGTTTGGCCAAGGAGGCTCCTCAGGGTGAGAGAGCGAAGAGCCTCTGGTAAACAAGAGCAGGCAGCCTTCCCTGGAGCAAACCATGCAGTATGGACAAAGACAGGAGGCAAACGAGTTTCAGAAACTTGACAGCTCTATTGTCTGATCCAAAATAACAGTCTGCTCCAGGGGGAAATAAAAATGAGGTTTCAATTCCATCAAAGATTTCAATGAAGCAAAAGACTTGAGCCTCCCCAGGCCTACCCTGTCCCGGTGGCAGAAGATGGCCTGGACAGGTGTTCTTCTCCCTTGCCTTGACACTAGTGGCACCCAGTAGGTGTCCCACCTTCCCAGCCCGGGACCACCTGGTGAGCATACCCAGAGAAGCAGTGTCTGCCCCAGCAGCCTGATGCATCCCAACTTCTGCGTGGTGTTGGAAAACGTCCTGTCCCTTCAGGCACCACCAGCAGGGGGCGAGCAAGAACACAGATGGCACCGGGTGAGCGCAGTGAGCCAGAGCAACACAGGGCTGTGAAGACTAAATTGTCA
Organism: Lepus europaeus; assembly: GCF_033115175.1. Lineage (NCBI taxonomy): Eukaryota > Metazoa > Chordata > Mammalia > Lagomorpha > Leporidae > Lepus > Lepus europaeus. The sequence continues at coordinate 66,787,729 of NC_084827.1, forward strand.
TTGGAGCCACAGCCCACAAAAGTAGCCACAGCCCACAAAACTAGAAGACTTAAATAGGACGTAGGGCTTCCGAACATACTATACAGAATGTTCAGGATACAATGGAAAATCACCCGTCAGGGCAAGGACAGAGAAAAATCACAACTTGAATAAAAAGAGATCTTCTGGGACTGGGATTGTGGCACAGTGGATTAAGCTGCCATGTGCAATGTGGGTACCCCACATGGGTGCCAATTTGAGTCCTGGCTGCTCCACTTCCAATCCTGCTCCCTGCTAATGCTCCTAGGAAAACAGCGGAAGATGGCCCAACTGCTTGGGCCCCTGCCATCCATGAAGGAGACTCAGATGGAGTTCCAGTTTTCTGGCCTCAGCCTGGCCCAGCCCTGGTCATTGTGGCCATTTGGGGAGTGAACAGCAGATGGAAGATTCTCTCACTTCAACTCTGCATTTCAAATAAATAAATTAGTTTTTATTTGAAGAGAAGAAGAGACAGTCAAGAGATACCATCACAGAGATGGCACAGAAAGTGGAATTATTTGACAAGAATTTTAATGTAGCTTTAACAAAAATGTTTTAATAAACAATTACAAATATTCTTGAAATAAAATTTTAAATAAAGAAAAAAACCTCACCAAAGAAATACAAGATAAAAATAAACAAATAAAAACGTTAGAAGTAAAGAACACCAAAAATTTCAAGATAATCTCACTTGTGGCCTCAGAAGTATAATAAATATGAGATAAGAATCACTGGATTCAATGACAGGACAACAGAAATTACACAATCTGAAAAGCAGAGAGTACCAATAGGAAAGAAAAAACCACGAACAGATCCTCAGACACCTGTAGGTTGATAACAAAAAAAGAGTTTGGAGCTAAAAAAAAAAAAGCAAGTTTAATATTTTAAACTTCCTAAATTTGGTGTAAGACGTAAACTGCCAGTTTTAAGAAGCTGAGTGAATCCCTAAATGATAGATAAATCCAAATAAGTCTACATCAAGGAGTATTGTAACTAAAAATATAATATATATATATAATTTTATAAGTATATATAAAGACAATGAATACTGGAATCTAAATAAAAGGGGCTGGCATTGTGACATAGCAGGGAAAGCTGCTGCCTGTAGTCCCAGCATCCCATATGGGCACCAGTTCGAGTCCCTGCTGCTCCACTTCCAATCCAGCTCCCTGCTAATGTGCCTGAGAAAGCAGTAGAGATGGCCCAAGACCTTAGGCCCCTGCACCCTCCTGGGAGACCCGGAAGAAGCTCCTGGATCCTGACTTCTGATTGGCCCAGCTATGGACGTTGAGGCCATTTGGGGAGTGAACCAGCGAATGGAAGATCTTTCTCTCTCTTTCTGCCTCTGCATCTCTAACATTGCCTTTCAAATAAATAATCTTTTAAAAAATTAAAAAATCTAAGTGAAAAGAAAAAAATCTCAAAAACAGTGATAATGCTGCATCACCTATAAAGAAATACCAATTTGAATGACAGCAGATTTCCCATCTGAAACCATGAATGCCAAACACAAGTGTGACAATGTAGTTTGTTGAAATAAAAGTATTGTAAACCATGGTTTCCATAGTCAATGAAAACATCCTTCAGGAATGAATGGGAAAATTATACAAAAAGAATTTTTTGCTAGTAGACCGAACTTTTAAAATTGGCTAACAGAGTCCTCCAAGAAGAAAAAAAAAATGGTAATAGAAGAAGGCCTAGACTTTTGACAAGGAAAGTGAACAATAAGTAGACCATTCTCCTCATAAGCTTTTAAAGCTACATTTGCATTTGAAAGAAAAATTATAAAGCCATCTGATGTGATACTCCATGTATTAGAGGAAATACTTAAGAAAATTTTATTTTGAAAGTGGAGACGATAAAAGGACATCAAAGGAAGGAATATTTCTACAGTTTATTGAATTGGTAAACCTTGCTATTGGTACACTGGGATAAGTTGTGCAGAGACATTGCACAACTACTAGGGAAAGCTTTTCCAAGTGATAGTCCTAAGAACACTATAGGTAAGTAAACAGGAAATTCTGAAATTGTTTAAATTATGCATCAGAAGTTAATGAAAGAAAAATAGATCATTTAGAAACAGAGAGAACAAACATGCATGCACAGTACCTTGGCAGATTTAAATCCTTGCATTTTAGTAATTAATTTAAATGGAAATGGTCTAAATATGAGGGAAAAATTTATAGAAAATACTGTTAAATTACAAGTGTTTTGGTGCAATACAACTTGAAATCCAAGCCTAGCAATTTTTTCATAATATGCATTTTCCATGCACTATTTAACTGGGTTAAAAAAGCATGACCCAGAGGGTACTGTTGAGGTGCAGCAGGTTAAGCTGCTCCATGTGAACCAAGCATCCCATCCTGGAGCACCAGCTTCTCTGCTTCTGATCCTGCTCCCTGCTAATGCACCGGGGAGGGCAGCAGAAGATGGCTCAGGAATGCTTGGGCCCCCTGCCACCTGTGTAGGAGATCTGGATGGAGTTCCAGGCTCTTGGCTTTGGCCTGGTCCAGCCCTCGTCATTGTGGCTCCTTGGAGAGCGAACCAGTGGGTGGAAGAACTCTTTCTTCCTCACTCTACCACTCTGCCTTTCAAAAAAAAAAATCTTTCTAAGAATGTACCTACAAAGCATCTAAGGGTAGTATCATGCTTTCCCCTTAAGACAGGGACCAAGGCAAGGATGTCTATTCTCATTCATTAAACACAGTGCTGGAAAGTTCAGCTAGGGCATGAGACAAGAAAAGGGAAAAAAAAGGAAACATATTGGAAAAGAAGGAATAAAGCCATTCCTATCTGTAAAGGACATGACTTGGTATACAGAAAAATCCCAAAGAATTTGTATGAAAAAAAAAAAACCCTTCTTGGAACTAGTTAACCCTTCAAAGTTGCAGGATGTAACATATGAAAATCATGTGTGAAGATACTTCAGAAACTTGTTGGGAAAATGGAATTAAAAGGTCAGTTTATTTTGGTGAGAAAACATTTGAAATTCATGCATAATTTTTTCATGATAAGCAATTTCCATAAACTTTTTTAAAGAACCTGTGTAGACGAATTAAAAAAACAACTGAAAAATGGAATTTAAAACACAAGAGAAAAAAGAAAAGAAAGGAAGAGCTGGTACTGTATCACAGCACCTGCAACACCAGCATCCCGTATCAGCACCAATCCAAGTTCTGGCTGCTCCGCTTTTGATCCAGCTTTCTGTAATGCAACTGAGCAAGCTGTAGAAGATGGTCCAGGTGCTTGGTCCCTGCACCTATATGAGAGACCTGGATGGAGTTTCAGATTCCTGACTTTGGCCATTGCAGCCATTTGTTGGGTGAACCAGCAGATGGAAGATCTCCCTCTCTATATATCTATCTTACCCTTTTTCTCTATAACTGCCTTTCAAATAAATAAATATTTTTTAAACCACACAAAAGCATTCATAATTACTAAAAATGAAATATTTATGTATAAGTCTCTTGAAAGCTAAAAATTATTCTGATTTAACAAGTAATAAATGACTTAGATAAATGGAAAGACATACCATGTTCATGGACATGCTTTAATATAGTAAAGATGTCAGTTCTCTCAACATTTATCTATAGGTCTAGCACAATTGCTACTAAAATTTAGCAAGTTTTTTGGTAGGTGTAAACAAGCATGTAGGGGCCGGCACTGTGGTGTAGCAGGTAAAGCCACAGCCTGCAGTGCTAGCATCCCAAATGGCTGCTGGTTTGAGTCCCAGCTACTCTACTTCCATTCCAGCTTCCTGCTGGTGTGCCTGGGAAACCAAGGAAGATGGCTCAAATCCTTGGGCCCCTGCACCCTTGTGGGAGACCTGGAGAAAGCTCCTGGCTCCTTGCTTTGGATTGGTTCAGCTCTGGCCATTGTGGCATTGGAGAGTGAACCAGTGGATGGAAAACCTTTCTCTCTCTTTCTATATGAAAAACAAGAAAACAAGCATTTATTCAACATATATGAGGAACCCCAAGCTCTGTGCTATAGTTTGAATAAAATTTGGTTCCTGAGCTCTTGTAGATGCAGATGCTTCATCTTTAAAGTCATAAACTAGTGATACTGAGAGAGTGGAAGCTTGATCCAATAATGGTATTTAGAAGGTGGGCCTGGTGGGAGTCTTTAGATCAGCGGGGGCATGCTTTTGGAAGATAGCTGCTATAAGAGGTTGATTATGGAGCCAAGTTGGGCCTAACTGCTTCCCCTGCTTCCTGGCTTACCACGTGGTTCTGCCTCTGTGATGTTCCATCATTGCCAATCTTCTGGCCTTACCAGATACCTAGCCAATCTTGGAATATGCACCTCCAAAACTGTGGGTCAAAATAGACACCTTCTCTCAGGGGCCGACACTGTGGTGCAGTGGGTTGAAGACCTGGCCTGAAGCAATGGCATCTCATATGGGTGCTGGTTCTAGTCCTGGCTACTCCTCTTCCCATCCAGCTCTTTTCTATGGCCTGGGAAAGCAGTAGAAGATGACCCAAGTGCTTGGGCCCCTGCACCCATGTGGGAGACCCAGAAGAAGCTCCTGGCTCCTGGCTTTGGACAGGCTCAACTCTGGCCATTGTGGCCATCTGGGTAGTAAACCAGCGGATTGAAGACCTTTCTTTCTCTCTCTCTCTCTCTCTCTCTCTCTCTCTCTCTCTGGCTCTATCTCTCTCTGTAACTCTTTTAAATAAATAAAATAAATCTTTTTTTAAAAAAGTATCTTCTCTCAGGTATTTGCTATAGTGACAAAAAGCTGATAGCCAGCAATCCTGAAAAGAAGAATAAAGCATGGGGTGTAACTCTGTGTTAAAGCTTATAGTACAGTTATAGCAATCAACCTAGTGTGATATTGGTAGAGGGATAATCATGTACACCAATGGAACAGAATAAAGAACCCAGAAATAGACCTACCCAAACTTGCCCAACTGATTTTGGCAGAGGTACAAAAGCAATTCAATAGAAGAAGGAGAGCCTTTTAATCAAATGGTGCTGGAGCTATTGGCCTTTCATGGACCAGAAAAAGAAAGGAAAAAGAGCCTTGCTAATACCTTATATAAAAATCAATTAAAAATGGATTATAGACATAATGGTAGAATGTAAATCTATAAACATTTTAGAATAAAGTTTAAGAGAAAACCTTTGGGGCTTAAGGTTAAAGAAACAATTCTTAGCATCCGTGACAAAAGCATAGCTAACAGAAAGAATTGTAAAGTTGGATCCCTTCAGAATAAAAACTCTTTCTCTGCAAAAGATCCTGTTATGGAGCCAAAAGATAGTTACTTCTAGGGATAAAATATTTGGAATTCATGTATCTGACAAAGGATTTGTATCTAGGATGTATGAAGTACTTTCAAAACTAAATAGTAAAAAAAAAAAAATCCAATTAAAACATGGGCAAAAGGTACAAAGAGACATTAAACAGACGAGGGCCTACAAATGGCAAGTAGGCACATGAAAAGATTCAGCATCATTAGCCATCAGGAAAATGCAAATGGAAACCTACAATGAGATAACAGCAGACACCTATGAGAATAGCTGAAATAAAAACCGGCGAGAATGTCAAACGCTGGCAAGGTTGTGGAGGCACAGGGGAAGCTGCACGTTTTCGGTGCACGTTTCAGTGTAGTGATACAGTCACACTGGGCAATGCATTGCTTGCTTCCTGTAAAAACCAACATGTCTTAGAAACGAGCAATTGCATTTTTAGACATTCATCTCAGAGAAATTCAAACTTAACTCTCAGCCGGCGCTGCGGCTCACTAGGCTAATCCTCCACCTTGTGGCGCCGGCACACCGGGTTCTAGTCCCGGTCGGGGCGCCAGATTCTGTCCCGGTTGCCCCTCTTCCAGGCCAGCTCTCTGCTATGGCCCGGGAAGGCAGTGGAGGATGGCCCAAGTGCTTGGGCCCTGCACCCCATGGGAGACCAGGAGAAGCACCTGGCTCCTGCTTTCGGATCAGCACGGTGCGCCGGCTGCAGCGCACCAGCCGCGGCGGCCATTGGAGGGTGAACCAACGCCAAAGGAAGACCTTTCTCTCTGTCTCTCTCTCTCACTGTCCACTCTGCCTGTCAAAAAAAAAAAAAAAACTTAACTCTCACGCAAAAACTTTTATGTACATGGTCATAGTAGCTGTATTTGTAATTGCCAAAGCCTGGACACAGTCCAAATGCCCTCCAGTGGGTGAATGGTAAACAAACAAAGAAACAAACAAAAAAAACCCCTGTGGTATATTCCTGTCACAATACTGTGCTCCTTAGTAAGAAGAACCAAGTGTTGATATCTGTAACAACTTAAGTGGATCCCAAGGATACTATGTATATGAGAAAGAAATTCCAACCTTAAGAAGGTTACAGCCTATGTAATAACATGTTTATAACATTCCTGAAATAGCAACATCATAGACATGTAGAACCCATTTGTGACTGCCAGGAGTTAGTGATTGCTGACGGCAGAGTGAGAGGTGTGTGTGCCTCTAAAACATAGAGCTGCGCAGAATTATATTCACATGCACACAAATGAGGAAGCTCTCTGGACTCAACTTCCTAGTTGTGATCTTGCACTAAAGCAATGGAAAGGGTTACCACTGAGGGAAGCTGGGTGAAGGGTCACCAAGACCTCCTTGCTTATATTCTGCAGTTTTCAGGGAACCTATAATTATTTCACAATAAAAAGTAAAAAAAAAAATTACAAACCTCTACAGTAAGTTTTAATGTTTAGAAGATGTTGAGAGTGAACAGAACAACTCAGAACAAGTTCATGGCATGATAGCAGCCACACCAGCAAGACTGAACCTGAGTGAACTGGAGGGTTAAGTTATTAGGGGAATGCACAAAAGTTATCTTCCGGTTATCTCTAGAGCAGGAAAAAGGGACGACTAGTCTCGCTGGGAGCCAACAGTTCATTGTAATTAAAACAACAAAAATCTTAACTTCTCTATGTGCATTTTGTCTGAGTCTTCTCTGTGAAGAAATACGGACTTCAGGCAGAAGTTCTTGGGGGAAAAATATTATGAAGAAAGATGTGAAGCCTGAAATAGTTGAGAGGTTGGGGGTGAGAAGCCCACACAGGCTAAATGCATGCTGGTGTGGTCTTGGACAGCAGGGCTTGAGCTGGACAAATGTTCCCACTCTTCCACAAGCTAGAAGCAGGATGTGAAAGATTCTGTCACAGGAACAAACACAAATTCCCACGTTCAAGTGCAAATGCTCCTTGGCTGGGGTGAGGGGTGATAGGAGGTGGCACCGGTTTCGGTTCCTGGGTATTTGCTGGAGGCTAAATGGAACAACAGCCAATGTCCAGTCCCTCCAGGAAAGTAAAGCAATCTTTGTGGTAACCACTTCACAACGGATGCATACATGAAATCAGCACATGTGCACTGTCAATAGGTATGATTTTTATTCTTCCTCCACACCTAGAGAAAGCTAGGAACAAAAAAGCATTGGCATGATGGGAGTATCTTGCTTGCAGTGCTGATAATGAAATAAAGGGCTGGCTGCTGATGGAATCAGGGTGTGAAATCATGCTGTGCCAAAGGGGTGGAGGCAGAGTATACTTTGTGTTTAGAATGTTCTGTGACTTTGAAACCCATCATCATTTTTAAAATTAATTTTAGGGAAAAGCAGTTACATTCTAAATGTTTCTCTAGCTCACTTCTATATGTTTCTGCAGTGTGTTGTTAAGACATCCCTGATCCTGTATCCTTAAGTAATTAAAGAAAAAAGATGAATATTTGATCAAGCAACAGGGAAAGGCAACATTTTATATTTCAGTGCTGGCAACAATGTAGAATAATAAGTGAGAAAATGACTTTGCACATGGTATTCAATAGTGTTTTTGGTGAACAGTATATGGAACTTTTAAGATGGGTTTTTTTTCCCAAAAGAAAGCAGAATTAACTCTATCTAGCAGAAGTAAGTAAGTAAAACAATCTCAAGAGACAAAAAAAGAAGGAAGGGTAAGACACTAGGTACAACAGCTTCAGTGTCAGTTAACCCCCTGCATCCTGCGGCGGAGTGCCTGGGTGTGAGTCCTGGCTCCACTCCAGGGTTCAGCTGCCCACTGATATGCACCCTGGGTGACAGCAGGGATGGCTTAAGTATGCAAGTTCCTGACACATGTAGGACACCTTGAGTGAGTTCTGGGCTCCTGACTTTGTGGGCATTTGGGGAATGAACCAGCAGATGAGACCCACCCCCTTTTCTCTCTCTATTTCTAACTCATCTCTATGTTTCTGCCTCTCAAATAAATGCATGCATTTTATTTTATTTTTAAAGATTTATTTGAAAGACAGAGTTACAGAGAGAGAGAGAGAGAGAGAGAGGTCTTCTATCTGCTGGGTCAATTCCCAGATGCCCACAACAGCCGGAGCTGGGTCTGCCAAGGCCAGAAGCCAGGAGTCAGGAGCTTTCTCCAGGTCTGCCATGAGGGTGCAGTGGCCCAAGGACTTGGGCCATCTTCCACTGCTTTCCCAGGCTATAGCAGAGAGCTGGATTAGAAGTGGAGCAGCTGGGACTGCAGGCGGCGGCTTTACCTGCTACACCACAGCACTGGCCCCAGTAAATGCATTTTAAAAAAGAAATCAATAACAAGTTACAATGTCTGTAGCTGTCCAAGTCATATTATTAGATATAATAAGTCCTAAGGGATGGCTCTCATTCTGTTCCTTTTATTAGAAGGCAGGAAATTGGGAATGTATTTGGTTCCGTTTTAGTTCATGGCACCCACGACTTGAATGGAAAATCTGGGATTTGCCCTTGACTCTAGCATCCCCTGCACCAACCAGATCCCACCATCCCAGTCCTATGAATCTGACCTCCAAGACTTCTTCAGAGTGTTCCCTCCCACCCTGCCCTGCAGCCATGTCCCTCATGGTCACTTTCCCCAAGCTGCTGCTGTCTTCAGCTGTGTCTCCAGCTTGCCCCCTGCTCTGAAGGGGAACACCATCTCCAAGCAAGCCAGGGCCTCTTGGTTGATACTTGAAGCTCTTCCAGGTTCCCTGTTGCTTTCCACACAAGTTTGGCTGAACAGCATGGAGCTATTTGTCCTTTGTGGAATATTCCATAGGAATATGATACAACAGGTGGTACCCCACCCTGACCACGAACTGCCTCCTTTCTATAACCACCCCTCTTGTCCTCTTCACTTAGAAGAGGTGTCAGCTTCAACCCCCAGGGTCTCCCACAGGCTAGAGGCTTCCCCAGTGACCTGTGCAAATCTAGGTCTCAGCTGGCAGTGAACTCAGATGGTCGGTTTCTGGTTGGGCTCACCTGCCACCCTCCTGCATCACTGATGTAAATGTAAGCCCCAAGGCCTTCTCTGTACTGAGTGCAGTAGCCAGCAGGCAGTAGATGCTGAGCGTTTGTTCAGCTGACTTTCCTGAACATTCCCAGTATCATAAGAAGTCGTATACCCCTAAGGATGCCTTCCGAGAAGTTCTGAAGAGCTAACAACGATCACAGCCACCCACACTCATGCCATTCTCTGTGGCCACACCATGAAATCCTGGAGGCAGAGCCCCAAAACTTTTACCTTTGTACCCACATTCATTCCAGCCAGGCACCTGCACAGGTGGATGTTCACTAAGGGGAGACTCAGGCGAGCGGCACAGCTACTATGTTCCCATATAGACACCTTCCAGACAAACCCAGGAGTGGGAAGGACTGATCATCTTGGAAGCTGATTCCAAGAGCAAGTTCTAGAATGGCAACTCAGAAGGCATGAATCGAAAGCAAACTCACTGTGCTTGCTTCGGCAGCACATATACTAAAATTGGAACGATACAGAGAAGATTAGTATGGTCCCTGTGCAAGGACGACACGCAAATTCGTGAAGCGTTCCATATTTTTTGGTGCTGGGAAAATTGGATTTCCACGTGCAGAATCATGAAGCAAGATCCCTACCTTTCACCTTACACAAAAATTCACTCAACATGGATTAAACACTTAAATCTATGACCCGACACCATCAAATTATTAGAGAGCATTGGAGAAACCCTGCAAGATATAGGTACTGGCAAAGACTTCTTGGAAAATACCCCAGGAGCACAGGCAGTCAAAGCCAAAATTAACTATTCGGATTGCATCAAATTGAGAAGTTTCTGTACTTCAAAAGAAACAGTCAGGAAAGTGAATAGGAAACCGACAGAATGGGAAAAAAAATTGCAAACTATGCAACAGATAAAGGGTTGATAACCAGAATCTACAAAGAAATCAAGAAACTCCACAACATCAAAACAAACAACCCACTTAAGAGATGGGCCAAAGACCTCAACAGACATCTTTCCAAAGAGGAAATCCAAATGGCCAACAGACACATGAAAAAATGTTCAAGATCACTAGCAATCAGGGAAATGCAAATCAAAACCACAATGAGGTTTTACCTCTCCCCGGTTAGAATGGCTCACATTCAGAAATCTACCAACAACAGATGCTGGAGAGGATGTGGGGAGAAAGGGACACTAACCCACTGTTGGTGGGAATGTAAACTGGTTCAGCCACTGTGGAAGTCAGTCTGGAGATTCCTCAGAAACCTGAATATAACCCTACCATTCAACCCAGCCATACCACTCCTTGGAATTTACCCAAAGGAAATTAAATTGGCAAACAAAAAAGCCGTCTGCACATTAATGTTTATTGCAGCTCAATTCACAATAGCTAAGACCTGGAACCAGCCCAAATGCCCATCAACAGTAGACTGGATAAAGAAATTATGGGACATGTACTCTATAGAATACTATACAGCAGTCAAAAACAACGAAATCCGGTCATTTACAATAAGATGGAGGAATCTGGAAAACATCATGCTGAGTGAATTAAGCCAGTCCCAAAGAGACAAATATCATTTGTTTTCCCTGATTGGTGACAACTAACTGAGCACCAAAGGGGAAACCTGTGGAAGTGAAATGGACACTATGAGAAACAGTAACTTGATCAGCTCTTGTCCTGACTGTTGATGTACAATGTAATACTTTATCCATTTTAGTATTTTTTTGTTCTAGTACTAGTGGTTGAACTCTGTAATTAGCACACAATTATTCTTAGGTGTTTAAATCTTAACTGAAAAGTGATCCCGGTTAAATATAAGAATGAGAAAAAGATCTAAAGATTAAATTGTGCGTCCTACAGATTCCTTTATAATAGAATTAGTTTCCTACCTTGAAGAGAATAGAGGAATGAAAGAACAAGTTGGGCTTAGAATAGAGAAATGAGGGAGCAAGTCCTAGATGGCTTGCTGACAATAGCAATATTACATGAATACTTAGCAAACCGTTTCAACCATTAGATAACAACTTAAGAAAACATTTACCAGAAGGTCCAATGCCTTCTATAAATTTTAAGAATCATGTATTTGAAAACACCTCTTAAATATCTAACATGGTGTAGTTTGTTTAGCCAGTAAACTTAAGCACAAACATCTAAAATGTTTTTAGTTTCTTTCTACCAACACGTTTAAAACATATGATACACAGATTTAGGTCACACAGATTAAAATGTATCTTTGATTGATTTTAGCAGCTTAAATTTATGAACAATCTTATCTATAAGCCATTTAAAATAAAACTCAATAAAATTTCCTATGTGGACATACAATATGTACACACATATAACATAGCATAATAGACCAATATAGCAATTTTAATAATAGCTTTTAAAATCTTTAACTCTTTTTGTAGATTGCCAATTGATTTGAATTGCTTTTTCTTTTTAGTAACCTCAGTTAACCATACTTTCTCTCAGTTGGTACTGTTAATACATTATTGGCTTCATCTGTTTACAGAGCCATCCCAAAGTACTGAATACAATAAAAGTGGCTGGAAAAAGTCCATAGGAACCTATAGGAGGACAGCTACACACAGAACCAACAACGCTTTAGTTTTATGAGCAGCACATCATATATAACTATGGATGACAAAAGACTTTAAGTCGCCATGTTTAAAATTATAAACTCATCAACCAACAAGAGGCACTTGCTTACTTCACAGTATTTTTGAAAGCACCTGTAGGATTTTACAAGTATTTAACCCTTTAGGCCTCTGGGGCTTTCTCATTAAGATAACTATCATGTCTAGTAGCACAAGATCATTAGACTTTTTAATTCTCAAACATTTGTATTAGTAGCATTTTCCATTATAGAAACTTAAAGTCTGGTACCACATCACATCTTGACAGTCCTTCTAATATAATCCAAATAGACTGATTAGTTGGTGTCTCTATAAGATGAGAGACATAGGTCCTTCGATTTTTTCAGTTGGGCCCAAACTGGAAAAACCAAAGCCCAGGATTTACTGGAAATTTTAGAGACCAGATTGTTTGAAACTTTGATTTTTTGAATGCCTGTCAAGAATGCCAAGAAGGCTCAAAATCCAAAATATCTGGTTGAAATAAGATTCCTTAAAATCATGGCTAACATTTTTCTGTAATAGCATAGCCAAAATAAGAACTTAAATAATAATCTCATAGCTAGATTCACTTCGCCATCAGCGAAGTATACAGTAAGTAGAAAAAACCTCCCTTTCAGACCAAAGGGAAAGAAAGTTTTAAAGTGAGAATATAATTTTCCTCATGGGCATTGTCTACCTTAGAAAAACTACTACAGAACATGCCTGTGACTATAGACTTGTAGTTCAGGCCACCGAAGATTAGATATGGGACTTGGGCACTCCCTTGACTTGCTTCCTCTGGTCTGCTTTAACACAAACCAGGAGGAAAAGAAAGCTCGGCATCAGAAGCAATGGGTGACAGGCCTATTAATGGCTGATCTGTACAGTGATCTGCCCTCAAGGAGACCCAACAGGCCAGTCCACTGCAGTGGCTTTCAATGTGGTAAGCCTGGGCTTCAGCAGAAGTCAGCTTGTGAAGAGCCCTGGCAGCTCTGCCAAGAGTTGGATCACTGGAAATGGACCTGCCCTGGAGTCGAAGGATTCCCAGGTCAGAGCCACAGATCTTATTGGCTCAAAGCTGAAAAGCCCTTCACTCAGCCCAATTTCCAAAGTGACCTCTGCAGCTGAGGGTATGGTCAAGTAGGGTCAGCAACATTGCAGGCAGAACTGTAAATTTCTTGTTAGAGATGCCACCTGCCTTTACCTGGCCAGCTCTCCTCCCAGGCCAGCCAAGTAATGAAAGTCAACAGAGTGCCTTCCCCTAGGAGGTTCACACCTCCCTTAGGATATACCCCATGTGAAGAGATAGATAGGCCTGGGCCTCTGAATTTACAAGGCCTAAAGCCCACCAGATTATTATCAAGCCCCTTCTATCGGGTTCTATTTGCCTCTCAATCAGAAAAATTACTTGTAGCTTAGACAGCACCTTTCTTAGCTCCTCTAATAATGACTCTGTCCTTTGTTCTAGACCCTGTCTAGTGCACTTGGGCCTCATTCCTTTGTAATCATAACCTCTACTCTACCACCAATGGCTCTACTCCCAACCTGTGTGTACTGATAGTCCTCTTCCTCACTTAATGCTGTATAATTGTTCAAACCTGGTAAATGCCACTCTTAGGATCATTGGTTACTATCCTCACTCTGTCTTTTATGATCTTGTCTAAATATGATCAGAGTCGGCAAACTTGGAAGGCTTCCATAGCCTTGGCAACTCATGACGACAGCCTAGGATGGTTACTGGTGCCATAAACTAGAGTGTCAATTTGTTGGGTCAACAACAGGAGCCACTGTGCACTTGCTCCTCATGTGGGATCTCTGTCCTTAATGTGCTGTACATTGTGATTTAATGCTATAACTAGTACTCAAACAGTATGTTTCACTTTGTGTTTCTATGTGGGTGCAAACTGTTGAGATCTTTATACTAAATTTATATTGTGTATATAAAGAGAATTGAAAATGAATCTTGATGCAAATGGAAGGGGAGAGGGAGCGGGAGAGGGGAGGGTTGCGGGTGGGAGGGAAGTTATGGGAGGGGGAAGCCATTGTAATCCATTAGCTGTACACTGGAAATTTATATTCATTAAATAAAAGTTTAAAAAAAAAGAATGAGAAAAAGAGAGGGAGGAGATGTACAGTTGGGGACATGCTCAATCGGACTTGCCCCAAATGATGGAGTTAGAAACGTGCCAGGGGATTCCAATACAATCCCATCAAGGTGGCATGTACCAATGCCATCTCACTAGTCCATGTGATCAATTTCAGTTCACAATTGATCAAACTGATAGGTCTAAGAGTCAAGGGATCACACAAACAAGACTAGTGTCTGCTAATACTAACTGATAGAATAAAAAAGGGAGAGAACGATCCAACATGGGAAGTGGGAGACACAGCAGACTCATAGAATGGCAGATGTCCTAAATAGCACTCTTGCCTCAGAATCAGCCCTTAACGCATTTGGATCTGGCTGAAGAGCCTATGAGAGTATTTTAGGCATGGAAAGCCAAGACACTCTGGAAAAAAAAAAAAAAGAAGAAGAAGAAGAAGAAGAAGAAGACCTAAATGAAAGATCTCAGCGAGTGAGATCCCAGTGGAAAGAACGGGGCCATCAAAGTAGGAGGTACCTTTCTCTGAAGGGAGGAGAGAACTTCCACTTTGACTATGACCCTGTCGGAATAAGATCAAAGTCGGTGAACCCTAAAGGCTTCCATAGCCTTGGCAACTCATGACTAGAGCCTAGGGAGATTACTGACGCCATAAACAAGAGTGTTAAATTGTTAAATCAACATCAAGAGTCACTGTGTACTTACGTCCCATGTGGGATCTGTCCTTAATGGGTTGTCCAATGTGAAGTAATGCTATAACTAGTACTGAAACAGTATTTTTACACTTTGTGTTTCTGCATGGGTACAAACTGATGAAATCTTTACTTAGTATATACTGAATCGATCTTCTGTATATAAAGATAATTGAAAATAATAAAAAAAACACTTGGTGTTAAATTGGAAATTACATAGAAAATTAATCAATTTTTTAAAAAAATATCATGTAGGATCTATGTCATTAATGTGCTGTACATTGTGATTTAATGCTATAACTAGTATTCCAACAGTATTTTTCATTTTGTGTTGCTATGTGAGGGCATACTGTTGAAATCTTTACTTTAGATATACTAAACTGGTTTTCTGTATATAAAGAGAATTGAAAATGAATCTTGATGTGAATGGAAGGGGAGAGAGAGCGGGAAAGGGGAGGGTTGCGGGTGGGAGGGAAGTTATGGGGTGGGGGGAAGCCATTGTAACCCATAAGCTGTACTTTGGAAATTTATATTCATTAAATAAAAGCTTTAAAAAAAAAAGCAAACTCACCCCATGCCTCTACATGCCACAAATTCTAGAAGCTGTTAACAAGCATCACCTGTAGAACCCCATGAGAAAATAAAAACAACAGAGTTGACTGAAGCTTTAAAGCCTGAATGTAACTATGGCGTGCCAATTATGAAGCTACAGACCTTTCCTAGCCAACACAAAATGGAGAGAGTCCCCGACCAGCAACACCCGAAGCCTCCTTAAGGAATCTGAAAGGAATTGTGTCCAAAACTAAGTTGCACTCAGCAGGTTTCATGGAATTTTTTCACCTGCTTTGTCTTACATTGCCATCTTCATCACACATTCTGTTGTGCCAGAATAAGATACTCATAAAGGGGGGGACAGCAAATAAGCTTTGTCATTCATCGAAAGGAAATTATTTAAATAACATTTAAAAGAATCATGAAGCTAAAAATACTCCAAACAAGTTTTACACTAAAGATGCAGCCTCTATTTTTAGAATTCCAGAAATTTCTAACTGCAGCATTCCAGACATGCACTAGTGAGAGTTACATGCAAAACTGTGACAATGGTGCAAGCCTAGACTCTCTCCCCCACTGACTATTGCATCCCACTAACAGAAAAACTATACTACTGCACAATCCCATAACCAGGGAGTTGTACTTTACCATTCAGTTCAAAGGTCTCCATCATAGAGCCCATGGTTTGTTGGAAGGCTGCTGGTTCTTTGGTGCTACCCAAGATCTCTTCTTCCTTGAGGATGCTATTATTTTTCATTGCTAAGCTTTATAGTAGCCCAAAGTCCTATAGCAGCAGAAATGTTCCCCGTAAGAGGAACCACTTGGAAAAGATTGTTCCTATTTAACCACTGCAGAGAGTTGTAGATTGCGCAGCACTTCCCTTTGGCTCTGATTCCTGAATTTGCAAACTGTTTCCTGACATCATCAGGATCGGGCATTTCTCAAAAACGAGATCTTCACATGTGGAGCTCCTGCCTAATGCAGCTGGCTGCTAAGGGGGGGGTTGGGGGGATGTCCAGGGGGCTTTGGGGCATCCCCCTATTCCAGGCTCCTTTTCCAACTCTTTGCATATCCAAGCTCAGCCCCAGCTTGCTGTCCAGTGCACACTCCAGCCACACTTATCTGGTTCTCTGCCTTAGAGTTCATCTTGGCTGCTCCATATGTGGTTCCTGGAAACTGGTTAGAAATGCAGAGTTTTAGTGTCCATGGCTTGCAGACTGAATCCAGATCTACAGTGATTTATACATGCTGTGAAGTCTGGGAAACACTGCTCTAGACCACACACTTAGTATGCAATTACAAGGATACTTCAAAAAGTTCCTGGAAAACAGCATTAGAAGATAACGTTTAGGGCCCAACATCTACCCTAGTGGTTAAGATGCCCGCATCCCCTGTCAGAGTACCTGGGTTGGAATCCCAGCACCAGCTCCCAACCACAGCTTCCTGTTCACATGCACACTGAGAGGAAGTGGAGATGGCTCAAGTATTTAGGGTCCTGCTACCCACACTGGAGACCTGGGTTAGGTTCCCAGCTTAGTCCCAAAGACATCCATTGCAGGCATTTGGGGAGTGTACCAGTGGATAGGAATGTTTCTCTCTCTCTCTCTCTCTCTCTCTCTCTCTCTCTCTCTGTTTCTCTCTCTCCCTCTCTTTCTCAGATAACTTAAATAAAACAAAAGAAGATAAGTCTATTTGACACAAAGAAATGTTTCAGTCCATGCATAATTTTTCCCTGATTGTTCACAAACATTTAGAAGACCCCCGTGTATATTTCTCATTGTTCCCCCACATTTCATCTACATGCATGTGTGTGCCTGTGCCTGTGCCATGTGCATGTGTGTCACATCTGAGCTCCTTGTGGGGAGGGTCCTCCTCCTCCCTCCCTTATGCTGGGTATCCCTGAAGTTCTACACATGTTGTGCAACGTGGTGGTAAGGACACAGACGCAGACACCAGGATGCCTGGGTTCCAATTCCACCTCTTTCACATAGGAGCTGTGTGACTGTGGGCAAATCAGTTAAGCTGGGAGCCCTTTGATTCCCTCACTTGTAAAGCAAGGAAGATGTTCACAGTTGTGAGTACCAAATGAATTAATAAATAATTAAGGTGGTTAAGATGTACCTGATGTGATAAAAAAAAACTTTGGTCATTACTATGGTTTGCCCCTTATGAAGAGGCACATTGCAATTTCATCCCCATCGTGCCACATAAGAGGGTGGGAACTGAATCCAACTCTGGTTTTTATGGGTGGGTCCTTTGGGGGTCATCAGGATACAGTGAAGTCATCATAGTAAAGCCTGATGGTTGAATCTAGGTGGCTTTATAAGAAGGAGACATAGGGCCGGCGCCATGGCTCACTTGGCTGATCCTCTGCCTGTGGTGCTGGCATCCCATGTAGGCGCCGGGTTCTGGTCCTGGTTGCTCCTCTTCCAGTCCAGCTCTCTGCCATGGCCCGGGAGGTCAATGGAGGATGGCCCAGGTGCTTGGGCACCTACACCCGCATGGGAAACTGGGGTGTGGGGCACCTGGCTCCTGGCTTCGGATCAGCATAGCTCCGGCCATGGCGGCCATTTCGGGGGTGAACCGGCAGAAGGAGGACCTTTCTCTTTGTCTCTCTCTCACTGTCTGACTCTATCTGTCAAAAAAAAAAAAAAAGGAGACACACTGGGGTGGCACTGTGGCAGAGTGGGTTAATCTGCCACCTGCGACGCTGGCATCCCATATGGGAACTGGTTCAAATCCCAGCTGTTCCACTTCTGATTCAGCTCCCTACTGATGTGCCTAGGAAAGCAGAGGGAGGTGGCCCAAGCTTGGGCTCCTGTACCTGTGTGGGAGACCCAGAAGAAGCTCCTGGCTCCTGGTTTCAGACCAGCCCAGCTCCAGCTTTGCAGCCATTTGAGGAAGTGAACCAGTGGATGGATGATCTCTCTCTGTAACTCTGTCTTCCCAATTAATAAATAAATATGGAGACACAGAAACACACATGTACACACACATACGCATGTATATATACACGTTCATACACATGTGCACACAGGCACACAAATATTACCTGTCTCACCTTGACATGCTTTAAGCAGCCTCAGGACTTTGCCAGCAAGAAGATCATCACCAGATACATCTCTTTGACCTTGACCCAGAACCATAAGCTAAAATAGATCTTTTTCTTTATAACTTCCACAGTCTGAGTTATTGTGTTATTAGCCTAAGAAAACTAATTAAGATGGTCATATTGCTGTTATTCTCACTGGCAACACAGCATCCCTGCTGGGTGCCAGGGAGATAAAGATATGGCCTGAAAGATGCTCACGGTCCCATAAGCAGGGTGGAGCTGGCTCCCAGCTGGTAGGACAGATGTGGCCCACAGCAGGCATGGGCAGGGGTGGGCGTATCACAAACAGCTTGACACTCTGAATCAAGGACCTATCAGAGCTGAGTTGAAAGGGGCAACTGGGGAGTGACCCTTGGACACTACACAGGGTGAGAGCCTGGGACAGGAAAGAGAGTGCATGCAGGTTCACTGAGGCAGACTGGCCGGGTGCAGGGGCCCCAGGGGACAGTAACTCCAATTGGAACAGCAGAGGTGAGAGGAGAGGTGCTGGGAGCGGACACTCGGCCTGGCCAAGCATTTGTCTTAGGCCTGTGTTGTGGCAGAAAGTGAAAGGAGAATGAACCGCAGGCCAGCCAGTTCCTGGCTGTCCCCAGCCAGGCAGCGGTCCCCAGGGGCACCCCTCATTTCCACATCCAGGAAGGCACTGGTTTTGGCAGAGGGCTGGGAGCAGAAGCTGGGACAGGAGAGGTTAAAGAAGAGAACTGGAAGGAAGGAAGTGAAGACAGCTGGCTGCTGCAGACAGAGGTTTGGGGCCAGATAAGGAGGTGGCAGGGGGCTTCCCCTGTGGGAGAGAAATCCCCCAGGCCAGGGAAGCTGCCCCCTGAGGCTGGCAGTGCCTCCCTGCTCTGTTCTGCCTGCTCAGCCCCGGGGCTGACCCGAATAGGAGTCTGGAGGCTGCTCATTTGAAAATGCCCCGGGCTCATTGCTGAGGGCTCTTGTTCTTGGAGAGGGCATTGGGTGGGTGTCCTGTATAGTCCCTTCAGCTCTGGCAATGGGGCCTGGCACACCTGGGTCCCAAATCTAAGTCTTTCATTAAGTCGCTGTGTGCCCTTGGCTGACATCCTTAACTTCCCTGAACCTCGGGACAAAGTCAGAGCCTCTGGGAGCATTTCCTGTGGTCGAGGATGTTTTGTGCTCTGCATTCCCCATGCATTACTCCTCACTCACGGTGACTTGTACCTTGCTTCATGGCTCCAGAAGGCTGGCATCAGAAGAGGAACACAGGGCCCTTGCCTCTGCCGTCTGCTTTAATCCAGGGGCCCCAATCTTAGAGGCTGGCACGAGGGGAGCTTTAGGAAAACACACATGCATGTTCCCCACCCCTAGGCTGAGGCCCTGGCTTCAGCCAAAGCTCCGGAGCAGCTCTGATGCACAGCCAGGCTTAGGGCTCTCAGCAGATAACGCGGCATTGGCATGCAGCCATGGCAACCTGTGGGCACCCTGGAGACTCCATCCCGGGGCGGGGGGCCCTGGGGGGGAGCCCTGGGAAATGACTGATAAGCATCCCTTGTTCAGACATAAATGGCTGCTCTGTCTGACTCAGGCAAATCCAGCCACCCTTCAGAGCCGAGCGATTGCAGTGGGACCGGGAGGCAGTCGGCACGTCTTAGCCTTGCGTGCAGAAGATTTAGACATCAAGACAGGTGATATTTTAATGCAGTGCTTTTATTTTTATTTTTATTTTTATAAAGCTGCTTTTTGTACTTGTTTCTTTTCTTTTATTACCTTTCCAAAGAAAATACTTATTTTATTTGAATGGTGGAGAGACATAGAGACAGAGACCAAGAGAGATCTTCCATCTGCTGGTTCAGTCTTTAAACGTCAGCAGCAGCCAGGGTTAGACCAGACTGAAGTTAACCTTCTGGAACTCAGTCCAGGTCTCCTAAGTGGGGCTGGTGTTGTGGCCCAGCAGGTTAGCCTGCTGCTTGGAATGCCTGCTTTCTGTGTGGGAGTGCCTGGGACTGAGTCCTGCCTCCGTTTCCAATCCAGCTTTCAGCTAATGTACATCCTGGGAGATGATGGCTGAAGTGCGTGTGTCTCTGCCACCCACATGGGAGAGACTCAGATGACGCTCCTAGCTCCTGGCTCCAGCCTGACCATTGCCACCATGTGGGGAGTGACCCCGCAGATAGACAATCTCTCTCTCTTTCTCTCTCTCTCCCCTTCCATTAAATAAAAATAAACAAATGACCATCAAGAAGTGAATAAATTATGGTATATCCATACAACAGAGCACTAACCAGACATAAAAAAGCCACAACATGGATGAATTTCAAAATCACAGAGGCTATGTGTGGGGAATTCACAACAGAATGGAAAGACAAGTTGATTTTGGTGTATAAGCTTTTTGGAATCCATGCACCTCTTTTTTTCTTAAAACTTTTCCATGAATTTTTTAAAAGCCCCCTTATCTGCCTGGATTTCAAAATTTTTGCAGGGAAGTCCACATCTTCCAAGTCTATTTTCTATGATGTTTTTTAAGTACCCTCACGTCGGATGGTCCTGTTTACCTACAGCTCCAGAATCAGAAGAGTCATCTAAAGTGGCCGAAGCCAGAGCCATGGTGTCTGGGGGTGGTAGGAGGGGAGTGGTGACCACAGAGAAGAACAAAGGACATTTCTGGGAAGATAAGAGGGTTCTGTGTTTTGACTGGGGCACGGGCTACAGAACTCACTGCACTTTACACATTAAACATGGACATTTATTATACATCAGTAAAGTTAAAGGAAGATCATATAAGCATCATTGCTGTTGGACGTTGGCCCAATTCATATAAGTTCACCTTTGAAGGCCCGGAGGTGCCACCGCCCAGGGAGAGGTGCAGACCACTGCCCGTGATCAAGATCCTTACACAGGCCCTGGACTGCAGTGTCTTCCCTGAGAAGAGACAGCAGGAAAGAGAAGCAAAGTGGCCTAGAGTGAGTCTCTCCCACTGACCCACTGCTCCCAGCCTGGGCACAGACAGGGCAAAGGCTTGGAAGACAGTGGCCTCCCTTGTATGATTTCAAGGGCACAAGTTCTCCGGACCCCAGACTCCACCCCCTGCCCTCCTGGCCTCTGTGCTATTTTCACAGGGGGAAAAGCCTTGAATTCCCCTCACCAGAAACAAGAAGTAAAAAACTGCCTGTCCTCCCATGAGAAGAAGGAGACTCAGACTGATGTGTAAGTGAGCAGCATTATTCCTTTCTCGGAGCAAGTCTGGGGGGCTGGGGACAGCAGGTGCACCCAGGCTCCGGAGTTCTGTTCATAAGAAGGTGTTAAATACACCCTGAAAGAAGAGCGAGAGCTGCTAGTAGAAACTCCGCAGGCTTCCCAGTTGAACCAAGGACCAAGATCAAGTTTGCCTTAGCAACTCTGAATTTGGAGCAAGTGGTGGGGGGGTGGGGGGGTGGGGAGGGGGTGGAAAAACCACGGAATCCACAAGAACTGCTGAGAAGGTGGCAGTTAGTCCTTACTCACTCATACAGCAACCAGTGCTTATTGTATGCTCACGATGTTCCAGGCTCCACGCCAGTAAAGAAAACACAAGTGAGGGCTGAGCTAGTGGTTGAGACTTCTGTGTATGTTACCAGAGTCCCTGCCTTCAATACCCTGCTCCAGCTCCTGATTCCTGCTAACGCAGCCCCTGAGAGGCAGCAGTGATGGCTCACGTAACTGGGTTCCTGCTATCCACGTGAATTCCTGGCCCCACACTGGCTGTTGCAGGCAATTAGGAAGTGAACCAGCAGATAGGCGCCCTGTCTTCCTCTCTCTGTCGCTCAAACAAATAGATATCTTTTAAAATAACAAAAGAAAACAGACCCATACCCGCTCCAATGAGGTTGCTATTCACACTCCATCGGTCACATGCTTCCAAGGTCATACTCCACCTTGTCGGTCTTAATAACTGCAATTCCTTCCCAATTGTTCATCCAGTCCATTCTCTGGCCACCCCTCCTATCCTTCCAGCTCATTCTTAAACTCACTAACTCTAGGGCTTCTGATCTGTTACCCTGCCACCCTCCCATGGCTCTCATCCACTTTGTGTCCTTTCTCTCCCACCTGATCAGGTTAAATTCACAGTCCTTAGAACCATCTCCTCACACACATCCCCACTCCACTCCCCAGTCCCTCTTTTTTTTTTTTTTTTTTTGCTTCCTGGTATAAAACCCAACCCTGGACAGATCCAACCCTCCATGCAGCTGGAACTAACCGTGTGATTGGGCTGATGGTCTTGCTTAATTTTGTGACATGAACTAGAAATGAACCTTAATCCTGTCTGGCAATCATAGGGTAATTTTTATTCAACTCATTCTCTCAAGCAACTCTGGGAGACTTGTCTTCTTCCCCTCTTCTCCTGTCTCCTCTCTTGGCTCATAACCTTGTCCTCCTCTTCACTGAGAAAAATCAAGCACCTTAAAGGAAAATTCTCTGGACTCTCACCACCAATGACAGCTGCACCAAAGAGTCTGCCTGCCTTGCTATGACCAAGATGAACTTTCCAAATTCCTGGGGCAAGCATTGTAGCACAGCAGGTTAAGCCACTTCTTGGGATGCCTGTATTGCAAGTCCTGGCTACTGCGCTTCCAATCCGGCTTCCTACTAATGCTTCCTGGGAGGCAGCAGATGATGGCTCAAGTGCATGGGTCCCTGCTACCCACGTGGGAGACCCAGATGGGGCTCCTGGCTTTGGCTTGGCCCTGCTCCTAGCTGTTGTGGGCATTTGGGGAGTGAACAAGCAATAGAAGATCTCTCTCACATGCATGCTCTGACTTTACCTTTCAAGTAGACGAAAAACAAAACAACTTTTAAAAAGATCCAACTCGGCCAGTGCCGCGGCTCACTAGGCTAATCCTCCGCCTAGCGGCGCCGGCACACCGGGTTCTAGTCCCGGTCGGGACGCCGGATTCTGTCCCGGTTGCCCCTCTTCCAGGCCAGCTCTCTGCTGTGGCCAGGGAGTGCAGTGGAGGATGGCCCAAATGCTTGGACCCTGCACCCCATGGGAGACCCAGGAGAAGCACCTGGCTCCTGCCTTTGGATCAGCACGGTGCGCCGGCTGCAGCGCGCGGGCCACGGCGGCCATTGGAGGGTGAACCAACGGCAATGGAAGACCTTTCTCTCTATCTCTCTCTCTCTCTGACTGTCCACTCTGTCAAAAAATTAAAAAAAAATTAAAAAAAAAATCCAACTCTTCCACCTGTGCTCTAAATCCCACCCCTATCACCTGTGCAGGGGCATTTTCCTGCTGCTGTTCTTCCTTTTCTGTCCTCTACAACACTGATTCTACAGTCTCGGCTGGAGTTTGCCCAACTGCCTGGCATTTATACCATTATTTCTTCTATCCTAAAACACCTACTCTTTATCCACTCCCCTACAATCTACCCAATTTTTTTCCTCTCTTTTTAATAAACTATCTCAAAAGAGTTGTCTGTACCTACTGTCTTTAATTTCCCTCCTCTCATGTCCTTTTGTATCAACTCTACTGGGACTTTCATCGCCATCACTCAACCAAAGCTTCTCGTGTTAGTATCACCAACAAATGTGGGCTGTCACTGTGGTGCAGCAGGTTAGGCTGGGTCCAGTGTGAGCTGAGTGCCTGGGACTGAGTCCTGCCTCTGATTCCAATCCAGCTTTTCTTGGTAATGTGCTCCTGGGGAGGCAGCAGATGATGTCTCAAGTACTTGGGTCCTTGCCCTATTGGGCTGGCTTGGCCCAGCTATAGATATTATGGGCATTTGGGAAGTGAGTCAGCAGATGGAAGATTCTCTCTCTTTCTCTCTCTACACATTTCCAATACATAAAAATGAATATATAGCTATTTTGAAAGACATCACTAGTACATCCACGTGGTAACATCGCATGGCTAAGTTTTAGTCCTCGTCACTCGTCAGGAGCGCTTCATGGGCTCGGCAGTCTCCTGACATTCTTCCTACCCTCTGGTCACTCTCAATGTGTTGCACTGATTCCTTCTCTCTTTAACTGTTTTTTATTTTTATTTTATTTAAAAATCAGAGAGAGAGAGACAGAGACAGAGAGACAGAAAGACATCTTTCACCTGCGACTAACTCCACACGGAGTTCACATTAGCAGGAAATGGAATTGGAAGTAGAGCCGGGACTCGAACTCAGGCCTCCAATATGGGATGTGGATGTTCTAAGCAGGATCTTCACTGCTGCGCCAAATGTCCACCTCTCTTTTTTCCTTAAGTCTTAAGGTTGGAGATAATGTTTCTAACCTTTGTTGTCTCTCTATGAATATCCATCTAGTTGAGGGATGTTAACTAGTCCCACAGTTTTAAATTCTACCTACAAGTTATGATTCCCAATTTGTATTTCCAGATCAGACATCTCAAAATTCACACTCAGCATTTCTTGTTTTTTAAGATTTTTGTTCATTTATTTGAGATGTAGAGTTACAGACAGAGAGAGGAAGAGACAGAGAGAGAGGCCTTCCATCTGCTGGTTCACTCCCCAAATGGCCACAACAGTCAGCAAGTTGGTCTGACCCGAAGCCAGGAGCCAGGAATTTCTTTCCGGTCTCCCACACAGGTTCAGGGATCCAAGCACTTGGGCCATCTTCTACTGCTATCCCAGGCCAAAGCAGAGAGCTGGACTGGAAGAGGAGCAACCGGGAGTAGAACAGGTGCCCATATGCACCGCAGGCAGAGGATTAACCTAGTGTGCCACGGCACTGGCCCCAAAGTAGCCACCATTCTAATTAATCTTCAGACTTCTCTGTCCTTGCTACTACAGAGTCCATGTTGAGTATATTAGCCAGAGTGTTCTTGTTAATATAGAAGTTAGGAGTGCTATCAGGGAAAACAGTACAGCAGCGGCAGTAAGAGTCTCTCTCTCCACCTGCACAACAATTATACTTAGTCTCAGGTGACTGTTTTGAAACTCTGGTATTTATTTGAATATTTGCATCTGTCAGAGGACAACTTGTCTGAGTGAGCAATAAAGACTTTGCCATACAAATAGTAGGGTTCTGTGTTCTGGCTGTGGACGGCTGCTGTATGCCTTTGCTTCAACCTCCACCAGCTGAGCAGCTTTCAGGAGACTTAAAGGAGCTGCACCTGTGTGGACATTCAAACGCCAGTTTGTATATGAAGGCATTTAGAAAGTCACTGTGCATGCCCAGGGAAAGAGTAGGCTCAGAAAAGACCAGCAAAGCTTTCATCTTAGGCTCATTCTCATCACAGGGATACCCAATCAGGTTAAAAAAAATAAACTAACTAACAAAAAAAGGCCACATTAAAAGGTTGAAATGTTATTCTTTCAACAAAATAAGCACAAAAGGAAAGTATATCCCATTCAAAGGAATAAAATAAATGGACAGAAAAATAGATGACCAGAAAACGTACTTAAAGAAACCCAGATATTGGACTTACTAGGCAGACTTTAAAACAGCTCTTTTAGAGGTACTCAAAGAGCTACAGGCAGTCATGGACAAAAGCAGGAAAACAGTGCATGGACAAAATGAGAATAAAATAAAGAGATAGAAAATATAAAGGCAGACCAGAAATAAGTTCTGGAGCTGAAAAGTACAGTAACTAAAGTGAAAAAAGTACAACAGAGATGTTTGTGAAGGCAGCCTCACAATAAAACACATTGTAATGAAATTTTAAAAGACACAGAGGGCACCTTAAAAGCAGCAAGAGAGACGTGACTTACCACATACAAGGGCTCTCAATAAGATTTTTAGCTGATAGATCATCAGAAACCTTGGAGATCAGAAGGCAGTGGGTTGTTACAAATGCCAAAGAAAGTCCTTCAGGTTGAAATGAAAGGAAGCTAAATGGTAATGTGGAGCCAGGCGAAGAAATAAGGAGTGCCAGTGAAGGGAAACATAGAGGCGATTAGAAAAAACTAGTGTTCATGCAACTTCGGTTTATAATTCTAATTTTCTACATGATTAAAAATAAATGTATAAAATCAGTATTGCTGGACACACAATATGTGGGAGTTAAGCTATGACATCAGTAACGGAGAGAAGATGGGATGCGGTAGGAAGAGAGTTTAGTATGTTGTTGAAGCTAGGCTGTTGTAAATTCAAATTAGATTGTTATAACTACAGGATGTTAAATGTAATCCCCATGGTAACCACAGAGAAAATATCTATTGAATCCACACATAAGGAAATGACAAGGGAATCAAAACATGTTGCTATAAGAAAAAAAAAAAAAGTCAA
The DNA here is from genome assembly GCF_033115175.1 of Lepus europaeus. NCBI lineage: Eukaryota > Metazoa > Chordata > Mammalia > Lagomorpha > Leporidae > Lepus > Lepus europaeus. Next base: position 66,814,239 of record NC_084827.1, read on the forward strand.
CTAAACACAAAGAAAAGAGTCATGGAGACTCTGAGGCGCAAAGAAGCCATCAGCCCGTAGAAGACAAGCAGCAACACAGAAGATGCCCCTCCTTGGTGGTGATTACTTTAAATATAAATGGATTAAATCCTCCACTCCAAATGCAGAGCTTAGCAAAATGAATAAAAGCATGATCCTAAATATATGCCATCTACAGGAGATTCAGTTTAGATTCAAAGACATAAATGGGTTTAAATGAGAGGATGTAGTAAAATGTAGAGGATGTAATAAAATATCCCATTGTAAATAGCAAGCAAAAACAAGTGGCTATACTGATATCAGAAAAAATACATTCTGGCCAGTGCCGCGGCTCACTAGACTAATCATCTGCCTGCGGCGCTGGCTCCCTGGGTTCTAGTCCCGGTTGGGGCACCGGTTCTGTCCCAGTTGCTCCTCTTCCAGTCCAGCTCTCTGCTGTGGCCCGGGAAGGCAGTGGAGGATGTCCCAAGTGCTTGGGCCCTGCACCAGCATGGGAGACCAGGAGGAAGCACCTGGCTCCTGGCTTTGGATTGGCGCAGCGCATTGGCTGCAGCGCACTGGCCATAGCGGCTATTTGGGGGGTGACCAACGGAAAGGGAAGACCTTTCTCTCTGTCTCTCTCTGTCTAACTCTGCCTGTCAATAAAAAAAAAAGAAAGAAAGAAAAAGAAAAAGAAAAGAAAAAATACATTCTAAATTTAAAAAGGTTACAAGAGATCAAAATGGACATGATGCGCTGATACAACATTCAATCCAGCAAGAAGATAGAACAATTTTAAACATTTTAAACATAGGTGGTTCTATTTGAGTACATCCTCAGGAGTTTAAACTTAATGGCCAATGTGATGACATTAAGAGGTGGGGTCACTGGGGCTGGCACTGTGGTTGCAGGAATTAAAACTAGTGCTCATGACGCTGGTATCCCGTATTAGAATGTCACTTCCAGTCCAGGCTACTTTGTTTCTGGTCTAGCTTCCTCGTAATGCACCTGGGAAGGCCGTTGAAGATGAGGGAAATACTTGGACCTCTGACACCCATGTTGAAGACCAGAGTGGAGCTCCTGGTTTCTGGCTTTGGCCTGGCCCAGATCTGGATGTTGTGGCCATTGAGGGAGTAAACCAGTGGATGGAAGATCTCTCTCTCTCTCTCTTGTGCATGCGTGTGCTGTCTCTCTATCTCTCCCTGTCACTCTGCCTTTCAAATAAGCAAAAAATCTTTGTAAAAAAAGGTGAGACCTTTAAGAGGTGGTTAGATGATTACCCTTGTGAACAGGATTAAGACCCTTACACAAAGGCTTCACGTCATGTTCCACTCACTTGCCCTTCACCTTCCAACAGGCAAGGACACAGCCTTCTTTGGAGCAGAGTGAACCCCTGGTAGGTGCTCAAACCTGCTACTGCCTTGATCTTGGACTCCAGAGCTGTGAGAAAATAAATTCTATTCTCTATCAATTACCCATATTCAGATATTTTGCTATAGAAGCACAGACAGATCTAATAAAAGACCCTCAAAATATAAGAAACAACTCAACAGAACTGAAGGGAGAAAGAGATACTCCAATACCCCAGCTTCAAAAATGAACAGATCAATAAGAAAAAAGACGAGTAAGAAAACAGAGGACTTGAACAACACAATCCACCACCTGGACCCATCAGCCACATTCAGCAACTCCATCCAACATGAACAGAATACACAGTCTCCCAAGTGCAAAGGGGACGCTCGCTGGGATACATCACATGCTGGCCCATTCGAGAGTCTCAGCAGATTTTAAAAGATGGGTATCACACAAAATGTCTTCTCCATCCACAACAGGATGAAGTCTGAAACCAGCAACAGAAGGAAAGCTAAAAAATTCACCAATGTGTTGAAATCAAACAGAACACTCTCAAACCACCCGTGGAGCAAAGAAAAAAGTCACAAGGTAAATTAGAAAATGTACAGAGATGGAGCAGGCAGGCATTGGGACACTAAAGTTAAAGCCGCCTCTTGGGATACCTGCTTTCCATATCAGAGTGCCTGGCTAGAGTCCAGGTTGCTCCACTTCCAATCCAGCTTCCTGCTAGTGTGCATCCTGGGAGGTCGTGAGGACAGCTCAAGTACTTTGGCCCCTGCCACTCTTATGGGAGACCTGGATGGAGTTCCCAGGTCCTGGCTTCAGCCTGGCACAGCCTTGGATGATGCAATCTTGTTGGGAGTGAGCCAGTGGGTGGGAGATCTCTTCCTATCTCTTTATCTGTCACTCTGCCTTTCAAATAAATAAACAATAAAAAATACTTGGAGACGAATGACAATGAAAGCATAATCCACCACAACTTATGCACATTTAGAAATGATTAGAATGATAAGAATGATAAATATTATGTATACTTTCCCACCATAAAAAAAGTCAGATTAGCTAGAAAGACCTATTACCATCCTTTGCTGGACAGCAGGAGCTTAACATCTAGTGAACCTTGAGTACGGATGTTTATCTTCTATTCTCAACCCTCAAGCCTGCCCCTGCCCCCACTGTCTCCAAGAAGTCTGAGTTTGGAGGGACAGTTTTTGGGGATAATCAGGGTTCATTCAGCAGCTCTTCAGTGTTATAAAACTCCCTGGGAGGTCCAAGAATGAACGAAGAAATACAGAAGCTAGTGCTTGTGAAACAGGACCCAGGGCTGGAGTGATGGCTGAGGTTTCTCTTCTCCTTCTCACTTTCGTTTCTAGACACTAGGACTGAGGGTGGAATGGTCACAGGGACCGGAAAAGCAGCATGAAGAAGAGTTTGTCTGAACTCGGGTAGCTCCAGAGCCGGAGGCTCTGAGCAGGAAGTGAGCAGTGAGTGACTGTTGGATGTGACTAATGGATGGGTAGTTTGGCGATCAGTGGTTGCTACATCATGGCAGACAGCTGGCAATTTCTATCCAAACAGAATTCATGAGTCGTATTGACTTCACATTGGCTGTAGAAGGGCGCCAGGTGGCTCCTGGGTTGGGGTGGTGGGAGGCAGGGTGATGTAGTCAGGCTGAAGTCAGAAAGGTGAGAACAGCACTCACTGGACTGTGGGACCTGAGCCAGGCTCCGACTCAGGTGGAGAAGAGTGAAGCTGTGCCGCGTATTTGCTAAGGGCTGCTGGAGTGGACACATACAGGCTTGGGGTGCGGGCCAGAGTCCCTCTCCCTTCCTCCACAGCACCCCAGTTTCCTTGATCAGAATTAGCCCTTTCTGGTTGGTATTCAGTCCTCTGCAGTTCTAATCAGGGGCCCTGCGGTGACTCACCCAAAGGATTGGCAAGGTCCCTGCCATGGTCTTGAGCAGAGGGACAATTATCTAAAAATAATTAGGGTTCTACTCCTTCTTAGCAGTGCTGTTCTGAGCAGGTTGTTCTTGCCACCTGACCAGCCCTGCCCTGTTTTCTGCTTGCTTTCTTCACTAAGTTCAGTTCTTTCTATCAAATCTGGACATGAAATTCTTTCAATAAATTTCTTCTTGCTAAGATGGCTAGATTTCATTGCTATTGCATATGGTTGAACAACTCGGACTCCCCTAGCTTTGCATAAGGATTTCCAGGGCCTTCTTTGAACCCTCTTCCTGCTTACCTCTCAGGTACGTGTACCCACTGATTCTGTACTCCCCATTGCTTTGGGTAAGGCACCACTTTCATCAGTCTTAACTACAAGGAGTGCAACTGACTCTTATTCAAGCCAGAGACTCACTGTTTTCAGAATTGAAATAGTTGAATTACTTCTCAAGAATCCAATTCACACCAATTCAAATCCAATAATTATTGAACCTCTTTTAGGGGGACAGTAATGAATTTCGCTCATTTCTGAAAAGAACGTTTTTTCAAAATGAAAGGCAAAAAGATGGAGAGAGAAAGAGACAGAGATCTTTCATCTGCTGGTTCAATCCTCAAATGCCCACAATAGCCAAGGGTGGGTCTTTTTGAAGGCAGGAGCTGGGAATCCAATTTGGGTTTCCCAGCTACTTGATCCATCACCTGCTGCTATTAGCAGGAAGCTGGAGTTGGAAGCAGAGTCGGGACTCAAATCCAGGTACTCAAATGCAGGCATCCCCAATTTTTTTTTAAGCAAACCATCACAAATAGGACATTTTATTTGTCACTATTAAAGTCTAAATTTTAAACAAATTCTTGGACGGGTGGTTCATGGCCATCAGCTCATTCGACCTTAGCACCTGTCTCATCCCCAGTGGCTTTTCCAGAACAACTACCTTCTCCGTGAAGCTCCATGAGTGTTCCCAATTCAAACCTGGGCTTCTTCAGCATCTTCACTTTTCTAGCGAAGACATCATGGAGAGGATAAATAGATTGGCAAGCCTTCTCTATGTCTTTTCCAATGCTGTCTGGGATCAATTTATTGACTACCTCTTTCAAGTCATTTGTTTGCACCTCCCATGTCATGATTTCCATCATCTTCTTCCGGATCTGGTGGACATGCTAGTGCTGAGCATAGGAAGTCTTCCGTATCTGACTGTTGCATTTTTTTGTAAAACCAACACAGAACAGATGAAGCAAATAGCCATCGGTAGTCTTGTCAATCATGCTCTGCCGTTTTTTGACCATGGAGCACATTTTGTCACGGGTAAGATCCATGCTGTGGAAGTTAGTCAGGCAGTTTTTGCCCTGAACATCCTCAGTAATCAGTTTGAATTTTCTTAAATGCAACTTCATCGTTCTGCTGGTCAACAAGACTCACTTCAAAAACACGACCCTTGAGACCATCAGACACAATTTTGGTTCCTTTGGTTCTCGTGACCAGTGTTTTCCCAATATTTCGTATGTTGAACATAGCAGGTGCTTTCACATCATATCAATCTTTCTTAGAAAATGGGTCCACCACTTTCTTCTTGGCTCCCTTTTTGCTGCCTTTCGTAAGGCGTTTGTTCTTGCTGACCACCATGGTGATGCTCAGAGAGCCAAAAGGGTGGAAGTCCCCAAATGTTTTAACTTCTGCACCAAGGAACATTTTTTAAGGCAAATAGCAATAAGCAAGCAAAAAACCCTGAACACATAAACTTTTTAGACTGACCTGTGTTTGAGCGCCCTTTCAATGTTTGGTCTTTCCCACCTTGGAGGGGCTAATGACAGGCAGAAACCATGAACTACGGAGGCGGCTGAAGAGGCAAGTCAGAGTTACAGAGAGAGAAGAGAGAGAGAGAGAGAGAGACAGAGAGAGAGAGAGAGAGAGAGAAAGAAACAGAGAGAGAATCTTCCATTTCTCCAAGTGGCACAAATGCAGGGCTGGGCCATGCTGAAGCTAGGTGCCAGGAGCTTCATCTGAGTCTCCCACGTGGACTGCAGGAGCCCAAGCACTTGAGCCATCTTCTTCTGCCTTTTCCAGGCCATTATCAGGGAGCTGGATCAGAAGTAGAGCAGCTGAGACAGGAGTCAGTGCACATATGGGATGCCAGTGTCGGAGATATTAGCTTTACCTGCTACACTACAATGCTGGCCCCGAGACACATTTTTAAAGGAGGAGTAAAGATCACCCCAGGAAAGGGTCAGCAGCTGGAAGGGGTCTCAACGCCAAACATTCCCTGACCCCTTAAGCAGGAGCAATGGTGACAGCAGATGTGTCCTCAAAGGACAGGTTCGAAGGTGTAATTTTGGCTGTGGTCTGGCACCCCCCACCCCTGATCTTTTCCAAGGCCTGTCGTAGCAGTCTTACTGGCATCCCAATAGTCTTTCAGGAATTTCCTTCTCAGCTGAAATCAGCCATCCATCCACTTCTGTTGCTTGCAACATATCAAAGATTGCTACACAGAGCAAGAGATTCCATAGCAACTCACACCCAAAGGAGGCCCTGTTGTGAACAGCTGCTCCTGACCCTAGGTATCCATCTTCCCAAGAATGGCACAGCTGGTAGGGAGAACAGACTACCAACTGGTTGGATTCATGCAGAGGGGAGAGACCTGGGACTGAGAGTCTTTGACAATGCCTCATCCATCCCCTCCCTTGCAGGGAGATTCTGAGTGCTCCTAACTCTGCCCCTGCGTCCACTGAAACATTTTTGAGTGGAGGTACTATGTAAAAGTAACCCAGCTTGATCCCTCCTGTCATTTGATTTGACTCTTTGTGCTGCCTCCTGAACAAGGCTGAGATCTGGGAACTCAGGAGTCCGAGATGGGTACTGAGAGTGGTGAAACTGTCAACAACAAAAATGCCTGGAGTTGCGCTATTAGCAGTCTGTAAAATTCCCAAGCTATTATTATCTCTCCTGTTGTGTCATTTCTGATCACAGACAGGAGTTTACTGAGAGGATTGTGCAAACTGGATACAAATAAGAAAGGGAAGCAAAGTCCTGATGCAGAGATTTTTAAGTGCTGGGTGGAAAGGAGATAAAGAAATCACATTTCCGCAAACTCACTTCCAACGTGGTGGATTTTATAAACTCACTTCCCCAGGCAGCTGAAGGGAACAGCTATGTTTCAGTACCCACCATGGGCCAAGCATAATCGAGCATTTATACAGGTTAATCCATCCATAGCTGTCCACTTTATGTAAATATAGTTGATTTCTTTTTTTAAAAAAGATTTATTTATTTATTTAAAAGTCAGAGTTACATAGAGAGAGAAGGACAGGCAGAGAGAGAGAGAGAGAGAGAGAGAGAGAGGTCTTCCATCCTCTGGTTCACTCCCCAGTTGGCTGCAACCACCATAGCTGTGCCAATCCGAAGCCAGGAACTAGGAGATCCTTCCAGGTCTCCTATGCACAGGTGCAGGGGCCCAAGGACTTGGGCCATCTTTTACTGCTTTCCCAGGCCATAGCAGAGAGCTGGATTGGAAGGGGAGCAGCCAGAATGTGAACCAGCGCCCATGTGAGATGCCAGCATTGCAGGCAGCAGCTTTACCCACTATGCCACAGCACCAGCCCTCTTTCTCCCTTCCTTCCCCTCCCCTCCCCTCCCCTCCCCTCTCCTCTCCTCTCCTCTCCTCTCCTCTCCTCTCCTCTCCTCTCCTCTCCTCTCCTCTCTCTCCTTTTTTATAGATGAAAAACTGAAACTACTGAAGGACACCTGTCCAAGGTCACCCAGCAGGTACATCTGACCCCAGAGCTCTGGATGTCATCGAACACTGAAGAAGAGGAGCCTAAGTTATAGAAATAGTACATAAGGGTACTTCAAGGGACTGTTGCTAAGCCTCCACCTGTGGCACTAGCATCCCATATGGGCGCTGGTTCTAGTCCTGGCTGTTCCACTTCTGATCTACCTCTCTGCTATGGCCTGGGAAAGCAGTGGAGGATGGCTCAGGTCCTTGGGCCCTTTCACTGGAATGGGAGACCTGGAAGAAGCTCTTGTCTTGGGATAGGCCAAGCTCCAGCTGTTGTGGCCATTTGGGGGAGTGAACCAGCAGATGGAAGACCTTACTGTCTGTCTCTCCCTCTCTGTGTCTGTCACTGTACCTCTCAAATAAATAAATATTTTTTTAAAAGGACACTTCAAAAAAGTTAGCAGGAAACAGAATTAGAAAATAAGTTTGTTGTGGGAAATATTTGAAACCCATGCATAGTTTTTCACAGTATGTATTTTCCATGAACTTTTTGAAGATTCCACATCTTCAGGGTTTCCGCCTGAGGCAGAAGAGTTGACTCCATCCTCTGAAGGACAGAGCAAGCCTGCAGCGAGACTGGGAATTTTGCAGCACAAAGTCAGCTCGCCAAATCCATGGGCTCCGCATTGGTGGATTCAACCAACCCCAGGCTAAAAAAACTGTTTTTAAGCTGCATTTGTACTGAACACACACAGACTTTTCTCATCATTATTCCCTGGACAGTATAGTATTTACACAGCATTTACATTGGATTAGGTATTATAAGTAACCTAGAGATGATTTTAAAACTGTAGGAGAGTGAATGCAGGTTATGCACAAATAGGATGCTTTTCTACAGAGCAGACTTGAACAGCTGAGGGTTTTGGTATCTGTGGGTGTCCTGGAGCCAATCCTCCACGGATATTGGATGTCAACTGTATACCTCTGATGTGCCACCTATTCTGTGTTGTTTTTATTTTTTCACCCAAATACAGTAAATTTTAAGATAATCACAGATCATTAACACTATAGTAGTATAACATTCTTAACCATTTTTTGACAAAAGTATAAAAGTTTTACAAAATTATATTTGGAGCAATACTGATATATGCAGACACTTCTTCCTTTTTTCCTTCTTTATTTTTTTAAAATTTTAGCTTCCACATACAAGGGAGAACATGCAGTATTTGTCTGAGTCTGGCTTATTTCACTCAACATGGTGTCCTGCAGTTGCATCCATTTTGCTGCACATGGTAGAATTTCATTCTTTTTTTTTTAATAGCTGAGTAATATTCCATTGTGTATATATACCACATTTTCTTTATCCATTCATCTGATGATGGACACCTTGGTAGGTTCCAAATTTTGGCCATTGTGAACAGTGCTGCTATAAACATGGTGGTGCAGGCATCTCTCTGATTCATTGTGTTCAAGTTTTTCCTATGTATCCCCAGTAAGAGGGATTGCTAGATCATATGACAAGTCTATTTCTAATAGTTAATACATATCCACACCGGTTACCACAATGGATGCACTCATTTATATTCCCACCAACACTGTATGAGTATTCCCCTTTCTCTACATCTTCCCCAGTGTTTGTTACTCTCTGTGTTTTGGATCTTAGCCATTGTGAGAGGGGTGAAGTGATACCTCAGTGTGGTTTTGATTTCCATTTCCCTGATGGCTAGTGATGTTGAGTACATTTTCATATATTTGTTGTCCATTTGTATTTCTCCTTTTGAGAACTGTCTATTGAAGTCCTTTGCCCATCCCTCAACTGGATTGAGTTTTTTATTCTTCACTTTTTTTAAGTTGCTGATATATTAGGGACATTAACCCTTTGTGAGATAGGTGGCTTGCGAATTTTTTTTCCGTTGTGTTGGATGTCTCTTCACTCTGTTGATCATTTCCTTTACTGTGCAAAGGCTTCTGGGTTTGATGTAGTCATATTTGTTTAGTTTTGTGTTTGTTGCCTATGTTTGGGGGGGGGGTCCTCTCCAATGTCTTGAAGTGTTTCTCTGACATTTTCTTCCAGCAACGTCGTAGCCTCAGGTCTTAAATTTAGGTTTTGGCCGGCACCGTGGCTTAACAGGCTAATCCTCCGCCTTGCGGCGCCGACACACCGGGTTCTAGTCCTGGTTGGGGCGCTGGATTCTATCCCGGTTGCCCCTCTTCCAGGCCAGCTCTCTGCTATGGCCCGGGAAGGCAGTGGAGGATGGCCCAAGTCCTTGGGCCCTGCACCCGCATGGGAGACCAGGAGAAGCACCTGGCTCCTGGCTTCGGATCAGCATAATGCGCCGGCCATAGCGGCCATTGGAGGGCGAACCAATGGCAAAAAGGAAGATCTTTCTCTCTGTCTCTCTCTCTCACTGTCCACTCTGCCTGTCAAAAAAAAAAAAATTAGGTTTTAATTCATCTTGAGTTGATTTTTGTCTATGGTGAGAGATATTAATCTAATTTCATTCTTCTACATATATGCATCCAGTTTTGCCAGCACCATTGTTGAAGAGATTATCCTCACTCCACTGTATGGTCTGAGCCTTTTCGTCAAAAATCAATTGGATGTCTGTGTGGGGATGAATTTCTGGGTTCTCTGTTCTGTTCCATGAATCTATGTATCAGTTTTTACCTCTTCTGTTTTGATGCCACTTCCCTTGCTTGAGATCCTTGCTCCCCCAGTCACAATTTACCCTAAAGAGATATTTACAAAGCATACTGTTATCGGAATATAAAGCAGTATTTTTTGTCATAGCAAAACAACTGAAGTAGCTTTTGTAGGGGCTACAATGAGTACTTTATGAAATATTAGGCAAGGCTAGCATTGTGGCATAGCAGGTAAAGCTGTTGTCTGTGAGGCTGGCTTACCATATAGGGGCTGGTTCATGTCCTGGCTACTCCACCTCTGATCCAGCTCCCTGTGGGTGCAGGGGCCCAAGAACTTGGGCTATCTTCTACTGTTTTCCCAGGTCATAGCCTAGAGCTGGATCAGAAGTGGAGCAGCCAGGACTAGAACCGGCGCCCATGCAGGATGCAGGCGCAGCAGGCAGAGGCGTAGCCCACTATGCCACAGAACCAGCCCCAGTTTCTAAAGTCAACTTTTATTATACCTTTATAATAAATGTATTTTAAAAGATTTATTTTATTATTTGAAAGAGTGACAGAGAGAGAGGGAGATGGAGAGACAGAGATAGATCTTCCGCCTTCTGGTTCATTCTCCAAATGGCCATGACGGTTGGGGCTGGACCAGGCTGAAGTTAAGAGCCAGAAGCTCCACCTGGGTCTTCCACAGGTGTGGCAGGGGCCCAGGCATAACCAGGCATTTATCCTGCTGCCTTCCCTGCACTGGCAGGGAGCTGGATAAGAAGTGGTGCAGGAGTGATGCCAGCATTGCAGTCTGGGCCACAACACTGGCCCCTGAGATAAGAATTGTTAACCCTTATAACATGTCTATTACTGCCCTCACACAACCCTGAGATTTCAATGTGTTTTAATGTATTTCATATTCATGAGAAACCCCTTGGAATTGGCCTCATGGTTACCTCCAATTTTCTTATGGGGAATCTGAGAACAGAGAAGCTGAAGTAACTTAGCAAAGCCATACTCGACAGAGTAGGGATGTGAGCTCAGCACTCAGGCTCTCAGAGAGTTTAGGCTCATAACCACTGCACTAGACTGCCTCCCAGAACAGCATTATACACGCACATAGACTACAGCGGAGAGCTTGACAAGAGACTGATAAATGAAAAGGAGCAGGGGCATGTGTTTGGTCTACATTCCATTTTCGGGCACCTGGTTTCGACAGATGCTAAGCTCTGGTTCCTGATTCTAGCTTCCTGCTGAGGAAGACTTCGATAGGTAGCAGATAAAGGCTCAAGGAATTGGGTCCCTGCTGCCCACGCGGGAAACCTGGATTGAGTTCCTGGCTCCTAGCTGTGGCCCTTACAGGCATTTGTAGAATAAATGAGTGCATGGGAGTGTCCTCTCTCTCAAAACAAAACAAAACAACCCAATATTTAAAGTAAAAAATGATCAGGGCAGCCCATACCCTCCCTCTCCAGGGACACCCACTTTTTTTTTTATTTATTTTTTTAACTTTTATTTAATGAATATAAATTTCCAAAGTACAGCTCATGGGTTACAATGGCTTCCCCCTGAACAAAATCCAAGATGGCGGAATAGGAAGGGAGCACATTGATATTCTTCGGCAAGACACAGGTTAATAAAAGTGGAGATACTGCAGGGTCAAGGAAGAGTAGGGGAAGAAACAGCAGAGGAAACTCTTCCGGAACGAGTGATTCACAGTGGACCTGCGTGGAGAGCGTGGGAGCCCAAGTTCGGGACACCAGCAGCAGACTCAACGCACCAGCGCTGGAACGCGAGGTGAGCCGAACCTCCATAGCCCGAGACACCAGCGGGCAAGCGGAAAGAGGAGGCTAAAGGGAACGAGGCTTGAAACTCCGTGGGGAAAAGTTCACCAGGCTAACTAGAAGAGAGAGAGGGAAAAAAAAAAGTGACCGAAACGGACACGAGTTTCTCTCTCTCCGCTCACCCCTCAAGGGCGAGCAAGACAAAGAGCAGGCGCCATTTTGGACATACGTCATAAGCAGGGCGACCTCAGGTCTGCACTGGCCCTGAGCCTAGCAGAAAAACCTGACTCTGGGGGGAGGGGTGAAATAACTGGAGATTAGCATCTAACTTGGCAACCCAGTGGGAGACTGCAGGAGAATTGGAGCCCACACCGAGGGCAGCAGAGATTCCCTGTGTGGTCCTTGGGAAAGAGCTTCCAATCTCTGGCTCCTGTGGGTATATCATTTGCCTGCTAACTACCTCCAATTACATTCAGCTGTGTGGAATTACTTCCCTTTCGAATCAACAAAAGAAAGAGACATTTACCACACCTAACCTGGGAGTGTCATCTTGACACACCCTCAACCCTGAGGAACCAAACACAGCTCTCAGTCCACACCCATCTCAAGCCTCTAAGGCTCCACCAAAAGCAGACAGTCCACTTAATCTAGAGTCATAGTATAACAAGAAAAAAAAAAAACACCACAGTGAAGAAACCAAATATCTCCAACATGCCATACAACAAACGCAAAAACCGAGGTAACAAGAACAAGGAAGACACTATGACGCCCCCAAATGAAAAAGACACCCCAACTCAAGATTATGAAGAAGATGAGATCGAAGAAATGCAAGAAGCGGATCTCAAACAATTGATAAGAACATTAAGAAGTTCTCAAAAACAAATTCTTGAACTACAGAAATCCTTAAAGGACAAGATAGAAAATCTCTCTCATGAAAGTGAAATATTAAGGAGGAATCAAAATGAAATGAAACAACTAGTAGAACAAGAAATGGTGATTGTGACGAGAAATCATAATGAAATGAAGAATTCAATAGATCAAATGACAAACACATTAGAGAGCCTTAAAAACAGAATGGGCGAAGCAGAAGAGAGAATATCAGACTTAGAAGACAGAGAACAGGAAAGGAAACAGGCAAACCAAAGAAAAGAAGAAGAAATTAGAAATCTAAAAAATATTGTCGGGAATCTACAGGATACTATTAAAAAATCTAACATTCGGGTTCTAGGAGTTCCTGAAGGCATGGAGAGGGAGAAAGGATTAGAAGGCATTTTCAGTGAGATACTAGCAGAAAATTTCCCAGGTTTGGAGGACAGAGGCATCTTAGTACAGGAAGCTTATAGAACCCCTAATAAACATGACCAAAAGAGATCCTCACCACGACACGTCATAATCAAACTCACCACAGTGAAACATAAAGAAAAGATTCTAAAAGGTGCAAGAGAGAATCGTCAGATTACTCTCAGAGGATCTCCAATTAGACTCACAGCAGACTTCTCATCAGAAACCCTACAAGCTAGAAGGGAATGGCGAGACATAGCCCAGGTACTAAGAGAGAAAAACTGCCAGCCCAGAATATTATATCCTGCAAAGCTCTCATTTGTGAATGAAGGTGAAATTAAGACTTTTCATAGCAAACAGAAACTGAAAGAATTTGTTGCCACTCATCCTGCCCTGCAAAAGATGCTTAAAGATGTGTTACACACAGAAACACAGAAACATGGTCACCAATATGAAAGAAGGTAAAGGAAGGAAACCTCACAGCAAAAGATCATAGGAAGCTCAATTTCTCTTTGACATAGAATTAAACTCTGATGCACTGTTAGAGCAATGTGTTAAAGTAATCTATTATGTTCTCTTGATGTCTGTTAAATTCTAATTGTTCAAAAACAGCTGAATTTTTATTAAGAGCTATGGGTTATTTAACTATGTGCTTATTTTCAAAGACTTGAATAATCACCTTGTAACAATGATCAAATTTGGTCTATGTTATGTCATGATTTTAAGGAATCTTAGTTCAACCAGATATTTTGGATTTTGATGTTGGTCTGTTATGCTGTGTTATATGTGCGTGCATATTGTGTGTCCACATGGGGAAATTTTATTAAGAGTTTTATTTTAAATGGCTTTTAGATAGGATTGTCCATAAATTTAAGCTGCTAAAATCAATCAAAGATACATTTTAATTTGTGTGACCTGAATCTGTGTATCATATGTTTTAAACTTGTTGGTAGAAAGAAACTAAAAACATTTTACATGGTTGTGCTTAAGTTTACTGGCTAAACAAACTACACCATCTTAGATATTTAAGAGGTGTTTTCAAATACATGATTCTTAAAATTTATAGAAGGCATTGGACCTTCTGGTAAATGTTTTATTAAGTTCTTATCTAAGGGTTGAAACGGTTTGCTAAGTATTCATGTAATATTGCTATTGTCAGCAAGTGATCTAGGACTTGCTCCCTCATTTCTCTATTCTAAGGCCAACTTGTTCTTTCATTTCTCTATTCTCTTCAAGGTAGGGAACTAATTCTATTATGAAGGAATCTGTAGGACGCACAATTTAATCTTTAGACCTTATAAGAGATGGCTAACATTTTTCTGTAATAGCATAGCCAAAATAAGAGCTTAAATAATAATCTCATAGCTAGATTCACATCGCCATCAGCGAAGTATACAGTAAGTAGAAAAAAAAAAAAAAACCTCCCTTTCAGACCAAAGGGAAAGAAAGTTTTAAAGTGAGAATATAATTTTCCTCATGGGCATTGTCTACCTTAGAAAAACTACTACAGAACATGCCTGTGACTATAGACTTGTAGTTCAGGCCACCGAAGATTAGAGATGGGACTTGGGCACTCCCTTGACTTGCATCCTCTGGTCTGTTTTAACACAAACCAGGAAGAAAAGAAAGCTAGGCATCAGAAGCAATGGGTGGCAGGCCTATTAATGGCTGATCTTTACGGTGATCTGCCCTCAAGGAGACCCAACAGGCCAGTCCACTGCAGTGGCTTTCAATGTGGTAAGTCTGGGCTTCAGCAGAAGTCAGCTTGTGAAGAGCCCTGGCAGCTCTGCCAAGAGTTGGATCACTGGAAATGGACCTGCCCTGGAGTCGAAGGTTGCCCAGGTCAGAGCCACAGATCTTATTGGCTCCAAGCTGAAAAGCCCTTCACTCAGCCCAACTTCCAAAGTGACCACTGCAGCTGAGGGGATGGTCAAGTAGGGTCAGCAACATTGCAGGCAGAACTGTACATTTCTTGTTAGAGATGCCACCTGCCTTTACCTGGCCAGCTCTCCTCCCAGGCCAGCCAAGTAATGAAAGTCAACAGAGTGCCTTCCCCTAGGAGGTTCACACCTCCCTTAGGATGTACCCCATGTGAAGAGATAGATAGGTCTGGGCCTCTTCACTTACAAGGCCTAAAGCCCACCAGATTATTATCAAGCCCCTTCTATCAGGTTCTATTTGCCTCTCAATCAGAAAACTTAATTGTAGCTTAGACAGCACCTTTCTTAGCTCCTCTAATAATGACTCTGTCCTTTGTTCTAGACCCTGTCTAGTGCACTTGGGCCTCATTCCTTTGTAATCATAACCTCTACTCTACCACCAATGGCTCTACTCCCAACCTGTGTGTACTGATGGTCCTCTTCCCCACTTAATGCTGTATAATTGTTCAGACCTGGTAAATGCCACGCTTAGGATCATTGGTTACTATCCTCACCCTGTCTTTTATGACCTTGTCTAAATATGATCAGAGTCGGGGAACTTGGAAGGCTTCCATAGCCTTGGCAACTCATGACGACAGCCTAGGGTGGTTACTGGCGCCATAAACTAGAGTGTCAATTTGTTGGGTCAACAACAGGAGCCACTGTGCGCCTGCTCCTGATGTGGGATCTCTGTCCTTAATGTACTGTACATTTTGATTTAATGCTATAACTAGTACTCAAACAGTATGTTTCACTTTGTGTTTCTATGTGGGTGCAAACTGTTGAAATCTTTACTTAATGTATACTAAATTGATCTTCTGTATATAAAGAGAATTGAAAATGAATCTTAATGTGAATGGAAGGGGAGAGGGAGCGGGAGAGGGGAGGGTTGCGGGTGGGAGGGAAATTATGGGAAGGGGAAGCCATTGTAATCCATAAGCTGTATACTGGAAATTTATATTCATTAAATAAAAGTTAAAAAAAAAAAAAAAAAACAATGGCTTCCCCCTCCCAAAACTTCCCTCCCACCCACAACCCTCCCCTCTCCCGCTCCCTCTCCCCTTCCAATCACATCATGATTCATTTTCAATTCTCTTTATATACAAAAGATCAGTTTAGTATAAATTAGGTAACGATTTCAACCGTTTGCCCCCATATAGCAACACAAAGTGAAAAAAAAAATACTGTTGGAGTACTAATTATAGCATTAAATAAGAGTGTACAGCACTTTAAAGGCAGAGATCCTACATATTTTTTTAAAAAAAATTAATTAATTTTCTATGCCATTTCCAATTTAACACCAGGTTTTTTTTTTTTTCATTTCCAATTATCTTTATATACAGGAGATCGATTCAGTATATAATTAGTAAAGATCTCATCAGTTTGTACCCATGCAGAAACACAAAGTGTAAAAATACTGTTTCAGTACTAGTTATAGCATCACTGCACATTAGACAACACATTAAGGACAGATCCCACATGGGATGTAAGTACACAGTGACTCCTGTTGCTGACTTAACAATTTGACACTCTTGTTCATGGCGTCAGTAATCTCCCTAGGCTCTAGTCATGAGTTGCCAGGGCTATGGAAGCCTTTAGGGTTCGCTGACTTTGATCTTATTCCGATAGGGTCACAGTCAAAGTGGAAGTTCTCTCCTCCCTTCAGAGAAAGGTACCTCCTTCTTTGATGGCCCCGTTCTTTCCACTGGGATCTCACTCACAGAGATCTTTCATTTAGGTCTTCTTCTTTTTTTCTTTTCCATGGTATCTTGGCTTTCCATGCCTACAATGCTTTCATGGGCTCTTCAGCCAGATCTGAAAGCCTTAAGGGCTGATTCTGAGGCCAGAGTGTTGTTTAGGACATCTGCCATTCTATGAATCTGCTGTGTATCCCACTTCCCATGCTGGATCTTTCTCTCCCTTTTTGATTCTATCAGTTAGTATTAGCAGACACTTGTCTTGTTTGTGTGATCCCTTTGTTTCTTAGGCCTATCCAAGCCATCGAATGTGAACTGAAATTGATCACTTGGACTAGTGAGATGGCATTGGTACATGCCACCTTGATGGGATTGTATTGGAATCCCCTGGCACATTACTAACTCCATCATTTGGGGCAAGACTGATTGTGCATGTCCCAAACTGTGCATCTCCTCCCTCTCTTTTTCCGCTCTGAAATTTAACAGGGATCACTTTTCAGTTAAAATTTAAACACCTAAGAATAATTGTGTGTTAATTACAGAGTTCAACCACTAGTACTAGAACTACAACAACAACAACAAATACTAAAAAGGATAAAGTATTACATTGTACATCTAGAGTCAGGACAAAAGCTGATCAGGTCATTGTTTCTTATAGTGTCCATTTCACTTCAGCAGGTTTCCCCTTTGGTGCTCAATTGTCGCCGATCAGGGAAAACAAATGATATTTGTCTCTTTGGGACTGGCTTAATTCACTCAGCATGATGCTTTCCAGATCCCTCCATCTTGTTGCAAATGACTGGGTTTCATTGTTCCTTACTGCTGTATAGTATTCTATGGAGTACATGTCAGGGACACCCACTTCTAACCTCTTCTACACATTCCTTCTGGCTATTACCTCTGATGTGATGATATGGTGTTTATGCTGCCATTTTTGGTTTACTGATTCTAGAACACAAAATTTTCTCTTATGGAACATGAGGATGCAGCTCCCTTCTCCCAACCCCCAATCCTACTCTCCCAAACTTAACTTATTATTTGTTAAATCTATGCTCAATGCCTAAATCTCAACGACAATGTACATATATTTACAGCTAAGCCAAGTTATCTACTATACTTGCGTTTCCTTTCATGTTCAATATTTGTTTTTCTGGAGTTGATAATGGCCTTTATTTTCCCATTGGCTCAGTTTTCTATGAATCCATCCTTAAGTCTTTCCAAATGTTAAATCAAATATGTTCAAGCAACAAATACTAGTTTTCAATGTTAGATGTTTTCATGTAGAGATGTCAGATGCTCTAAGAATTCCATTTCTTTAAAGACCTTTCTAATTTTCTATAATAGAATTTTTCTGTGTGTTTATATTACCTTAAAAGCAAGGGTTGAAAGCAAGTTTACTGAGGTAGAGTTGGCATCAATAAATTGCATACTTGTAAAGTGTACACTTTTGTATGTTTGACATACATGTATACCTATCAAACGATTGTCACAATCAAGATACTACCCATTACCCAAAAAGGTTCCTGTGCTCCTTTTGCAACGCCTGCCTCCTGCCCCTCTCCACAACCCCCTACCCAAGCCATCACTGCTCTGCTTTCTATCACTGTGTATGCGTTTCTGTTCTCTAGGGTTTGTATAAATGGAGTCGTGCCCTATGTAGTCTGTCTGGCTTCTTTTACTTAGTGTAATTATTTTGAGACTCATCTATGCTGTTTCACAATCAATAGTTCATTCTTTCAGTACTTATTCGTATTTGGTCCCATGGATATGCCACAGTCTATCTAGTCACCTATTGCTGGTCATTTGAGTTGTTTTCAGTTTGGAGCTATTACAAATAAAGCTGTTATGAATGAACATTTATTTGTGTACAAGTCTTTCTATGCACAAATTTTTCCTTTTCTCTTAGGAAAATATCTAGGTGTGGCTCGGCTAGATCAGGAGGGAGATACTATTTAACTTTTTTTAAAACTCCCAGTTTGGGGGCCAGTGCTGTGGTGTAGCAGGTAAAGCTGCTGCCTGCAGTGCCAGCATCCCATATGGGCGCTGATTTGGATCCCGGCTGCTCCACTTTCAATCTAGCTCTCTGCTATGGCCTGGGAAAGCAGAAGAAGATGGCACCAGTCCTAGGGCCCCTGCACCCACATCCTTGGGCCCCTGCACCCATGTGGGAGACCTGAAAGAAGCTTCAGGCTCCTGGCTTCAAATAGGCCCAGCTCCAGCTGTTGCACCCATCTGGAGAGTGAACCAGGGGATGGAAGACCTCTGTCTCTTTCT
This sequence comes from Lepus europaeus, assembly GCF_033115175.1. Taxonomy (NCBI): domain Eukaryota; kingdom Metazoa; phylum Chordata; class Mammalia; order Lagomorpha; family Leporidae; genus Lepus; species Lepus europaeus. Next base: position 66,832,823 of record NC_084827.1, read on the forward strand.
CTGCCTCTGCCTCTTTGTAATTCTGCCTTTCAAGTAAATAAATAAATCTTTTTTTAAAAAAACTTCCAGTTTTCCCAATAACTGTAGTATTTCACATGTCCACTAGTGTGAGAGTTCCAATTTCTTCACAGCTTCACCTTTTTGCTTACATTTGCTCTTTAGCCATTCTAACAGGCATATAATGGTATTTTTATAGTTTAAGTTTGCATTTCCCTAATGACTAATAATATTAAATTTTTTGTATGCCATCCAGATATCTTCTTTTTGGGAAAGTAGTCAAAATTTTTGCCTATTTTTAAATTGGATGTTTGGTTTACACATTACTGAATGTTAGCTTGTTACTACCAGTACTTTATCAGATACACAGTTTTTGAAGATCTTAGAGTTGCTTTTTTTTTACATTCTCTTAAGAGTATTAAAAAAGGAAAAATTATGAAAGATCCATGTAGTTGTTCTGATGCAGAAAAAGCACTGACACCGTACGATAGCAATCGCTGACAAAGACTCTGGGCAAATTTGGAATTGAAGGCAAATTCTTTAGCTTGATAAAAGGAATCTATGTAAATCCTAAATTAAATATCATATTTAATGATAAGAGGCTGAATATTTTCCCTCTGATATCAGAAATCAGGCAAGTGTGTCTGTCCTCACCACTAGAGGTTGTAGCCATGCAATAAGGCAAGAAAAATAAATAGGAGTCTCAATTGGAAGGGAAAAATAATACTGTCTTTATTCACACACACTATAATTACCTATGTAGAAACTTCAATGGTATCTATAAAATTGAACTAGAACTAAAAAGTAAGCCTAGCAAAGATTCAGAATACAAGGTCAATATAGAAAACTCAATTAAATGCATATACGTTAGCAATAAATAAACCTCAATTAAAATTTTAAAAATTAACAATGTGCAATAGCACCATAGCTCTGAAATACTTAGGGTTAAGTCTGAAAAAGTGATGTATAATACCTACAGACTAATACTGATAAAATATTTTTTGAGAGAAAGGCCTAAATAAATAAAGAAACACTAGATACTGGTATATACCCTGGTCATGGCCAGAAAACTCAACATAGTTAAGATATTATTTCTTCTCAAATCAATCTATAGACTTTGTGTATTCTTGATCAAAATTGAAGAACTGGTTCTGAAATTGACAGGGTAAAACAGAGGACTTAGAAGAGCCAAAATAAACCAGAGAGGAATGAAGTTGGAGTACTCCCATCACCTGACTTCAGGATTCATTTTAAAACTAGAGTAAGACACTGCAGTATGACCGTATTTTCAATTTGCAAAGTATTTATTCAAAGTTTTTTGCTCATTTTAGATTGAGTTTTCACTCTCTCGCTATTGAGTTTTGTGAATTGCTAATAGAATCTCGATATAATTCTTTATCAGACATTCAATGTCCAAATACTTTCTCTCAGTTATAACTTACAGTTTCATTCTTTTAGGAGTATATTTTGATAAGTACATGTTCCTAATTTTGATGAAGCTCAATTTTCTTTTTCTATTTAATGGACTGTGCTTTTGATGTCATATCTAAGAAATCGTTTAAACCCAGAGTCCCACAGATTTTCTCGTATGGATTCTTCTAGAAGCTTTACAGCTTTAGATTTTAAATTAAGATCTGTGACTCCTCCATGGAGAACAAGAGACTGAGTCCCTTCCCAGGGACCCTGACCTGTCACCTGGGACGTCCTCTAAGGTCAGTGAGTTCAAGTAGTTGTTAATGGTGGTGTGTAGACCTCAGTGTATCCACTTGTAAGTATCAGAACACTTACCTTAAACTGGTTTAAACAATAGGGGAATCATTGGTTCAATAACTGCAAGTTCAAAGAAATGGTAAGCTATTGGTTTAGTTCAGCAGCTCAATGGTGTCACCAAAATTCAGTCTCTCTGCTGCCAGCTGTGTCCTAACTTGGATCCTTCTTAGGGTTACACCACCTCGTAACCCAGAGAGAGTGAGGGACCTCCTCCAGGAGCCCCCAGGACACCCTAAAGTGGGTCACATGTCTAAATCCAAGCATGTGGCTGTGTCCAGGGGTGGGTGTGGGATTCTCATGGTTATTGTCGATGTGAGCCATATGCCCATAGGCAAAGGACAACAACTTCCCGCAGTGCACATGAACTGCACAGGCAAGGTGGAGATGCTGAAGTGGAAACTGAGGAGCTGGCACTGGGGAGCAACAGGATAAGCAGCCACCTGCAACACATCCCATATCAGAGCACAGTTTCAAATCCCCCTTGCTCTGCTTCCAATCCAGCTCCCTGCTAATGTGCCTGGGAAAGCAGCAGAAGATGGTCTGAGTACTTGTGTCTCTTCCACCCATGTGGGAGACCCAGATGGAATTTCCGGCTCCTGGTTTCAGTCTGGACCAGCCCTGTCTGCTGTAGCCATTTAACCCACTTTAATACATGAGACTCAATGCCTTTAATCTCTCAAGGAGTCCAGAAATTGAGCCATAGCTGCCTGCTTCCTTGCTCTGTGCATTGCAAATAAACTACTTTCTTCCACCACCCTGATGTCAGTAATTGGCTTGCTGTGCACTGGGAAAGTGGACCCAGTTGTTTCTGTTTTTGCTTTTTAGGATTTATTTATTTATTTATTTGAAAGTCAGAGTTACAGAGAGGCAGAGACAGGGAGACAGAGAGAGAGGTCTTCTATCCACTGGTTCACTCTCCAGATGGCCACAATAGCTGAAGTTGCACCGATCTGAAGTCAAGACCCAGGGGCTTCTTCCAGGTCTTCCACACAGGTGCAGGGGCCCACGGACCTGGGCCATCTTCTACTGGTTTCCCAGGCCATAGCAGAGAGCTGGATCGGGAGTGGAGAAGCTGGGACTCGAATCTGTAACCATATGGGATGCTGGCACTGCAGGCGGCGGCTTTACGTGCTACACCACAGCTCCGGCCCCAAGTGGATCCAGTTTTAAGGGTTTAATGGTAATTTCTACACCCAGTTTTGGAGCTGTTCTATAGCAAAATTAACATACAACCTCAGTTATTTTATATAAATGGCTATCAATGAAAATATAGGGAATGTTGGGGCCGGCACTGTGGTGCAGCGAGTTAAAGCCCTGGCCTACAGCACCGGCATCCCATATGGATGCCAGTTCCAGTCCTGGCTGCTCCACTTTCGATCCAGCTCTCTGCTGTGGCCTGGGAAAGCAGCGGAGGATGGCCCAAGTCCTTGGGCTCCTGCACCCACATGGGAGACCGGAGGAGTCTCCTGGCTCCTGGCTTTGGATCTGCTCAGCTCTGGCTGCGGTGGTCATTTGGGGAGTGAACCAGCGGATAGAAGACCTTTCTCTCTCTCTGGCTCTGCCTCTCCCTGTAACTCTGTCTTTCAAATAAATAAAATAAATTTTTAAAAAATGAAAAGAAAATATAGTAAACATAAGAAAATATTTCACTGATCTTGCAAATAAATGGAATAAATGTAATAAAAATATTAAGTTTCCATGTGAGGACAATTTTGAAGTTTTTCTGAAGTTCATTATCAGGAGACTGGAATAAATGTCTTGGGTCAGCAGATTTCATGTTATAACAATGCCAGCTGTCCCTAAGCAAATCTGTGAATCTAATAAAAACGCAAACGGCGGGATGATTAAGCCCCTAACTGGGATGCTTGCATCCTCTACTGGTGGGCTGCTTCCAGTCCTGGTTTCTCCGCTTCCACTCCAACTTCCTGCTAAGACATTCTGGGAGGTAGCAGGTGATGGTTCACTTCTTGAGCCCCCGCCACCCATGTGGGTGACCAGGCTGGAATTCCTTGTCTTGGCTGTTGCAGATATTTGGGGACTGAACCAGGTCTCTCTCTCTCTCTCTCTCTCTCTCTCCTCTCTCCTCTCTCCTCTCTCCTCTTCTTTCTTGCTCCACCTTCAAGTAGATGAAAATAAATTTTAAAAAATTAGAAAAAACACCAACAGGAAGTTTTTGAGCAGGGGGAATTAAGCAAGTTCTTTGAAAGTTTTATGGAAAATACACACTCAAGAACAGCCACCAAAAAAAAAAAAAAGCACAAGATTATAAGGAGCTATCCTTACTGAATATTTAAAACATGAAAAAGTTATGGAAGCTGAATTTGTCCTTGCTTAGCTATAATGATGTAAAAGCAAGGAGATAGAGGAGAGAGTCCACAAATAATGAAAACGTACATTGAAATGCGGAGTGTAAAAGAGGGTAGATGTCATTTCAGAAAGGAAGAGATGGGCTTTTTGGTAAATTTTGTTGGGACAACTGGTTAGTAACTCCTCACCAAGAAATTGAATGCTGGTGAATCAGAGATGTAAGTGTAAGAATGCGGAACTGACAGGGGCTGGCATTGTGGCATGGTGGGTTAGGCTGCAGCCTCAGGCGACACCAGTATTCCATGTAGGCGCCGGTTCGAGTCCCTGCTGCTCCACTTCTGATCCAGCTCCCTGATAATGCTCCTGGGAAAGCAGCAGAGCATGGCCCATACTTGGGCCCCTACACCCACATGGGAGACACAGAGGAAGCTCCTGACTCCTGGCTCCTGGCTTTGATCTAGCTCAGCCCTGGCCATCGTGACCATTTGAGGAATGAACCAGCTGATGGAAGACCTCTATCTCTCCCTCCCTCTCTCTGTACTTCTGCTTTTCAAATATCTAAAAGATAAATATTTAAAAAATAAAATCTTTAAAAAATAAAACTGATAGTAAGAGGAGGAAAATTGTTCTAATTTTGATACATTTTTTTAGAGTTCTTGGAGTAGAGAAGATCTTTCCTGGCAAAGACAAAATACAAGAGCTCTGAGCTTGGCTATATAAAAGTTCAATCAACCATATGGAAAGAAGACAGCACTGTAGTGCAGTGGGTTAAAGCCCTGGACTGAAGCACCGGCATCCCATATGAGTAATGGTTCCAGTCCCGGCTGCTCCTCTTCTGATCCAGCTCTCTGCTATGGCTTGGGATAGCAGTGGAAGATGGCCCAAGTGCTTGGGCCCTTGCACCCATGTGAGAGATCAGAAGAAGCTCCTGGCTTTGGATCAGCACAGCTCTGGCTGTTGCTGCCATCTGGAGAGTGAATCATCGGATGGAAGCCCTCTCTCTGTAACTCTGTCTTTCAAATAAAATAAGTCTTAAAAAAATATGAAGAGAAGAAACTGGGAACAAGGCTTTCCTTTAAAAGGGCAAACCACGTGAGGCCAGGATGGTGGCACAATGTGTTAAGCCTACTCCTGTGATGCCCACATCCCACATCAGAGTGCTGGTTCAAGTCCCAGAGGTTCTGCTTCAGATGCAGCTCCCTGCCTATGCACCTAGGAAGGCAGCAGAAGATAACCCAAAGACTCAGATGGAGCTCTGAACTTTCCTGGCTCGGGACTGATCCAGCCCTGGCCATTTGAGAACTGAGGCAGAGGATGGAAGCGCTTTCTCTCTCTCTCTCTCTCTCTTTCTCTCTCTCTCTCTCTCTCTCTCTCTCTCTCTCTGGGTGTGTATGTATGTGTCTTTCTCTCAATGAGTGTGTGTGTTTTCCTCTCTGTTTCTCCCTCTCTCTATTGCTCTGTATTTCATGTAAATAAATCTTCCGCAAAAATGGCAAACCAAGAAAAATATGTGAAATGTATTTCACAACAGCTAATTTCCTCAACATATAAAAAGTCTTGAGGTCAGCATGGTGATGTAATGTGTTAAGCCGCCTCTTGTGTTGTTGGCATCCCTATGGGCTTTGGTTTCAGTTCCGGCTGCTCTACCTCTGACCCAGTTCCTTGCTAATGCACCTGGGAAAGCAGAGGAAGATGGCCCAAGATCTTGGCCCTTGCACCCACATGGGAGACTTGGAAGAAGCTCCTGGCTCCTGGCTTTGGTCTGACCCAGCCCCAGGTCTTGCAGACATTTGGGGAGTAAATCAGTAGATGGGAAGATTCTCTCTCTGTCTCTTCCTTTCTCGCCATAATTCTGCCTTCAAATAAATAAAATAAATCTGTAAAAAAAAAGTCTACAAATGCAAAAAATATTAATAGAAGAATGGACAAAACACATGAATAGATAGTTTGTAAGATGGGAAAAAGGTCATAAACACATGATAATACAAGTCATGCTTCCATTTTTAAAATCTGCCAGGTTAGAAAAAAGTAAAAAAGCTTGACTACACATTATTGGCAAAAGTATAAGGAAAAAAGACATTCTCATGCAAAAAGTGATGTGAATGTAAATCACCGCACTTGTTTTGGAAAGCAATTTAGTCAGATCTATTAAAATAGCTATCTTTTGACTTAAGATTTCTACTTCCAGGCATTTATTTTGCATTTATGTTATTCATGCATGTAACCAGGATATTTAGGAAGCAGAGTGTACAAAGGAAATAACTGGAAATAACCCAAATGTACTCTAATAGGAGCCAGTTAAATACATTATGATCCTCCCTTCAACGGGGCCATATGTATCACCCAATGTGCTTCCCTTCTAGAAAATTGTTTTTTCCTTTTCCCTTTCTCCTCCTCTGCCCCTGGGCCACGGAAGCCAGGTTCTGAGGTCCTGAGGCCTAGGCCCCTGCCATGCTTTGCTTTGCCCGTGGGTGGAGGGGAGGTGGACACAGCCTAGACACTGAGAAGTTATCTTTCAGCTTTGTTTGCTGGCCCTCCCAAGGCTCAGTGTGAAGGCACACCTTCCAGGAAGTGGGGAGGGAAGACGCCTCACAGCTCCCAAGGCTGGATTAGCAGATTCCAGAGCCAGAGATTGGAGTCAGAGCCTCAGAGTGACAAACGATAAAATGACAAAAATGGACCAGCTAAGAGACGGGTTCTTGTGCCGGGGGACAGTCGCAGAGCGATGCTGGACAGGAGGGGCCTTCTGGGGAGGACGTGAGGTCAGAGGTTCAGGCCCAACCCCCTCATCAGGACCCCAAGCTGGGCAGGTTGACCTGAGGGTGTGCCTCACACCTTACCCATCCCAGCGTGCTGTGAAGAGAAGAAAGGGCTCTCTCCCATGGCCCAGCTGACGGCTCAGCTTCCCTGAGCTGCCTGACACACCGACAGCCCACGGGAGTCATTTGCTCATTGGCTAGTCGCTTGCTACCCCATAATAGTTGCTTCTGCTGATTTGCTTCTTTAGGGTCTCTGATAAGACTGTATAGAGCTGCTGCCCCCAGAATGGTGACCAGAGCCTGCGTAGTCCGACTCAGGCCGACAGGAGAGCTACCTTAGGTTTGTTGGAATGACCGATAGCGCGTCTCCAGGGCCACTGTCACGGCAGCCTTTGAACACGTGATGCATACAAAGGTGCGATTTGTTACTGCACGTGCTCAGAGGGCGTTCCACGCCCCGCTCCTCTGCAGGTGGCTTGTTCTGCCGCTTGCTTGTCTCCAGTGACACCACATTTACCCTGACTCCACAAATTCCCAAGCCCTTCTCTGACCAGGGAAACGGATTTGGGTTTTGTTGGATTTTCTTCCTCCCTCTCCTTGTAGATCTGTAGTAACTCCTCCCTGTCTTGGAAGGTGCTCCCAGTATTTTTCTAACAGTACTTGTGAGTGGGATGGCCTATTGATTGACAACAAAAGCCCTGCAGGATTCTGGAGCCCCGAGGTCTATGAAAGCAGCAGGGGACTGGCCCTGAGTACTGGGAGATACTAGGCTTAGGCCAAAAGTCCCCTGAGAGCAGATTCCTAAGGCCTTGGCAATCTTTGAGGTCATGACAGAGGGTTCCAGCCCTTTGTGTGACCAGCTACATTCAGGGGATACCAGTGTAGGAGGTCAGGGCCAGCAGGGACCACACTGCTGCAGATGTCTCACATACACACACAAGAAGTGTCAAATTGACTACATTTTTATGTATTTTGCCTGCTGCACAAGAAATCGACGCCACTGGTTAATCCTGGGGTGGGGTTTAAGGGATGGAGGGTCTGAGAGGGTCTCTGCAGGCTCAGAGCAGTATGTGAACCTCCCAAGGGAAAGTGCAGGCTGCTCAGAAGTAGACCAGCCACTCACCAAGGTCAAGGTCAGTGTCTCCCCTATCAGACTGGGGACTCTGCCAAGGCAAGGAATATGCTTTGCCCAGCAGGTGCACCATTCCTGTATAGGACTGAAAAGACCTCGGTGATGATGTCACTGAATCCCGCCCCTCTGGCCACTGTTCAACCCTTCCCCGGATTTTAGCAAATTTGAGCTAAAATGAAAATGGTTCAGTATGGAATGAATGAACAGGTAGCCCTGAGATGTAGACTGCTCACATGCTTTAAAAAAAAAAAAGCAGTTCTAGTGTAAGCCAGTTGTTTTGCTGGGAACTAGAATGGTTCCTTAAACTCCTGGGCGAGAGTCAAGACTTCTCTTCCTGGGACTTCTAGGTGCCTCAGCTGGCCATCACCCAGCCCCAATGCATCACCAGGGAGCTTCTTGTCCCATGGGGTAGGCACCCACAGAGGGAGCTTGTAGACACTCAGCAACTGTTATGTAGCTCCACAGCTTGGCTTGTCCAGCTTCCTCCTGGCTTTTCCTTCATGTGGAAATAAGAGGATTGCAACAGTGACAAGAATGACAGTAGCTGCCAATGGATTGGGCTTGCAAAATGAAGACCACTCCCTTGGTTAGCTCTGAGACAGAGAGTGGGGAAAGTGACCTTGGCCCTGACCTTGGGGGAGCTCAGTCTTGCGGGTGATGCATGGTTCCAATCCTTTGCCGCTCAAAGGCTGATGACAGAAACTAGCCAGGCACACCGCCAAGAGAGTGATATAAATTCTTTACAACACCCTGCAAAGTCACTGTCCTCATCCCTAGTTTACAGACAAAGAAGACAAAGCTCAGAAAGGTGACATAGGGGCCGGCATTGTGACGTGATAGTAGGTTAAGCCACCACAGTGCCTACATCGCCAGCATCAAGTATAGTATAGGCACCGGTTCGTGTCTCAGCTGTGTCACTTCCGATTCAGCTCCCTGGGAAAAGCAATTGAAGATGGCCCAAGTGCTTTGAGCCCCTGCCACCCATGTGGGAGGCCTGGAGGAGGTTCCAGTCTCCTAGCTTTGGCCTGGTCCAGCCCTGGCCATTGCAGCCATCTAGGGAGTGAACCAGCAGATGGAAGATTGATCTCTAGAGCTCCCTCTCCTCTCCCTTGCTTTTGTTCTTTCAAATAAATAAGTAAATTTTTAAAGAGAGAGAGAGACTACTATGGACTGGGAAAGCAGTAGAAGATGTGGGCCCCTGCACCCATGTGGGAGACCCGGAAGAAGCTCCTGGCTCCTGGCTTCGGTTCTGCCCAGCTCCGGCCGTTGCAGCCAATTGGGGAGGGAACTATTGGATGGAAGACCTCTCTCTCTCTCTCTCTCTCTCTCTCTCTCTCTCTCTACCTCTCCTCTCTCTGTGTAACTCTGACTTTCAAATAAATAATAAATAAATCTTTTAAAAAGAAAGAGAGAGAGAGAGAGAGAGAGAGAGGTGACATAGCTTACCAAGGTCAGGGGGCAACTTAGTGGCATAGCTGACATTCAAGCTCCAAACCCTGGCACAACGTGGCAGAGGATGAAATGTGGCAGCAAAAATTAATGGGATGATTTTAATTTCAATCTAAGGCTGGCATCCATATCGATCAAGGGTTCCACACCTGTGGGTCCAACCAGGCTTAGATGGAAAATATCAGGAAAAAAATGAAGTCACCTCTGTACCAAGCATGTCATGGGCGGCCAGGACGCCCTACCCAATAGAGTGCAGCCACTATTTACATAGTCTTCACACTGTAGTGGGTATTGGAAGCAATCTAGGGGTGATTTAAAGTACACGAGAGGACATGAGCAGGTTCCATGCAAAAACTCCCTCCTTTTGTATGAGGGAATGAGATACCTGCGGCTTTTGGCATCCAAGAGGCCCTGGAACCAGTGCTCCCTGGGGACTGATGTGTGCCTGTCCTTTCATTCAAAAGGCCCTTGCTCTCCCATGCCCTGCGAACTGCTCTGGAGGCAATGCCCAGGTCCTTTAGGGCAGCACACCCTGTGCGTGCGCACGGGCTCCTATTTCCACGGAGGCCTCCCTTCCCGGACCGCCTCCCTGTCTTTCTATTTGGCACCCCGAGAAAACTCTGGGCTGCCCATGGCAACAGCAACCAGGGACCGTCCCCGCTGCTCTGCCACACTCGCCACAGGAACAGTTGTAATCATGCGGACCACGGCTTCCTTGTAAAACCATAGTGCGACTTCCTCCTTCTGTCAACTTTTTATTCGCGAATTGTCTGTGTATGTTTGCAACCTCGCACGTTTTGTGGAATGAGTTGCGGGCACGACATGTGACCGCCGGGGAGGGCTCAGAGGTTCCCCTGGGTCCGCCCTCTCCTTGCGTCTCTGACCAGCATCCCTGAGCGGTGCCTGTGATGTAATCACACTTGCTATCAATGTCCAGACACCGTCCCGGCAATGCTCTCCTTATGTTGCTTGGGCCCCTGGTGAACGCCAGCTTCAAGCCTCGTTCCATAGGGTGTTAAACACAGAAAAAACCAACACCATGGTTCCCACAGCCCACCTCCCCAGGGAGCTTGTCTTCCTGCCAAGGCTCTGAGGCCTTCAAGGTTACACGAGCAGTAATCAAGGACAGAACAAATGGAAGCTGTTTCCCTTTTACAAAGGACATCTTCCTTCCAGAACACAGGGAAGTGGGCTTGGGCAACGGACCCAGCAGAGACCTCAAGCCACAGCCCACCGGGGAATTGAGAACCCTGCTCTGCCCTCCTGGGGCCCCAGGGTGCTTGTCCACTCAGATTCACAACCCGGGATGAGCCAGACCTCCTCTCCTTGAATCATGTGGCCACAGCCCCAGGCGTGGAGGCCTCTGGAAGCACTTGGATGTCAGGTATTGGGTCTGGGTGTACTTTCCCTAATCCAACAGATTCCTCGAGGTAGAGACTTGGGATGGACAGACCCCAGGCCCCCAGCCTTCACAGGTGCTGCACCCCCATTTCTTGTCTTCCTCCTGGCCTGCAGAGGGCGCACTTCCCAGTCCCTTTGACTCAGCTGGAGATGGCCTCTATCTTGCTTTGGGATCATCAGAAATGGAGAGTAGAGCTGTGGAATAGGAAAAGTTTGAATCGCTGGGTCATCCCATGGAGGATAAACTTCAGCTGGGCTAAGCTATGGAGACTGTAGTGTCAGTTTGTTCCTGCATGGGGTGGACATTGTGGTGCAGCCGCTATATGGGATGCCATTATCCCACACAGGAGACCCTGTTCAAGTCCCAGATACCCTGCTTCTGATCCAGCTCCCTGCCAATGCTACTGGGAGACAGCAGAGGATGGCCCAAGTACTTGGGTTCCTGCCACCTGTGTGGGAGAACAGGATGGAGTCCCTGTCAGGCTTCAGCCTGACACAGCCCTGGCTGCTGTAGGCATTTGGGGGGTGAACCAGCAGATGAAATCTCTCTCTCCTTCTCTCTCTCTCTCTCTCTGTCTTTGAAATCAATACAATAACTCTTTTTAACAGGTCTTCATTTCACACTAAAGTTCTATGTAAATGTAGGAAGAAATTTGTTCATCACCTAGCCCATGCTCATTGCTCCTGGTGCTACGGAGTTGGGACAAGGAAGGGCTCAGGTGGAAATCCTTCTGTTGGTCCCCAGTACTCTGTCTTTGCATTCAGACACTCCTCTTCCTCACTCCTCCTCCCCATTCTGAAGTCTGAACTTGAACAAGAAACTCTGATGGGGGAACCTCAGGGGCCAGGCATGTCTGGGTTCTGGCCCGTGCCCCCGGATACAGGTTTTGCTCCGTGAGAAAAGTTGTGATGGGCACATTCCTCGGCCAGACCCAAGTACAGCCTCTTCCCTTCCCCCTCTGCATCGTCCAAGAGTCAGGCACCTCTGGTTGGCAGGGAGGCCCCCAGTTGGCAGCAGGAGCCTGCACGACTTAGCCTGTGCCTGCCACCTGCTCTGTTGCAGCCTGGGGACCCCGAGAGCTCAGTCCTTAGTGAGGCTGTTCTTTCCATGGGGCTCCGAGGTTGGTTTGTCCTTCCGCACATACGCATGGCCAGTTCCTCCAAAACTTTGCATGCGGTCAGACTTTCTCCAAACAGAGCCATGCCCTTCGCCCGGGCAGTGACTTCGCTCTGGCTGCCGGCAGCGCTTGGCTCTGCCTGCCAGGCTCCCTCCCCAGCCAGCAGCAGCCTGGTATTTATCATTCAGCACAGGGCTTGGGAGGGGACTGAGCGGGTCGGAACTAAAGCAGCTGATTTATATTCAGAGCGGAGTTTAAATTAACTGCGCAGAAGTCAAATCTCCCATTGCTCGTGTTTACTCTTTCTGAGCAGTGCCGAGGACTTAAGCTTTGGTCCATCCAAATTCCTAACGGGCCAAGTGCCCCAATTACAGACGATTCTGCGAACATCCGTGGCTTCGCAGAGCCCAGGCGAGGATGATTCAGGAGAAGCCCTCGTGTCCTTCAGCTGGTCGTGGGCAGGGGACACTGTGGGAAGCTGGGCTGCTCTGTGCCAGCTCTCGGGACCCTGTGTCCCAGCGGGGGCTTCAAAACACGGCACGGCCTGCGGGTGCCATGGAACAAACAGGCTGGATCCTGGCGTTGAGGATGCAGAAGCTGGGTGCTGGCTACATGCCAGCCGTGCCTCCATTCTCTCTACTTTGAATATACTTGTAGGTTTCCATACTCAAAAGTTGTTTATGGGGCTGGCGCTGTGGCGCAGTGGGTTAAAGCCATGGCCTGCGGTGCTGGCATCCCATATGGGTGCCGGTTCGTGTCTCGGCTGCTCCATTTCCAATCCAGCTCCCTGCGAATGTGCCTGGAAAAGCCATGGAAGGTGGACCCAAGTGCTTGGGCCCCTGCAGCCATGTAGGAGATCCAGAGGAAGCTCCTGGCTCCTGGCTTCAGCCTGGCCCAGTCCTGTAGTTGTGGCCATCTGGGGACTGAACCAGGGGATGGAAGACCTCTCTCTCTCTGTCTCTTCTCTCTCTGTAAATCTGCCTTTCAAGCAAATCAATATATCTTAAAAAAAAAAAAAAAAGGTCATTTGCAATGGATTTTGTGTGTGTGTCTGTGTGTGTGAACCAGAGACGCGAGAGAGGCAGGAGAGCGACCTTGAACGTTCACTCTTGGGAAGCTCCCAAAGGCTGGACAGAACCCACATCTCCCTCTGCCCCACACTGTGTGTTCAAAGCCTGTCAGAGGAGTCAGGTGCCGGGGCCAGGCTCAGCCGGCGACGGCAAGAGGCAAACTGAGGGCCGAGAAGTTTCTCCAGGGCTGACATCCTCGGTTGTGTCTCCAGCCGGTGCTCTTGGTCCTTGCTGGCAGAACTGCACTCTGCTGAGTGACATGCCTTGGGGTGGGGAGTGGCAGGGGCACGGGACTCAGAGTAGGTATGAAATGCGTGGGGATGTTTTGGAGCGGGCGGGACTACAGGGCAACGTTTTACCCTCTGTTAAACAGCGAGCAGCCTGCGGGTTTCTTGGTGACTTTGCGTGCTGTCATGTCCTTCCAAGGGCCTCTGTCTCATCTGTCTCTCTAGCCTCGCCCGCTGGTGGCCTCCCCCCATCACACTTCTCCAGCTGCCCGGCCCCTTGCTTTTCTAAAATGAGCTGAGCACACGGCTGCCTCAGGACCTTGGCACTTGCTGCTCCCTTCACGGGGAATCCTCTTCCTCCAGGTCTTCTCTCTGACTTCTTCTGGTCTTGGGTCATAGGCCAGCTCCTCAGGGAGAATGTTCCTTGCCACCTTTTGTCCTCAGAGGCAGGCATTTACCCTAGCAGTTACGACTCCAGCCAAGACACCTGCCTCCTGTGTCAGAGTTTCGGCGGCTTAACACCTGGTTCTGGGGGCGGGAACGCACCTCCGTTCTTAGCTTCTTTGCAGGGTCTTGCCCCATGCCCAGCCTGTGACACGTGCTCAGTCATTGTCTTGAGTGAGCAAATGAAGGAATGAACAAATGTTCACGTCCACCTCAGCCATGGTGCCAGGTGCTCCAGCCCCAGCAGGACACTGGCATTTGGCCCCCCATGGTGGCTCCGTGTGAGCAGAAATGTCACAGCTGTCACAAGACGATGACAATGATGACAACAATGATGATGATGTCTACTCAGTCCAAAAGGAACCGGATCTTCTGGGGCCTGCAAAACTACCTGCCCGCTGGGGTGTGGAAGCAGTTGAAACCCTAACCCCGAGGCTTGCCCAGAGCAGCTATCAACATTTAGACCACAGAGGAGCTCTGGGTTCCCAAGTCTCCCCCCTGACCCCTGCCAGCCGCTGCTCAGAGGGAGGAAGGCCTGGCCTCCTGCAGTGGATTGGGCAGGCCATCCGGGAACGCTGAGCCCTGCCCTCCTGGGAGCCTGCCTGGCTCTTTCCTGTGCTGATCCGATTTGTGGGAACACACAGAAGCATCCCCCGAATCCATGTGGCTGGGGAATTCCAAGGATGGAGGAAATGGACACCTTAACCATATGTAGGGAGTGCAGCTTGCAGTGTTAGAAAGATGTGCTAAGGTCACCCTGCCCCTCCTCCTTGCCCCGCCCCTTGCATGGAAAGAGGTATGCACACACACACACTCACACACATGCATACCCAAATGGGAGGGTACTTCAATAAGTTGTGGAAAATGTAATTTAAAGGTAAGTTTCGTTTGGTGCAAAATGATTTTGAAATCCACGTATGCTTTTCTTTCACATTCTCTCTGAACTTTTTGAAGATCCCGCATATGCATGGATTTCAAAAACTGTTTGCACCACAATAAACTTACCTTTGAATTTGTATTTCTTTGAAAGATGCTGGCTCACTCCCCCAAAGGCCCCTCAACGGCCATGGCTGGGCCAGGCTGAAGTGAGGAGCCTGGAACTCGACCTGGGTCTCCTGTGTGGGTGACAGGGACCCAAGGACCTGATGCCTCCCAGGGTGCACATCAGTAGGAAGTTGGAAATAGAAGTGAAGTCAGGACTCGAACCCAGGTACAACGTGGTCATCTTAAATGGTGGCCTAACTGCTCACCCCTACACTTAGCATTAATTCCATCTTCCATGAGTTTTAGCCTGTATCCCTGTATAAGTGCTTATGTGCATATATACACACATGTGTGTGAGCCTACTTCCATGCAAACACACAACTCACATGCACACATATACGCATACTTGTGTACTACAGGTGCATGCACACCCCCCCAAACACACACACACAGCTACGCACACACAAAACGTATCTTTTCCTCCCTTCAAAAATATTTAATGCTTCAGGGAAAGTTATTCTGATTCAGAAACCCCCTGGATTTTATTCTCACTATCCAGGGGGTCAGAATTGCCACCCTACGCTGGCTTCTCAGCTTCCCTGGGCCAAAATCTGGTCTCTGCTGGAGGTCCCAGGGAAATGGTTAATGGAAAGATGGGGATGTTTTTCCCGATATCAAACACTGAGTATTCCTGATATGAATGTATTCTGTTTCCCCTTAATACGTTCCAATCTGCCTCTGTCATCCTTGTCTTAAATCTAGTTATAATTTCAGCTGTCAGTTTATTTCCCAAAGTGAAAGCAGCAAACAGGACTTTAATGAATCAATCAGCCGGTGCTGTTGTGCAAACAGGAGCGGGGGGAAGCGGTGGGGATGGTGGTGGGAAGCAGCCGACCTGCTTCCTGGGTCTACAGGAGAACCAGGAGCACCGTGACCTCAGGGGGTCTCGATGTCCCCACAGCTGCACACGTGAATGCCTCGCTACCCAAAGACAGGTAGTGTTCCGGCTCTCCCTGCGGCTGCACCGTGGCCTGGCCCCACTGTTAGTGCCGAGGAGCCCACGGAAGGCACAGCTCCTCTGCAACCTCTGAGTCGTGATCTTCGAAGCCAGCGGTGAGCGTGGACCGTCCTTCCTTCCTTTTAACTCTGGGAGAGAATCCTGGGAATGAAGGACCTGCAGTCCAGGGCTGGGTCCCTCATCTGCCCCAGGGGAGGGCGCTCAATCTAGCTAGCAAATCAATACTGTTCCCATTCCTCTGGATGGTTTAGTGGACATGCAACACAGTCCAAGGGGGCTTGAGGGAAACTCCACCGGGGGCACAGAGAGTGTATGTTCATTCTTAACAAAGGGACATGAGAAGAGGAAGTCCTTTCTCGGACACCTGGAAATTCTTGTGTCAGCTGTGATGGCTGGAGCTACTGCTGCTATTTTGCCCTTCTGAGGGCAGAAAAGAAAATGCTGAGGATGGCAGGTGGAAAAACACCTGGGTCTTGGAGCATGTGATTGAGCCCTGGAATTGACCCACCTAGAAATCACTCTAGTCTCAGACTTTTGCTTAAGAGAGATAATAAATATCCTATTGTTAAGCCATTTTCTGATGGAGTTTCTTTCTCCTGCAGCTGAAAGCGTCTAAGCTGTATTGGTCAGGATCTGCTAGGTTAAGCCTGATTCAAAATGACCCCAGCATCTCGGTGGCCTTATACAAGGAAGTCTCTCACTCAGGCCACATAGGCCCCTTGAGGTTGGCAGAGGCACTCTGCTCGTCACAGTCCCCAGCGGACTGGCTATTGGAGATGGGAAAGAGAATCTTTCAAACCACCTGCTGACTCTGAAAGCTTCTGTCCTGACGTGACACCTGTCACTTTCCCTCACATTTCGTTGGTTCAAGCAAGGGACCTGGTCATGTCCCACGTCCAGTGCTGCTGGGAAGGGCCATCCTGCCATCGGCCCGGATCACAAGAGCTGTAGCTCTTCGGTGGGTGACAGCAATGTCTACCGTGTTCACTGGCATGAACTCTAAAAAGAGCCAGCAGCATGGCCCGGGACCAACCACTTACCCTCATGCAAGTTCAATTTGCTCACTTGCAATATGGAATGTATTTGAATTCTTTGAAGGGTTCCTCCTGTTTCTACTTCGAGTAATAAATATGAAAGTATTTTTTAAAGATTTATTTATTTTTATTTGAAAGAGTTACACAGAGAGAGGAGAGGGAGAGGGAGAGGGAGAGGGGGAGAGAGAGAGAGAGAGAGAGAGAGAGAGAGAGAGAGAGAGGTGTTCCATCCACTGGTTCACTCCCCAATTGCCCACATGGCCAAAGCTGCACCGATCCAAAGCCAGGAGCCAGGAGCTTCTTCCAGATCTTCCATATGGGTACAGGGGCCCAAAAACTTGGGCCATCTTCTACTGCTTTCCCAGGCCATAGCAGCGAGCTGGATTGGAAGTGGAGCAGCTGGGTCTTGAACCAGCACCCATATGAGATGCTGGTGCTTCAGGCCAGGGTGTTAACCCACTATGCCACAGCACCAGCCCCTGAAAGTATTTTTAAAAGCATAATGAAGTCTGCTGGACTGGGTGGCAGACAGGGGTGTGTGGGTGCCTTCTCAGGGAAGGTCCCTGGATGGTTCCAGTGACTCTTCTTATATTCATTTATTTAAAAGGCAGGGGAGGAGGGAGGGAGGAGAGAGAGAGAGAGAGAGAGAGAGAGAGAGAGAGAGAGAGAGAGAGAGAGTTTTATCTGCTAGTTCACTTCCAGGATGCCCACAACTCCAGGAACAACAAACTCAACCTGGGTCTCACGTGGGGGTGGCAGGAACTCAGCTTCACTGCCTCCCTAGCGCGTGCATTAGCAGGAATTGGAATCTGGAGTGGAGCCGCCGCCTCCAACCCAAGCCCTGCGATACATGATGCAGACACCCCAAGGATGCCTTAACTGCTGCAGCAAATGCTCACCAGATGCTTCCATGTGGACACGTACTGTGCTCTCAGCCTACGCCACGCGTCTGCACAGGGAAGACACTGGCTTCTCTGTTTTCAGGATGAAATAGACGAATGCTTGTTGTGGAGGCGGATAGGGGAGCAGGGTGGGGGGAACTTAAAGGGAAAGAGGTTGGGACTATTTTGCCCGAGGCATCTCTGAGTGGCTGTATCGGCTCAGACTGCAATAACTGAAAGCCACAAACGGGGCTGCTTGAACAGCGGCAGTTCATTTTCCCCACAGTTCTGGAGGCTGCAAGTTCAAGTTTAAGTTCAAGTTCATGCAGTCGGCATGGTTGGATCCCCTTGGTTTGCAGGTGGCCACTTTGTCCTCACACGACTGTCGCTCTCTGCCCACACATCCTTGTGTCTGTTGCTGTCTCAAATCTCCTGTTTGTACTGGATGGGCCCAGTCTCATAGCCTCATTCTACCTTATTCCCCTCTCTCAAGACCCTATCCCCAAATACAGTCACATTCAGACTAGGGGAGGTTATGCTTCCTTATATAAATTTGGGGGGTGCAATTCAGCCCCCAAGAGAGATCCTTCTTTTCCTCCCCATGAGAACTGTCCACAGGAAACGGACGTACTAATCTCCGCTGTGAAAATTAAGGAGAAGGAAGAAGAGACCATGAAGAGAGAGAGCGAATCGGAGGAGGAAGAGGAGAAGGAAAAGGAGGAGAAGCAGAGAACTTGGAAGCTTTCCAAGCAAGCTTGTAGAACCCTGAGGATAGGCAGGGCTGCAGACAGAGCTGTCGGCAGAGGGGACCAGGGGGCCCATGGGTATCACCCAGCTCTGAGGGTTTGCCTGCCGAGGACAGCAGACAGGGGCAAAGAGAGCCAGCCCTAGCCCCTCTGGCCAGAGAACGTTGCCAACTGTGTGCCCAGGGATTGGTGGTCGGAACGAAATGCACACTATGGAGCTTGCTTACGGAGGTGGGCACATAAGGTATTCAGAATTAATTATGTGGGTTTCAATGCTGATGAGCGTTTATTTGTCACCTTAACTGTAGTCTCTGCCTTCAACTCATCTGAAACAGAACCCTAATCTGGGGAACTGAGCAAGGTATGCACGACGGCCAGTCTGCTTCTCAGTGAATTCCACTCTTCTACTGGGCTGCTGCAGACTCCACCTATAGGGCAAAGGCTGAGAGACACCCAGAGCCATGCAAGTGTAAAACAGTGTCACGACGGTGTGCCGTTAGTTCTTCTTCGTATTCTCCATCTCGAGATCAAGTGTGTCCTCTCGTCCCCTCCTCCCCACTAAAAAAATTCATGGGTTGAAGTCCGAATCCCCAGGCTCTCATAACACGACTGCTTTGGAGACAGGGTTTGAGGGTTTTTCAACAGGCAGTTAAGGTGGAATGCGGTGATGAGGGCGCCCCCTGTGGACACAAACTCTAACACGATCAAGGAGACACCTACTGCACCTTACGAGGAGTGAGCTCCGTGTCTGGGGCCACCCTGGGAAGAGCGACTCCTGACCCTGGGTTTGACTGCCCTGCACGTGGGTAACGAGAGCCTGGGCAGGGTGCGGGTGGTGATACACCTGCTTCTCCAGCAACCCAGTCTGTTAACTACGAGCAGGTGTTCTTTGATTTTCAGTGTGATGGATAACCACACACCAACCTGCACTGGTTAAACCTGATTCGAGGCACACATTCACCCTGTCAGAAGCATATAAGAACTAACCAAGGGTAGGTTTATGGAGCAGTCATTCAGGCACCTGGTGGGTCGTTCCTGGGTTTAAAGCCTCAGCCTCACTAGCTGAGTAGACTTCAGCTTTGATTTTTCCAAACAGACTCTGCTTATTTCTGTTAACAGCCCCTTTCCAATTTCACCTGTATCCTTTTAAAAAGAAATTGGGAGCTGGTGTTGTGACATAGTAGGTTAAGCCGCTGCCTGAAATGCCAGCATCCCTATGAGTGCTGGTTTGAGTCCTTATTGCTCCACTTCTGATCCAGCTAACTACTAATGCACTTGGGAAAACAGCAGAGGATGACCCAAGTGCTTGGGACCCTGGCATCTACATGGGAGACCTGGATGGAGTTCCAGGCTCCTGGCTTCTGCTGGCCCAGCCCAGGCTGTTGTGGCTATTTGGGGAATGAATCAGCAGATGGAAAATCTCTCTCTCTCTCTCTCTCTCTCTCCCTCCCTCCCTCCCTCTCCCTCTCCCTCTCCCTCTCCCTCTCCCTCTCCCTCTCCCTCTCTGTAACTCTGCCTCTCAAAAAATAAATCTTAAAAAAAGGAATGGGAAATTAGGACACAGACACACAGAGGGGTGACTGTGCAAAGGCACGGGGAGAAGCCAGCTGTCTGTCAGCCGGGAAGAGAGGCCCCAGGAGAAGCCACCCTCCTGACACCATGTCCCCTTCACTGGGATTGTAAGGCAGTGAGTGGCCCTGGTTGCAGCCTCTGGGTCAGGGCTACTTGCTGTGGCCATCCAGCAAACTGGTAGAGTCCTTGAGACTCTGAGACATAAAACCCAGCAGCTCAGTGGGCAGCCCAGGGGATGCATCGAGAACAAGGCCGTGACCGTGTCCATCATTCAAGTCGGCCATGGGCAGGCCTGGGTGACCCACCAGGCAGAAGTAGCGCAGGCCCAGGCAAAAGCAAAATGATTTCAAAACCACTTGACACGTGGCTCAATGGGCTAATCCTCCACCTGCGGCACCAGCACACCGGGTTCTAGTCCCGGTCGGGGCGCCGGATTCTGTCCCGGTTGCCCCTCTTCCAGGCCAGCTCTCTGCTGTGGCCCGGGAGTGCAGAGGAGGATGGCCCAAGTGCTTGGGCCCTGCACCCCATGGGAGACCAGGATAAGCACCTGGCTCCTGGCTTTAGATCAGCGCGGTGTGCCAGCTGCAGCACGCTGGCCGCAGTGGCCATTGGGGGGTGAACCAATGGAAAGGGAAGACCTTTCTCTCTGTCTCTCTCTCACACTGCCACTCTGCCTGCCACACTGCCTGGACACTGGTTCAAGTCCTGGTTGCTCCTCTTCTGATCCAGCTCCCTGCTGATGCACCTGGGAAAGCAGTGAAAGATGGCCCAAGTGCTTGGGCCCCTGCACCTGCATGGGAGACCTGGGAGAAGCTCTTGGCTCCTGGATTCAGATCAGGGTTGCAATCCATTTGGGGAGTGAACCAGCAGATGGAAGACCTTTCTCTCTGTCTCTTCCTTTCTCTATCTATAACGCTGCCTCTCAAATAAATAATAAAGAAATTTTAAAATCATTTTATTTATTTGAAAGGCAGAGTTACAAAGAGAGTGGGAGAGACAGAAAGAGAGAGATCGTCCATCCGCTGATTCAATTCCCAGAGTTCCAGCCAGAAACTCCACCCAGGTCTCCCACGTGGGTGACAGGGGCCCAAGCACCCGGGCCATCTTCCACTGCTTTCCCAGGCCCATTAGCAGGGAGCTGGATTGGAAGTGGAGCAGCCAGGACTTGAACAGGCATTTATCCGGGATGCCTGGGTCCCAAGTGGCAGCTTAACCTGCGGCACTGCAATGCCATCCCCATGCACTTGACTTTTTAATCTTCCTCTGCAAAGCCATTCAAGTAGCCATGAGGAGGGGGGAGAGGATTTTATTGGACTTCTTCACAGCTATTTGACAGCTTAGTGGTGGATAAGGCGTTTAGTGATGGGATAAGCTCCCCTCCTAAACTTGGCAGGAGCACCCACAGCTGTGCCACAAAATGGCAGCTTGGGGGGAATGACACGCCAGAGCAGGCCCCCCACACCCAACGGTGTAAAACCTCCCCCAGCTGCAGCAATCCCCTCCCTTTGAGTCCTGAAGGCCAGGCTCAGCCTGAGGCTCGCTCACAAAGAACTTTGTCCAACCTCAGACACAAAGTGAGGATGAAGCGATTTTTATTGTTATTGTCATCATTAATCCTTTAATTAAGGTCTCCTTTATTCATGTCACTACCCTGCCCCTTTCTCCCCTCCCTCTCTTTGCAATCTCACTCGTTGCTCCGGCTTCTCCAAGCTCTCCCAGCTCAAATTTTAATTAAAGTGAGTCACAAGCCTGGAATCTCTAATGAGCCCCTCTTCCAGATCCCATTAGAAATCGGAATCGTGGCGTTCTCTGTGGCGTGGCTCATTAGCATGGTATTATTTTTCCAATGCAGAGAAACCCTGCTCTGAGCCTTTTTGCTGTCGGTTGATGTTCAAATGTGGAACTAGGCCTTGCTCACATTTTTGCAAAGGCAGGACATTGAAGAGATCCAAGAAGATAATCAGGAAGCAGATGGGGAGACCTGGCCCCATCTGAGACAGGATTCGCCCTGTGTTCCACATCTCCAGAGCCTGCGGATTCCGTGTTGGGGAGCCTTCAAGGTGAGTGAGTTCTTTCCATCTGGGCATCATGATCGCTTTTTTCTTTTCTCTTTCTTTCTTTCTTTCTTTCTTTCTTTCTTTCTTTCTTTCTTTCTTTCTTTTATTTATTTATTTGAGAGGCAGAGTTACAGAGCGAGGGAGACAGACGGAGAAGTCTTCCACCTGCTGGTTCATGGTTCACTCTCCAAAATGCTGGAACTGGGCCAATCCGAAGCCAGGAGCTAGGAGCTTCTTTCAGGTCTCCCACATGGGTGCAGAAGCCCAATCACTTGGACCATCTTCCACTGCTTTCCCAGGCCATCAGCAGAAAGCTGGATTAGAAGTGGAGCACCAGGACTTGAACCACTGCCGTTATGGGATGCTGGGACTGCAGGCAGAATCTTAGCCTGCTATGCCACAGTGCCAGCCCCTCACGATTGCTTTCGTTTGATGCAGTGAAGAATGAAGTCTCCCCAATGCCTTGTGTTTCTTAAACAGAGGATCTGAAGCCCCATCCCTGCAATGAATGGGCAGCCAGGGGTTGACCCACGGCAGCCCTGCTCTGGAAAGCCCAGATGTCCACAAGCTGCAAAAAAAGGTTGGAGGAGTGGAGTGGGGTGCTCGCACGGAGACGGTGGGTGCCTGCGTTTTACTCTACTGGAAGAGGGAAGAGCTGGAGATAACCCCCACAATCATCAAGGGCAAGGCAATGAGTACACAAGTTAGGCAGGGCAGGAGGGTGTGAGGTCAAGGGCGCCATGGGGCTGTGGCAATGGTGGCCACTGAGCCCGTGCTGATCCAGAGCCTGGGCCTTTCCTGCTCTGAGCAGGCAGCTCAGCGCCCAGGCACCTCCACCACACGGTCTCAGCACCACCCCTATTTTCTGATGAAGCCCAAGCACAGAGCGGGGAAGGGAGCATGCTGATGGCATGGTGCTGGAGGAGGCTCACAGTCTATTGATTCTCCAGTTCCCCTTCACACACCCACTCCTGTAATGGCTTTGTTAGTGTTTGATACAGTCACTAGCCCTAGAATCCTTTCATCCAAGTTTAGTTCAAATCTCTTTAGCTTTTCATAATACAAATCATCATGCATGTTTGCTAGGGTTTGACGGTCCCCTCCAAAACTCTTGTTGAAATTTAATTGCATTGCAATAGCTTTAAGAGCCTTGTGGTGGAGCCGGTGCTGTGGCATTGTGGGTAAAGCTGCCACCTGCAGTGCAGGCATCCCATATAGGCGCCGATTCTAGTCCTGGCTGCTCTACTTCTGATCCAGCTCTCTGCTATGGCCTGAGAAAGCAATAGAAGATGGCCCAAGTGCCTGGGCCCCTGCACCCACATGGGAGACCCAGAAGAAGCTCCTGGCTCCTGGCTTTGGATTGGCATAGCTCGGTCATTGTAGCCAACTGGGGAGTGAACCAGCAGATGGAAGACCTCTGTCTCTCTCTCTCTCTCTCTCTTTCCCCTCTCTGTAACACAGCCTTTCAAATAAATAAATCATAAACAAAAGGCAGACTCTGGAAGAAGTGATTCTGTGCTGCAGATTCTGCTCTCAGGAAGACGGATGCTGCTCCTGAGGGGTGGGCTCCTGAGAAAAGAGTCCTCTCACCCCCGCCTCCCTCCATCTCACACCTCGCTTGCCCCTCTGCCTCCCCCCCATCCAGGGAGGACCCACCACAGATGCCTTTGCCAGGTGCCAACTCCACTTCCCAGCCTCCCGGACAGTGTAGTGCAGAATTCATCACAAATCACCCAGGGCCAGTGTTAGGAACCCCACGCACCGTCAGCCAGCGTCCCAGTTACCCCCTCACAGCCAAGCCTCTCTCATTTGCCTCCCCGCCAGGTCCCAGTGCAGACACACCACTATTTCAGTGCACACCCCTGAAATTCTACCATTGCTCCTCTAACTCACGTTCCCCCTTTTTAGAGAAGTAATCTTGTATTCTGCTTTCTTGGGCTCTGCGCATTATGTTTTCCTTCCTCCACATTTTTAATTTGTCTTTAATTCACTTCCTTTCATGTTTTCTTTTTGGCCACTGTGTTTTTGGTTCATGTGAAATTCACAGAGACAGGCAGACAGGCAGAGACCTTCCGTCCACTGGTTCACTCCCCAAATGCTCGTCACAGCCACAGCTGGGCCAGGCTGAAGCCAGGAGCACAGAGCTCAATCCAGGTCTTCTGAATAGGTAACAGAGACCAAGTGCTTGGGCCATTACCTGCTGCCTCCCAGGATGTGCATTAGCAGGGAGCTGAATTGGAAGCAGAGCAGCCAGAATATTCGTAATATAGAACAAAGCACTGTGATACGGGATCCGGTGTTCCAAGCAGTGACTTGACCCCCGTGCCAAGCACCTGCCCCGGTGTTACCAGTCTCATGGGCAGAGATATATCATGGTGCCATTTTCTTTCTGATAAATGCTTTATAATCCAATAAATCATATTTCTGTTACTGTTAAAGAAATTCCATGATTTTTTGTGTTTTCCTCTTGCTTAATAAGATGCTTTTTAAACTTCCAAGTATAAGGGCCTTTGATTTGTTGTGAATCTCTAGTTTTAGCACATTATGATAAAATAAAGTTGTTTTTATATAATTTCAGTTTCCTGAAATGCGTTGAGGTTTTCTTTGAGTTCCAGCTATGGTCAGGGGACAGGTGTTATGGTGCATTGGGTTAAACCGCCACCTGGGGTAGTGGAGGCAGCACTGTGGTACAGCAGGTAAAGCTGCTGCCTGCAGTGCTGGCATCCCATATGGGTGCCGATTCTAGATCCGGCTGCTCTTGTTCCGATCCAGCTCTCTTCTGTAGCCTGGGAAAGCAGTAAAAGATGACCCAAGTCCTTGGGCCCCTGCATTCATGTGGGAGACCTGGAAGAAGCTCTTGGCTCCTGGCTTCAGGTTGGCCCAGTTCTGGTTGTAGCAGCCATTTGAAGAGTGAACCAGCAGATGGAAGGCTTTCTTTCTCTCTCTTTCTCTCTGCCTTTTAAGTAAATTAAAAAAAAAAAAAACTTCCAGGCCAGCTCTCTGCTGTGGCCAGGGAGTGCAGTGGAGGATGGCCCAAGTACTTGGATCCTGCACCCCATGGGAGACCAGGAGAAGTACCTGGCTCCTGCCAACGGATCAGCGTGGTGCGCCGTCCGCAGCGCGCTACTGTGGCGGCCATTGGAGGGTGAACCAACGGCAAAAGGAAGACCTTTCTCTCTGTCTCTCTCTCACTGTCCACTCTGCCTGTCAAAAATAAAAAAAAAAATTAAAAAAAAAACTTTAAAAATTACTATGAAAGTTACTTGGGTGTTCTTTATAACTAGACTCCAGAATTTGAGATATGGCTTCAGATTTGTTTTATTTATTATGTTACATGTATCTTCTAAATCCTTACCAATTTTCCCATCCACTTGATCTTTCTTAAACTGAGAGTGGTATGTTAAAGTCTCCCTCGTATTCTATGTGTATTTACTTCTCTTTATCTCTGGTAGCTTCGTGGAAAACAGTTGCTGATGTGGATGTGTGGGTATTAATAACTTTAGCAGCACGGTGGATCTCAGCATAATGAACAATTATTTTATTGCTTTTTGGTATGAATCCTACTTCATCAGATATCAAATTGTGATTTTTTTCAAAGATTTATTTATGTATTTGAAAGGCAGAATTACTGAGAGAGAGGGAGAGAGAGAGAAAAAAAGAGATCCTTCATATGCTGGTTCACTCGCCAAATGGCTGCAATAGTTGGAGCTGGGCCAGGCTTAAGTGAGGAGCCTGGAGCTTCTCCCAGGTCTCCCACGTGGATGCAGGGGCCCAAGCTCTTGGGCCATCTTCTGCTGCTTTTCCATGTGCATTAGCTGGGAGCTGAATCAGAAATGGAGCAGCCAGGACTCGAACCAACACCCATATGGAGTGCTAGTGTTGCTACACCACAGCACCGGCCCCTAAATTGTGATTCTTAGCATTTTTATTTTAAGTTGTTTGTTCAATCTTCAGACTTCCATTTTTAACTTTGCTGAATTTTTTGTTTTAATTAATTAGTTGGACAGGAAGCTGGACAGAATGAGATAAAAAGAGAGAGCTCTCATTCTCTGGCTCACTCCTCAAATGCTAACACAGCACCGTATATGGCTAGGCTTAGATTTGGGTTAATTGGTGATAAAAGTAGTACAGAGTGATTCCCCCAAATTTGAAAGATGTGGAATAGGATATGGAAATAAAATTAATATCGCAAGTTGGCACCACCACCAGAGAGTAGCCACTGTTAGCTCTCTGATATTCTGCCCTCCAGTCTTTTATCCAAACCAGTTTTAAAACACTAAGCACATGGATTTTAATTGCTACCACGCTGGGCTCTGAAACCTTTTTTGTCACAACAGCCAGAGTCTTCCTCGGTTCATCCTAGGGAAAGGGAGCTCACTGTAGGGTCACTTTAACCTGGAAATAGAAATGTCCTGGGATTTCACCAGCACCTGCTTGACCAACTGGAGACCCTCGCAGCTTCTCTCCTGGCCACGTGCTCTCCTCCCCAGCTTCTCCCTCTCACTTATAGCTGCTCTGTCTGCTGCAATTGCAGATGTACGTGGCCCATCTCTGCATCACAGCCTCTCGGCCTTAGCTCCTACCAGTAATGGACTCATTTTCTGGACATTTCTGTAATCAGATTCCTCGGAAAGGGCTCTGACTGTTCTGGCGGATCTTTTCATACCTATCAGAGGGCCATTTTTTCCAATCAGCTGTCACTTAGAGAAGGCAGGGCCACAGGGAGAACATGGACCCTCTGAGAATTTGGGCTGAGAGTGATGCACATACCTGGATAGAAAATAAGCTACACACACACACACACACATGTTGTTTGGTATGACTGGAGTTTTTTGGTATCTACACTTCTAGCACACACAATTTTGATATCTATGGTTTGGAAAAGGCAGGCATAGGCAGGCATGGGCAGGTATGGGCAGGCATGGGCAGGCATGGGCAGGCAGGCATGCTGGCCCCCATGTCAGAGCACCGGCTCAAGTCCTGGCTGCTCTACTTCTGATCCAACTTACTGCTAGTGCGTCTTGGAGAGGCAGTAGAAGATGGTCCAAGAGCTTGGGCCCCTGCACCTGCGTGGGAGACCTAGAAGAAGCTCCTGGCTCCTGGCTTCAGATCGGCTCAGCTCTGGCTGTTACTGCCATATGAGGAGTGAACCAGCAGATGGAAGACCTCTTTCTCTGTCTCTCTCTGTAACTCTGTCTTTCAAATACATTTTTTAAAAAAAGACAAAGAACTACACTGCACTTACACGATGCGGAGAGAAGCTTTCGTCCATCACAGTGTTGTTATCTGGGAGCCTTGGAAAACAGCTTTCACAGAGCATTTGGCAGCTAGTCTTGGCATTGCAGGATTCTTCGTATGGTTTTAAAAGGAAAGGTATGATGGAGGAAGTGCCTCATTGTGGGGCTTCAGGAAGTAACAAGATGGCATCAATTCTCCAGCAAGCCCCAGAGCCCAGAGGTCCCCAGCCCTCTCCAAGTGGTTCAGGCAGAAGCTGCCTAGGGCAGGGGCTGGGAGGCAGGGGGTTAAGTTGCTTCTTGGGACACCTGCATCCCATATCACAGTGCCTGGTTCCAGGATCAGCTACTGTGTTTCTTATCCGGCTTCCTGCGAATGCTCCTAGGAGGCGTCAGGTGAAGGCACAAGTGCTTGGGTCCTTGCTGCCTATATGGGAGTCCAGATGGAGTTCCTGGATTTAGCCTGGGCCAGACCCGGCTGTTATAGCCATTTGGGGGAGTGAATCAGCAGATGGGAGAGTTTCTCTCTCTCTCTGTCACTCTGCATTTCAGATAAATAAGCACATCTTTAAAACAAACAAGAGCTGGCTGACCACCAGTGGGAGGCAGGGGAGGGGTGGTGACAGGGCTGGATGGGGTTGCCTCTGCTGAGCCCTGTAATTCTCTGATTTTACAGAACACATTTGGTTAGATCAGAGGTCCTCAGCCTTAGCTGCTGACGTGAGGGTTGGGAATTCTTTGGTGCAGGGATTTGGGATATGTGTCAGCTTTTTTTCTGGCCTCTACGCACGAAATGCCTCTCTCCAGTTGCAATGAGCCAGGGTGTGTCTGGACAGGGCCCCATGGCCCCTGGGGGACAAGGGCGCCCCCTAGCTGAGGAGCATGGATTCTGCGCCCTGGCTGCTGTACCAGGTGTGGTAGAGACCTGGCCTTCGTGAAACTTTTCTCAGGGTGTTTTTGTTTAAGGAACTGCATGGAGCTATTTTGCATTCACATCAGCAAGAGGAAAAATTTGTCTTCTGAATTCCTTTTAGAATCTCCTTGTATTGTTCTCCTACAAATGACAAGCACCCCTCCTCCTCCCCAGGAATACAGTAGCTCCTCTTTCTACTGCCATTCAAACACCGTCTCCAGGAAAAGAGCCGACGGGGAGCTTGAATGACACAAATTCAGTATGGTACAAGGAACGGGACAGGAACCAAGCAACAGTGCTAATCCCAGCTTTGTAATCACCAACCCTGCAGCCCCGGGAAAGCCGTTAATCACGGTTAATCACCATGGTCTGTTCTACAAAGATGACTGTTGCATCGGGCAATCTTTCTGGGCTCACTCACACTAAAGGGTAAATGACTAACACAGTAAGATGTGTTGACCTCCCAAGAGGTGGCTGCACATTTGTTAGCTATGATTCTTTCACTAGGCTCAGGAACAGCTAGTCTTGAATGCCAGGCTGAGGATTCTACATCAGTGGATAAAGAGCAAGTGTAGAAGGTTCTGGAACATACATTTACAGGGAATTGAAGGCTCGGCTCTCACAGCTGGGAGATGGTTACCAATCCCCTCATCCTGCTCTCTCCCAGTACAAAAGGAGATTCTGAGGTCCAGAGAGGGAAGTGACCTGTCCACTTCTCGCCGAGTGCAAAATCAACATGATGTTTTAAAACTTGGGAACCTGGGGGTCAGCGCTGTGGCATAGCAGGTAAAGCCACTGCCTGTGATGTTGGCATACCTTATGGGTGACAGTTTGAGTTCCAGCTGTTCCACTTCTGATTCAGCTTCCTGCTAATGGCCTGGTAACAGGCAAAGATGGCCAGGTGTTTGGGCCTCTGCCACCCATGTGGAGACCCGGATGAAGCTCCCAGCTCCTGGCTCAGCCCTGGCTGTTGTGGCCATCTGGGGTGTGGCGCTGTGGTCTAGCAGGTAAAGCCACTGCTTGTGATACTGGCATCCCAGATGGGTGCCGGTTCGTGTCCCAACTGCTCCACTTCATTCTAGCTCTCTACTGTGGCCTGGGTAAAGCAGCAGAGGACGGCCCAAACGTGGGCCCCTGCCACCCACATGGGAGACCCCAATGAAGCTCCTGCCCCAGCCCTGGCTATTGTGGCCATTTGGGGAATGAACCAGCAGATGGAGCGCTCTCGTGTGCTTGCTCTCTGTAACTATTTCAAATAAATAAATACATCTTGGAAAAAGAAGGAGAGAAGCCTAAAGAATACAGGAGAGGCTGAGAACCTGCGGAGCAGGCTGAACACGAATTCGGGGGCCCCCTGCACCCTCCCGAGGCTGAGACTGCGTTGTTGGAGAGAGCAGACTGTTGGTGCCCGGATGCTAGGAAAGTTTGTCGAGGGGAACAAAAACAGATGTGTTGAGCAGGACTCTGCCCCCTGCGGTAACCGGGGACCTTGCAGGAAGCTGCTTGGAGGGAAAGCCGTGGAACTTTCTGGAAATCTGGCTGGGGCACTGGTAAGGAATAACCAGATAGCTTCCAGCCAGCTGCACTCAGGAGGTCTTGACCGCACCAGAAAGCACACACAGAGGTGCCGCTGAAATTGCTTGGGGGAGAGCAAGGAACAAGCAACCTTTCTCCTACCGTGTGCCTCCTGCGCCCTCTAGTGGCAAAGATGAGCATTACGCTAGGTGGCCAAGTAGTTGTGAGGCTTAGGTTAGCAGTGCCACGGAGGTTGGATGGCAAAGGTGGGGGGGGCAATAAATTGATAGGAACGCATTCACAGTCAGGAGCACCATCTCTAAGGTGGTGCACGTACACACGTGCGCGCGCGCACACACACACACAACACACCCCATCCCCTCTGGTCCCAGGCAGCCAGGGACCAGGTTTCAAGTTTTCCCAGATCTTCCCTCCCAGCTGCATTGCATGATGTCGTGACTGTCCCGGAAGCTGAAAGAAATTCCTGCTTGGGTCTCAGGAGCTCGGGGTGTCAGGAGAGGTCACTTAGCTAGGGTGGCCTTGAGTCTGGGTTTCCACCTGTTATCCCAGCTGCTGTCCCCACAGTCCCCAAGCTCTCTCCAAAGTGCCCTGCCTTACTGATCGACTTACCTGGTCCCTTAACTGCGGCCAGCAGCCTGCCCCTCCCCAGGTTTACAGATGTGGAACGCTCCCACATGGACTATGATCTAAGTGGCCACTTTCCAAGCCTCCCTGAAGGTGGCCACCAGGCTGGAACGCTGGGAGATCACCTGAGACAACACACACAGAGCACAGGGTGCAAACTGCGGCCCCTCCCCCGCGGGTCCTCTGTCCTCACGCGTCCCCATGCCTGTCGCACTCTCTGTCCGCCTTCTAGACACAGACGTCAAGAGCCGTTCACCTGGAGGAGCACAATAACGCTTCAGAATGGTTACCGCCAATAAGGCTGCAAGAAGCATCAGGCCGAAGTGCCCAGGAATTGCTAAGCAGGAAGAGGATATGGAACCCTCTCTCCAGTACATGCCTCTTCCCCCCGCCACCCCAAATTCCCTGAAGGTTGTCTGGGGCCAATAGCACCCCCTTCCTGGAGGCAGGTCCTGCTCAGGTGCAAGGATTCCTCGGGAAAGAGCGTCCCAAGGTCGCCATCTAGTGGTCAATATGTAGAACACACTCCCTGGCCAATTTGTTGACCGTACTGGGTCCGCAGCCACCACAAGGCCCTTTATAAAGAAGCCCAAGCTGGGACACCCCCCCCCCCCCAACACACACACACACAGGCGACCTGATGGTGGCTGCTTGGAGGCCATTTCCCCTCCAGCCACACCATGTCATGGCATGAGAGACTGCTCTGCTGGCCTTGTTGCTCTGGATTCAAGGCAGCTGACCCCAGCGTGTCTCGGCCTCAGCACAATGGCTACTTGGGGCAGGATAATTCTGTGACACGAGAGATGACTAGGTGCATTGTAGGAAGTTTAGCAGCATCCTGGCCCCTACCCACCAGAGGCCAGCAGCAACCTCCACCCAGGTGTGACAACCAAAAACTACTCCAGATGCCCGCTGCCCTGAGGCCTGGAGAGGTGAGGCGGGTCGGGGCGCAAAATCCCCTCCAGTTGAGAAACACCAGGCTGTGAAACTCCACGCCTGCTTCACAAACATCCCCACACCTGGCAAGAATGGCCAGGAGGGCTGTGGGGACTGTGTCCTAGGTGGGATCAACAGCAGTCCCCAGGCCCGTACAGTGTGGGGGGCTCCAGGAAGCAGGGAAGCCAGCCCCCCCCACTTCTATACCCCCTTCCTCACCCTCCCACCCCCTATCCTGCTCCTGAAACTTGATCTTCAGTGCGCATGCACAGGCCCTGGCACCTTGAGCTCCTAACCCCGGGCCTGGCCTCTGCGCGCATGGGGTTCAGTGCGGTCAAGGTTGCAGGAATCTCAGAGGGCTCCCGGGCAACCCTCAAGACAGCCACCGCGTTTCCACTGTCAAGTACACACCTGACACAGGCTCGGGCACTTTTCGGATCGGCCTCCGACCACACAACAGTTCTGCCAGCGGGGTGGCGTCTCACAATCGAAAAACCTGGGGTAAGTAACCCACCCACGGGCTCAGCACTTGCCTGGCCAAGCTGAGGGTCAGACCTGGGTCCCTGCAGTCGCTGCCGGGCTGCCTTCCGGGGCGGGTGCTGTGTACGCCGTGTACAACTTGCCGTCGGCATCTCGGGGTTCGGGGCTTAGAGGTCGGTCTGCTTTTCCTCTGCCTCGGGGTGCAGATTTTGTCTCCTTGAGTAAGCTGGAGACATCGCAAGGAAAGAGACCGTGGCTTTGGCTCCCTTAGGCACGCTGCTCCACACTCCAGAGCTCAACACCATGTCCAAGTTCACCCAGGCAGCCCCCAGCAGGCAGAACAGGGTCACGCTCAAGGGTGCGGGCCCGCCCCGGAAGCTCTTGGAATTCTGTAAACCTGCCTGGTGCCTTTCTCCCTGGAACCAGTATCTCCTCCCCCATCTCCCACCAGTGCAATCTAATTAGGCTCAGTCTACAATTAACTCCTCATAATTAAGGAGAAGAAAAGCCCATGTGTCACTCTTAGACGTCATCTGTTAAACAACAATGTCCAATTCTGAAATCCCTCTTCAGACAAGGAGATACAGTACACAAGTGGGCTTGGGATGCTCCAGCTATGCTAACCCAGATTTAATTATGCCAGGAGAATGGAGGTTTAGCTTCACTCTCCCTGCAAGTACTGTAATTAAAACTCAATTAGGGGCAGCTCCAGCCAACATCATTAATCCAGTGTCACCGGATTGAAGAGACACATGGCGTCGTGCTGCTCAAATAATGCCAGCCCGGAGCCTTCGCAAGGAAAGGGATCATGGGCAGCCAGCCCGTTTCTCCACCGGCACTTACAACTTGTTGGTTGACGGCTTTTTCTTCAGTGGTAACTCTTAAAACGTCTTTATCTGGGTCCTGGCATTGCAATGCAATGGGTTAAACCCCTACTTGGGATGCCTGCATCCCATATCAGAGTGCCGGGTTCGAGTCCCTGGTTCCTCTACTTCCTGGCCAGTTTCCTGCTAATGTGCCTGGGAGGCAGCAGATAATGGCCTAAGTCCTGGGGTTCCTGCCATCAAGGTGGGAGACTCAGATGGAGCTCCTGGGTTCAGCCTGGACCAGCTCTGGCTGTTGTGGGCATTTGGGGAATGAACTGGCAGATGGAGATCTCTCTCTCTCTGTCACTCTGCCTTTCAAATAAACAAATAAATGCATAATTTTTAAAAGTAGGTGCCATCCTCATTTAAAAACATGGGAATCAAGGCTCAGAGAAGTTAAATAGCCTGCTGGTGGCACATGTGAAATGGTGGAGGCCAGGATTTAAACCATCAGTCTGCCCCTGGAATCCATGCTCTGAGCCATGACCTTATAGGGATGTTTTGAAACTTATCCAAATATCTGCCTGGTATTTGACATAGAGAATCTTATTCTGATTTTTTTAAGGTTTATTTATTTGCAAGGCAGAGGGAGGGAGGGAGGGAAGAGAGAAAGGAGGGAGGGAAGGAGGAACAGAGAGAGAGAGAGAGAGAGAGATCTTCCATCCACTGGTACACTCAGCAAATGGCTACTGGGGCTGGACCAGGCTGAAGCCAGGAGCCTGGAGCTCCATCCAGGTGTCCCACATGGGTGGCAGGGGCTCAAGTACTTGTGCAGTTTCTGCTGCTTTCCCAGGTACATTAGCAGGGAGCTGGATTGGACGTAGAGGAACAGGGACTTGAACCAGCACTCTGATATGGGACATTGGCATCGCAAATGGCAGCTTAACCTGTTGTGCCTCAACACTGCCCCATTACTCTACTGTTGATTGCACACACACACATGTGTGCACACACTGCTGTTAATTATAAACCAGTGATCTTGGAAACTCCATATGGTCCTCTTGGCAGGGTTGGACCGTAAATGGTGGGTCCGGTCATTCATTCATTCACTCATTCAGGCAGTCACAGGCTCACCTGCCTGGGAAAGACACTGCTCCAGTAAAATCCACGGCTCCCACCTGCAGGGCACAACACAGCAAAGCTAGTCAAGCCCAAGGGACACTGTAGTGGTCAGTGACATCTAGAACTCACAGGGGCTTTGTGAAGCACTTGTGGGGACTTCAGAAGTTTGTGGAGAAAAGGAATGGAAAGCTAAGGGTTTACTATTATTATTATTTAAAAAAAAAACCTTTGAAATCCAGGCACCATTTTTTCATAATACGCATTTTCCATGAACTTCTTGAATAGCCCTCCTATCAGTGCCCCCATTTGAAACTTTCCTTCCTGAACCCCTGCTAGGAGCCTGGCCAATTCCTTCATGGTTTGGAATCATTTGTAAGGGAGCTGTGGATTTTGCATATGTGCTCTGAGGAGGTGGGACCCAGTCCCCTAGATTTCCCACATGGACCATCATCAGAATGAAGCCTGAAAGTCTGCTTAATTATTTATTGACTGGACTGATTTTTTTTCTAACCTCCACCTACAGCTACTCCTTCCCTTTAAAACCCCTTGTTGATGGTTCATTGGGGGTGAGAAAGGGTACATTTTGGATCCAAAGCCAACTCTGCCCCCAAGGCTGCTGGATTCTTGAGTTAAACCCTTTCCTCGGACTGACTGTCACCTCTGGCGAATTGGCTGTCCAGTGGTGAGCAGCAGGGGGTGAATATTTTATCCAGTAACAACTAGAGGGCTGCTTGGTAGCAGAGCTGGGAGCAGCATCTTGGGCTGCCCTTTCTCTGCAGCTCCAGACATCTGCCTCTGCTCTCCCAGGATTAGCCTGGCTGGATTTCCTGCCCAGGCTTCTACAATCAGAATGTGGTTGAACATCCAGAAGGGGCTAACCTGGAGGCCAGGGGGTTCTCAGTTGCCTCACCTCCCATGGAGCAGCCCTGAGCTGGCAGAAGGCAGCAGGATGAGCAGAGGGCCGGGCTCTGGCCTGGCCTCATGCTGGGTCAGAGGGTGAGTGGTTTGTTGGATCATTACCCAGCTCTTCACTCCTTTGTTCAAACCTATCTACTTCCAAAAAGTGTGGGAGGCAGCTTAAAACACAACCGAAAGCTGAATCGGCGAGAACCTGACACTACCACCTTCAGGAACCGTCTGGAAGTCGCCATGCAAACATGCACCTGCCCTGAGGTCCAGATTTCATTCCTGGGTCTTTCCCAGGTGCAATCACAAAAGACTTAACAAGACTATTCATAGCAGCTTTAGGAGGGTAGCCCCATGGAACCATCCATGTGTCCATCAAGGGAGAATTAATCGACAGACTTTGGCACAGCTCTGTGGTGTTTCTGTTCAGTATAAAAGGCAAAGCCTTTGGAGCACATACAACAACATGGGTGAATCTCATGGAAATTGTGCTGAGTGAGAGAGGCAGATAGGAAAGCGTATGTATTTATAAGCCCACATATGTGATGGTTAGCAAGTAGCAAAACTTGAGCCTGGTGTTGTGGCACAGCAGGCTAAATCACTATTTCCAGTGCTAGTAGCCTATCTCGGAGCACTGGTTCAAGTCCTGGCCATTCCACTTCCATTCCAATGTGCCTGGGAAGGCAAAGAATAATGGCCCAAGGACTTGGGGCCCTGCTGCCCATGTGGGAGAGCTGGATAGAGTTCCTCACTCCACCTGCTCCAGCCTCAGTTGTTGTGGTGATTTGGGGAGTGAGCCCATGGATGGACGATCTCTCTCTCTCTCTCTCTCTCTCTCACACACAACACACACACACACTCTCTCTCATTCTCTCTCCATCAATCCCTCTCTCTGTCTCTCTCTCTCTCTCCCTTTTTTTTTTAAGATTTATTTGAAAGGCAGAGTTATAGACAGAAGAGGAGACAGTGAGAAAAGTCTTCCATCTGCTGGTTCACTCCCCAAATGGCCGCTGGATCAATCCAAAGTCAGAAGCCAGGAGCTTCTTCCAGGTCTCCCATGTGGGTGCAGGGGCCCAAGCACTTGGGCCATTTTCTGCTGCTTTCCCAGGCCATAGCAGAGAGCGGGTTATAGATGACATTCTGTAGGTTGTTTAAGGACAACGTCGTTCTTCTTCGACCTGTTGATTTTGTTGATTGCAGTCTTCTGTGTATGAACTAAGATTGCAAGCAAGTTACACTTAAAGGTCACCCAGACTGAAACTGAGGCACTTGCCCCAGGACTGGTAGTGGTGTAGGCATGCCATGTAGCTGGCAGTTTGTCCGCCACGGGGTGCCGTTGGGATTCCCATCTCCCAGAGGCCCAGGGCTACGGGCAATGAGAGGAGTCAATCCTTTTGAATCCTTTTAAATAAATAGAAATAGTCTGCAACCATACCACCCTGAATGTGTCTAAATAAGTAAAAATAAATCCTAAAAAAAAAAGAAAGAAACATCAACATCAATCTATGACAACAGCAAGTATAAAGGTGACTGCCTTGGTGTCTCTCAATGAAGAGAATTGAGAGAAGGGGGCATGAGGGGACCCTCTGGGATGATGGAGGTGTTGTACAGGGATCTCCAAAATGTTCGGGGAAAACATGTATTACGGGAAAACTGTACATGGATTTAAACGTTGCCGCACCAGAATGCACTTACCTTTTAATTCCATTTCTCTCCAAACCTTCTGAAGTCCCTTCGTGTATCTTGAGTTAGGTGTGAGTCACACCAATGTAGATATTTGTTAAAACTCATTGTCCACTTAAGAGCTATGTCTTCGGGGCTGGTGCTGTGGTGTAGCCAGTAAAGCTGCCACCTGTGACGTTGGCATCCCATATGAGCACCAGTTCTAGTCCTGGCTGCTCCACTTCTGATCTAGCTCTCTGCTAATGCACCTGGAAAAGCAGCACACCCTAGTCCACTGTTGGTGGGAATGTAAACTGGTACAGCTATTGCAGAAGACAGAACGGAGATACCTCAGAAATATGAATATAGACCTACCACATGACTCAGCCATCTCCCTCCTGGGAATTTACCCAAACCCTCCCTCTCCCCCCAAGTCCTCTCTCCACCCCATTCACTGCAGCACAATTCACAATAGCTAAGATATGGAATGAACTGGCTGTCCATCAACTGTTGACTGGCTAAAGAAATTATGGTATAGGGGCTGGCACTGTGGCGCAGTGGGTTAACGCCCTGGCCTGAAGCACTGGCATCCCATATGGGTGCCAATTCTAGTCCCGGCTGCTCCTCTTCTGATCCAGCTGTCTGCTATGGCCTGGGAAAACAGTAGAAGATGGCCAAGTCCTTGGGCCCCTACACCCATGTGGGAGACCAGGAGGAAGCTCCTGGCTCCTGGATTTAGATCGGCGCAGCTCTGACAGTTGCGGCCATCTGGGGAGTGAACCAGTGGATGGAAGACCTCTCTCTCTGTCTCTACCTCTCTCTGTAACTCTGTCTTTCAAATAAATAAAATAAATCTTTAAAAAAATTAAAAAGGAAATTATGGTATATATCACTATGGACTACTACTTAGTTGTAAAAATTAAAAAAATGAAATTCCATCTTTTGCAACAAAATGGATGCAACTGAAAACCATTATACTTAGTGAAATGAGCCAATCCCAAAAAAGACAGATGCCATATGTTTTTCCTGATCTGAGTTAACTAGTAGAGTACCTAAAATGTATATCAGAGTGAAATGGACATTTTGAGATTTGATGATTGTTTACACCCCTTGTCTCTTCTGATGAGGAACAGTGTTGTTTGTTTTAATACTATTTGTTGAACTCTTTCGCTTAGTGTAGGGTTAATTTTATGATCATTAAGTAAACTGAAAGTAAATCTTTGTAAAAACTAACAGTGGGAATGGGAGAGGGAGGAGGAAGAAAGGTGGGAGCAAGGGTGGTAGGGACTATGGGGGGGGGGGAGTGTCACTATGTTCCTAAATATGTATATATGAAATACATAAAACTTTTATAACTTAAATAAAATTTAAAAAAAGAAAAGAAACAGAAGATGGCCCAAGTGTTTGGGCCCATGTACCCATGTAGGAGACCCACATGAAACTCCTGGTTCCTGGCTTTGATCTGACCCAGCCCAGGCTGTTGCAGTCATCTAGAGAGTGAACCAGCAGATGAATGATATTTCTCTCTCTCTCTCTCTTGCTCTCTCTCTCTCTCTCTCTCTGTATCTCCCTCTTGCTCTGTAACTCTTTCAATCTTTAAAAAAAAAAAAAATCGATGCCTTTCATTATATGCAGCAAACACAGTGTCCCTAGGTATCCTGTGGTTCCCAGACCCCTGCCGTGCTGAAGCATCTACTATAAAATGCTGTCATATTGGCATAGAACTCACACTCTGCCTCCCATATACTTGAAATCACCTCTAGATGACTTACACAGTGCCCAACACAATGTGAGTGCTCTGTGAGCGGTTGTTAGATTGTACTGCTTAGGGGAAAATAACTGAGGAGAAAAATTCATGGCACTCAGCACAAATGCAATGATTGTTTTCTGAAAATGTCCCATCCACAGGTGGTCGCTGTCTGTGGATGCTGAGGGTGAATTGCACCTAACACGGAGCAGAGCAGGCAATGCCAACAAAACCCCTGTGACTGCTTAGAAAGCAAATAGAATGGCCGGTGCCGCGGCTCAATAGGCTAATCCTCCACCTGCGGCACCAGCACACCGGGTTCTAGTCCCGGTCGGGGCACCGGATTCTGTCCCGGTTGCCCCTCTTCCAGGCCAGCTCTCTTCTGTGGCCTGGGAAGGCAGTGGAGGATGTCCCAAGTGCTTGGGCCCTGCACCCGCATGGGAGACCAGGAGAAGCACCTGGCTCCTGGCTTTAGATCAGCGCGGTGTGCCAGCCGTAGCACTCTGGCCGCAGTGGCCATTGGGGGGTGAACCAATGGAAAAGGAAGACCTTTCTCTCTGTCTCTCTCTCTCACTGCCACCCTGCCTGTCAAAAAAAAAAAAAAAAGATTTATTAGAAAGCAAATAGAAGAGAGGCGGTCCAGAGCCCAAGTGGGCTGGGTTTTATTTATTTGTTTATTCATTCATTCATTCAAAAGGCAGAATGATAGAGGAGGAGAGACAGAAGGAGGCAGAGAGAGAGATCTTCCGTTAGCTGGTTCATTTCTCAAATGCCTGCAGGGGCTGGGCCAGGCCAAAGCCAGGAGCCTGGAACTCCACCCAGGTCTCTCATGTGGGTGACAGGGTCCCGAGCACTTGGGCCAGCATCTGCTGCCTCCCAGGACCGTTGGCAGGAAGCCGGATTGCAGGCAGAGGAGCTGGGTTGAAGCAGCACTCAATATGGGACATGGGAGTCCCCAGTGGAGACTCCACCTGCTGTCCCATGATGCCTGCCTGTGGGCTGGATTGAAACCCTGCTCCTGTTTTTAGCGGGATTGTGACTGTAGTCACACTTGGTAGGTGGCAAGCTATCAATGCTGCTTGAAAAAAAATACTAACCACTTGGGAAACTGAGTGTTTACTTGGGGATCATAAATTGAAGGTTTCTAGATGAAACTTCAAGGAGAGATTCATGAACCTCTTGAAAATAGTTGATGTGTCCAGTGTTGTGGTACAGCAGGTTAAGCTGCCACCTGTGATGCTAACATCCCAGTTGAGAGCTGGGTGGAGTCCAGCTGCTTCGCCTCTGATCCAGCTCCCTGCTAATATGCCTTGGAAGGTAGCACAAGATGGCCCGAGTGCTTGGGTCCCTGCTGCTCATGGGGGAGACCTGGATGGAGTTTCAGCCTGGCCCAGCTCTGGATGTTGCAACCATTTAGCCATTTGGGGAGTGAACTAGAGGATGGAAACTTCTCTCTCTCGCTCTCTCTCTCTCTGCCTTTCAAATAAATAAAAATAAATAAATGTTGAAAAAGAACAAAGTTGAAAATTCACTGTGCTTACTGTGTATTTGTGTTGGGAGTAGGTTTGTGGCTTTCAACAAGAATCAAAGACAATGGCTCTGAGGGAGGGTGTAACAAGGCACAGCCCCCACCCGCCAGAGACCAGATGGCAAAACTAAGGTTTGTAGAACTGCAGAGCAGCAGGAAGGGCACCAGAGGCTGGTCCACACTGATTGGATAAGACCTGGCATCCAGATTAGCTGCTACCTGACCTCCAGCCTCATTGTAGCACAGTAGCAGAATGAAAATCAGGGCACCTGGCACCATGATGGTTTACAGTTGCTATTACAACCCATGGAAGCACCCCCAAAAGGACAAAAAAGGGGTGGACTCCTGGCTCCTGGTAATTGTCACTGCCTACCCTGGAATAAAGTATATAGCGAATATTTCTGCCCAAATATTAACAGGTACTTAGCCAACCTGCATGAGAGGCACAGGACCTGCTCTGTCGGTGGAGTAGCCTGTTCTACAAAAACCCTCTTGGTTTTACTTCACTGGTTCATGACTGATTTCAATCTCTCACCAGCTCAAGAACCTCCCTGAGGCCACACAGGATCCCTGGCTGTTTGGCATCAGTTCCAGGATTAAGGTAAGGAAACTCTATGCAAGCTGGCACCTTGGTTCAATAGGCTAATCCTCTGCCTGCGGCACCGGCACACTGGGTTCTAGTCCCAGTTGGGGCGCCAGATTCTGTCCCAGTTGCCCCTCTTCCAGGCCAGCTCTCTGCTGTGGCCCGGGAGTGCAGTGGAGGATGGCCCAAGTACTTGGGCCCTGCACCCCATGGGAGACCAAGAGAAGTACCTGGCTCCTGCCTTCGCATCAGCACGGTGTGCTGGCCGCAGCGCGCCGGCCGCGGCGGCCAGTGGAGGGTGAACCAACAGCAAAGGAAGACCTTTCTCTCTGTCTCTCTCTCTCACTGTCCACTCTGCCTGTCAAAAACAAAAATAAAAACAAAACAAAACAAAACAAAAAAAACAAAAAACAACCTCTATGCAAATAAGGGACTTCTGAGAATTCATGGATGGGGAGGCATTTGGCTTAGTGGTTAAGATGCTGGTTAGGATACCTGCTTCCTGCATCCCAGTGCCTGGGAGTTTTCCCCATTTGTTTATATTCATTTTATTTGAAAGGCAGAGTGGCAGAAACAGAGAGATCTTCCATCTGCTCCCCAAATGCACAGAACAGTGAGGGCTGGGCCAGGCAAAACCAGGAGCCCAGAAACTCAACCCAAGTCTCCCACGTGGGTGGCAGGGACACAGGGACTTGACCCAAGTGCTAAACTACTGTACCACAATGCAGACTCCCCAAATAGACATTTTTTTTAAATGACATTGTCCTTTATTTTGTTTAGGACTTATTTTTCTTTATTTGAAAGGCAGAATGAGAGTGAGAGGGAGAGACAGAGAGAGAAAAAGATCTTCCATCCATTAGTTCACTCCCTAAATGGCCGCAAGAGCTGGCACTGGGCCAGGCTTGAACCCAGGAGCTAGGATCTCCTGCATGAGTGGCAGGGGCCCAAGTACTTGAACCACCATTCACTGCCTTTCCAGATGCATTAGTGGGAGGGTGGAAACTGAAGTGGAGCAGCTGGAATGGAACCTGCACTCTGATGTGGGATGCTTGCGTTGCCTGTGGCTGCTTAACTCAATGCACCACAGTGCCAGCCCTTCCTGGGCAGTCTCTTAACTGTCGCACCAAATGCTGCCCCCTGATTCTGATTTTTCAACCTCTTGTTGTCTGGCCAATTCAGTGTGTGTCACTTGGATCTATGAATTCATGCAGCCCATAAGCCTGGAGCTCCCACTAGTGACACTGATGCCCCAGGCCCCAGGAGCACACTGGAGACTAAGATGGACAGGGGCCTGTCCTCCTGGGCTCCACAGGCATCTCTGGGCCCAGAACTCAAGCCCCCCCCCATTCTGTGCCAGGGACCCTGGGGCAGAAACCCCAGCCCTCCTCCTTCCCTGTTCAGCCTGACTGACGTTCTGGATGGGGAGAGGGCGGGGATGGCTCACAAGCTCCAGCAGGT
Source organism: Lepus europaeus (assembly GCF_033115175.1). NCBI lineage: Eukaryota > Metazoa > Chordata > Mammalia > Lagomorpha > Leporidae > Lepus > Lepus europaeus. The sequence goes on from NC_084827.1 coordinate 66,874,324, forward strand.
CCCTGCGTCCCCCTGCAGAGGGGCCTTTGATGGGGGTGCCAGGGATAATGGCTTTGTTATCTGATTCCTCTGCTGTTGACAGCCACCCTGGCGTCCTTGCCTCTGCCTGGGGCTGGGAGGCGCAGCTCACCCTGCAACCCCAGGGAAAAGCCACCACATGTCCTTGGGTTGGCACGGCAAGCCGAGTTTTATGAGCTTCTGCGAGGGGAATTTGTCCTGCCCACAGATTTGAGCAGGGTGGGATCGGGGGGCACTGCTCTGCACCAGCATGGAGCCCACGAGGCTGGAGACCATTCCTCCAGGAGCCAGGCAACAGCAGCATCCCAGGAGCAATGCAGGTGGGGGGGGGGTGGATGGGGAGGAGTGAGAACCCCTTGGTGCCCCCCCCCCCTCCACCACGCTTGAACAACATCAGTGATCATGATTACAATAAGGGCCCTAACCCCTCATCCAAACCCCTGGGAGCCAGACGCATTTGGAAATTCCAAATGTTAGCATTTCTGGAAGGGAATGCTGTGACACAAAGATTGCATGGTACCTGAAGCCCCATGGGGCCAGAGCAGTACTCTCATCCAGCTTCCAAAAATGCATGTGAACACAGCCCAAGTCAAAGATGAGGCGATGAGGTATGATTGCCAGTATGGGGTTGTAGGAAAGGAACAGTCACTGTCATAGGACACTGATCACAAGTGGGGATAAAAATGCCCCCAGAAAACCACCTTTTTATAGATCTGTACACAGCATAGGAGGGTGCTTCCAAAAGTTTGTGCAAAAATCACATTAAAAGTGTGAATCTAGGGCTGGATGTTGTGGCACAGTGGGTTAAGCCACTGCTTGCAAAGATGGCATCCAATATCCGAGCACTGATTCAAGTCCTGGGTGCTCCGCTTCTGATCCAGCTCCCTGCTAATATGCCTGGGAAAAGCATGGAGGATATCCCAAGTAATTGGTCCCCTGCACCCATGTGGGAGAACCAGATGGAGCTGCTGGCTCCTGGTTCATGCTGTACCAGCACTGGCCATTGTGGCCATTTGGGGAGTGAAGATGGAAGATTCTCTCTCTCTCTCTCCCTCTCCCTCCCTCTCTCTCCCTTTCTCTTTCTTTCTCTGCAACCCTGCCTTTCAAATAAATAAAAATAAGTCTTTTTTTTAAAAAAGTATTAGTTTATTTTGGTGCAAAAACTGATTTTAAAGTAAATTAATAGGGGGCTGGCATTGTGGCATAGTGGGTAAAGCAGCCATCTATGATACCAGCATCCCATATGGGCACCAGTTTGAGTCCCAGTTGCTCCACTTCTGACCCAGCTCCCTGCTAATGCACCTGGATAAAGCAATGAAGATGGTCCAAGTGCTTGACCCCCTGCCACCATGTGGAAGACCTAGATGGGGTTACTGGCTTCTGGCTTTTGCCTGGTCCAGCCCTGGCTGTTGTGGCCATTTGGGGAGAGAACCAGCGGATGGAAGATCTCTCTCTCTCTCTCTCTCTCATGTGTGTGTCCTTCTAACTCTGCCTTTCAAATAAATTAATAAATTCTTAAAAAAAATAAAATACATGTGTGAGTTTTCCTAACCTGTATTTTGCACTTACCATGGAAAAATATTTTTTGCACCAAAATAAACTTGCACCTTTTTAAAAAGTTTATTTTATTTGAAGGGAGGAAAGAAGGAAAGAAGGGGGGGGGGTGAGAAACAGAGGAAGAGGGGCAGAAGGAGAGAGAGAGAGAATGATAGAGATCTCCCATTCACCATTTCACTCCCAAATTCCCACAACAGCAGGGTTTGGACCAGGCAGAAGCCAAGAGCTGAGCCAGGAACTCCACCCAGGCCTCCCATGTGGGGTGGAAAGGACCCAACCATTCAAGCTGTCCCCTGCTGCCTCCCAGAGCACACATTCACAAGAAGCTGGAATCAAGACCAGAGCTGGGATTCAACCCAGGCATTTCAATATGGGATGTGGGCGTTCCACATGGTGGCTCAACCCACAGTGCCACAAGGCCCAACCCTTACTCCTGTCGCTAAATGTCAGTTCATGGTCTGGTTAACTCAGACTAACACCATCAAACACTTACTTTACAAACACTTGGCTTACAAAGTCTTTCTCCATTCTGGATCACATGTTGATACCCTCAAAGGCAAGGCACCAGTCTTTGTGTCTGTGTTGTGAGTTTAGGATGGCAGGCTGGTGAGCAGCGTGCCTCCCACAGCTGGCAGACAGGCGGCAAGGATGCGACTGCTGGCTCCTCCTTTGACTTCAAGCTTTCTTCCCCGGCTCCCTGACGCGGTCAGCCTCCTCCTGATGCAGGCTGGGTTTACCACTTCCGAACCCAGGGACCTCAAGGACTGCGTCCCCCTGATGCACACGGCCAGACATCATGGTCCCTGAGACTGGATTTTTAGGTGCCTGTATCAAAGGGTTCACCTGGGATGCATGAGGCTTCCCGACTCCAGGTTCAAGGAAACACCCATTAGCGATTTGTGCCTTCATCAAACTAACCCCATTTCCTGTCTGAAGACAAGCCTTAACGGGGAAGAATCCAGCATAATCCAGGTGCCTTTCCGTACATTCACGTATGTCTACTCATTAAGGAGTTCATTCTGGCAGCTCATTTGTTCACTGTTTTCCAGAAGAGGCTCTTGGCTCCTGGCTCTTGGCTTCAGATCGGCACAGCTTCCACCGTGATGGCCATTCGGAGAGTGAGCCAGTGGATGGAAGACCCCCCCCCCCACCTCTGCCTCTCTGTAACTCTGCTAAATAAATAAATAAATAAATAAACCTTTTTTAAGCCAGGAGCCTCTTCTGGGCCTCCCACACAGGTGTGGGGGCACAAGGACTTGGGCCATCTTCCACTGCTTTCCCAGGCCACAGCAGAGAGCTGGATCAGAAGTGGAGTAGCCTGGACTCAAACCGGTGCCCATATGGGATGCTGGCACTTGCAGGGGGCAGCTTTACCCGCTATGCCACTGTGCTGGCCCCATGAAAATTTTTTTTTTGATCATTATTTACAAAGCACCACAACATAGAAAAACTTTACATAGCATTTGTATTAAAAATACTGTAAGTAATTCAGAGATACTGTAAAGTAGACAGGGACTTCATAGTTTTTATGCAACTATCATGCCATTATATACAAGGGACTTAAGCATGTATGGATTTGGTTATCAGTGGTATTGGGCTTAAGCACGTATGGATTTGGTTATCAGTGGGGTTGGAGTGAGGGTCCTTGGCCGCATACTCTGGCCATACTGGGAGCCAACTGTGTGCATTGCTATACCCACAGAGTATGCTTATATATGTATGTGTACACACACAGTATGTACATATATGTACCACATACCCGCAGTATGTATGTATATGTATGTTCCCACATGCAGAGAGTGTGTATATACATGTGTGTGTGTGCATTGTATGTGTCCATGTGTATATATACACAAATTATTTGGGATTCTTCTGTGAGGAAGATATGCCTCTTATCCTCTATTCGTTTACTTAATCAATCACTTATTTCTATCAGTGTGGACTCAGGGACATCTAGCTTCTACTTTGGGTTATGATCCAATGCTAATTTATTCATCTGTGTCTCAAATTATTTCCTCGTAAGCCATTGGGAATCCTGTGTCTTTTTATCATATCCCAATCAATGTAGAGTTGATTTTATAAAAATGTTTAACTGATACATAAAAACTGTATAGATTTATGGGGTAGCACGAAGCATTTTGATATATGTATACACTATGTAATGGCCAATAGAGATAGCAAAGTAAGTTTTAACATTTTTTGAGCACTTCCTCACTTTGTGGCCCCAAGGAGATGCTCCAGGCTCTTCTTGTGTGTTACCTGCCCTGCTTCTAGGAGCAGTGATGTCCCCAAGGAGCCAGGATTCCTTGCAGGAGAGTGGGGACAAAAACCAAGATCTGGGAGCCAGTGCTGGCTGCCCCTGGCTTTGCATTGGTTCTAGGCCCTCCCACCTGGCAGAGCAAAGAGACACCTGCGTGTATAATAATCCTTGCACACACTCACCCACAAACACT